>NC_040030.1:12293878-12893878 GCF_000972845.2 Larimichthys crocea
GGCCGGCGTTTAGTTTGTTGGTAGAGCAGCGCCCCATGTGCGAAGGCTCAGTTCTTGCTGCGGAAGCCCAGGGTTCAATCCGGCCTGTTGCTCTTTCCCCAGATTCCGTCTCTCTCCCCATTCCTGTCACTTTCAACCTTCTCTATCAATTAAAGCTTGAAAAGCCAAAAAATTATCTATAAAAAAAAAAAAAAAAAAAATGTATCGTCTTTGTGAGAATGTTGACATGACATGCTGACAGCTCAAATCAGCTAATTTCTTCAAAATACATTCTTTTTTGCAACTATTTTTCAACATATGTATTGTGTTTTGAAAGAAACATGGAATTTCCTTTACACATCTTTAAATATGTTGGAAATATTGTGAAAAGTGAAAAACTTTGACACGATGTATTACTGAAATGTGGAGTTAGAGGTTACAACGTTTTTCACAGTTTCAGTCAGGATTTTGTGGGCGGTCCTAAATGGTGGCTCGATGACACGCTGAGGCACGTTTCAGTCTCTTCAAAATTGCTGCTTGACTGCTCCATGGGTGGGCGTGCTTCAGCACCTTCAGCAGACAGTCTTGGAGTCTTGGGGAGAATACTGCTCATTTTTACCTGATTCTGACACCTGATTTCATAAACTTGTTGATTTTTAATCACTTTAATTTGGCTGGGTGGTAACACTTTCTGAAAAACTCAGAACATATTTTTCTTACTTTACACAGACTTTGAGTAGCTTTCTCAATTATACTCAAGTATTTCATTTGTTTGACTGTACTTTCCCACCATCTTGATGAACATTTTTTGTAACGAGTGAATACTCATGTAAAACTCTGTAGTGAACTCTAAATTCCTTTTATGAATGACTTGTCTTTTCAATATTTGGTGCTATAGCAGTCAGCCTTTTTTCATATTTGCACTGACAGAGATCATCTGTGTGGCAGCACTGTGACAGCTTTATGTTTTCTGTTAATGAGGTTTGAGTTCTCGTCTGAGGCACTATTTCCCTTTGTCTGCTTAATAAACGTGACTGTTGCTGCGATGCTCTCTACCTCGCTTTTTCTCGCATTTTAAGCAATCCATTTTCTGATGAACCTGACGGACACTTGTTTAGACGAGCGAGCTATTTAAATGAGTAGCAAAAGTAGATTTTGCACCCACCGGTGTTAATGTATTAAATTCTCCAGTGCTGGAGTCTGAATCTCCAGTCATGTACCCTTGAAGATGCCATTCTTAGCTCTGTATATTCTAGATAATCACACCCACAACAATAGCAGTGACGTCAAACATTAGCCCTCATGGGTCCCTCTTTAAATAATAGTTAAGACTGGCAACACAGGTTTGGACTCAAGCATTGTCTAAGAAAGAACAGGCAGCTGGTGCTTTGGTTAAAGCCCTGAAGAATGACAAACCTGTCGTCACGCAGACTCCAAAACTCCGTTCTTAATATTCTAATATCCTTTTTGTCTCTTGATATTTGCTTTACATGTGCCAAGAAAAAAGAATATACTGATCTCTTGCCTGTTTTGTTGTTCTTTCTGTATCATGGTGTGTCTGTTGAATTAAACCTAGTGCCTGTATTTGTGATAGATGATATAGAATATCCACCCATATTATGACCCTGAATAGGTTTGAAAACAGCATGCTATATTATCATCCATAATCTGTTTTAGTTGTTAATTCTAAAAATATCTTACCCTATGTAAATTAACGTTACATAACCCGTGTATATGTGAAAATAAGCCTTACTAGACCTCCTGGAGCGATGAAACATGACTTTTCTTTATCTATTTGTATCATGTTGGTAGTACACACAAATAGACATCGCTAATGAAAAATGGACAAATGCTTGGGTCAGCATGGAGGATCCCGAGTGAGTCATAATGCCCCAGTAGTGATGACCTACTTCACATTAACAGACTATCTCGTTGTTGTGCGGCAGGCCAATTTATTTTCATAATGATGACAGAAGAAGAGAGAGTGACAGGAAGGTAAAAACGAGGGAGAAAGTGAGAGACGTGTCATGTTAGCGCTGCAGCCCTGTTCTTCCAAAGCAGTCAAAAAGCCTCGTTGCGCCACACCACCTCTCTAAACCTCCTACACACACATGCGCACGCACACACACTTCATAGCCTAAAGCATGACTCCAAGTGTGGTTTAAAAAAAAAGACTACTTCAAGTGGTAATCAATATGCAGGATTTAAAAGTGAGTGAAACCGCTTCTTCAAAAACACTAATGCGGTCAATTTTTTGGGCTAATCGCCCCCCTTAGTATTGTTATGTTGCCTGTTGAGCTTTTGTTCTTGCACGACATATTGTGCGCTTTTATTGTTTTGGCCTTTTTGAGCTTATTTGAAAAGGACAGCTTGAAGAGTCCTCCTGGAGCTCCACCTACCGCGGTGGAGGGGTTTGCATGGGGGAGGATGGCGGTCAGACCTGGCAGGCCCAAACGTTCTGTGCACTTGTGGGACGTCTGGCTGAATCTCCTGTCAGAAAGGTTTAAACTTCCACCTCCGGAGAGTTTCACTCATGTCCGCGGGGAGGCGGGGGCATTGAGTCCGTGTGACCTGTTCCGTTCCTCCATTGTCGAGGCGCTGACCGGAGCTGTGGCCGTAGGTGGTCGGTGCCTGTTTGGCGGCGGCCCCCGAACTCACTGGTAGCACCGGCGTGGGGGATGTCGTCAAGCTGAAGAAGGAGTCCTACAGAACTTTTGGCCTGGGACTCCTGAAGCAGCTGACGGTACTGACTGCCAAGGAGTGCGGCCTGCGATTCGGTGGCCTCAGAATCGGGTCGCTGCTTTTTGCGGACGATCTAGTCCTGTTGCTTCATCGGCGTGTGACCTCAGCTCTCTCTGGAGCGTTTACAGCCAGTGCAAAGGGCTGGGATGAGAATCAGCACCTCCAAATCCGAGGCCATGGTTCTCAGCCGGGAAAGGGTGGAGTAGCTTCGGGTCGGGGATGAGATCCTGCCTCAAGTGGAGGAGTTTAAGTATTCGGGTCTTGTTCACGAGTGAGGGAAGGATGGAACGGGGATCGACCGGCGGATCGGTGCGGCTTCTGGCGTGATAGGACTCTGCCCGGTCCGTCGTGTGAGGTAGAAGAAGCTCTCATTTACCAGTCGATCTATTTCCTACCCTCACCTATGGTCACAGCTTTGGGGTGACCGAAAGAATGAGTCGCGAATACAAGCGGCCAAAATGAGCTTCTTGCAGGGTGGCTGGGCTCTCCCTTAGAGATGGGTGGAAGCTCGGCCATCCGCGAGGAGCTCAGAGTAGAAATGCTGCTCCTCCGCATCGAGAGGAACCAGTTAAGGTGGCTCGGGCATCTACTGAGGAGCCTCTGGCGTCTCTGGTGAGATGTTCGGGCACATCCCTCCGTCCGTCCCAGCTTTACATGAGGCGGACCTCACGACTGAGCTAAACGCACCCCCACATATTGTGCACTTCAAATAAAAACAATGGCAGATTCACCGCTCATAATTCTTTGTAATTTTGAAAAAGAAGGTTTCAATTTCTAGTCGACGCCATCGTTTTTTCCCCCCAAAATGACCACTGTCTCTTGCAGATATTAGCAGATGTAGCTACCTAGCTAGCTAATTGAGCTAACTTTAGCTCCACGAGTTGGTTAAAAACAGCGTCTCTGGTTGACTTTTACAGTTGAGGCAACAAAGTTAGCTGGGATTTGTAGTTAGGATTAGTTACTTGATAATATGCTAACTCCTCGCCTCTGAAGTAAGCTAGTGAAAGCTAAGTGAAGCTAAGATAGTTAGCCAGAAAAAGCTAATGATTACAGCTTCTGTTAGAGCAGATAATCAGTTTTGAATTGATACTTTTGGTCTTATAATTTAAGCGCTATGGCTGCTGAGCTATCGATGGACAATCGCTGTTCAGGGGAGAGGTTTAGTGAACAGTCCTCTTTGTTTAATGTTCAGAAGCAAAGAAAAGAGAAGAAACAGGGAATTTATTCAGTGGTGGAGTCTCTGTGAGCAGGTTAGCTCGACCACAAGTTCATTGCGCTCAACCTCTGGTAGCCCACAGTGGTTGCTCTGATGCCCTTGTCAAAAAGATCAAATCTCACAAGTAACAACTTAATACCCGTGTTTAGTCTCCATGTTTTGCAGTCTAAGAGAGTTAACATTTGTATTCCTCATCACCCTCACTGCACTTACCGCTAAGCCCCTTCTACAACGCAGCAAAGTTTACGGCATAAAAGCCAAGTTTTTGTCTTTTCACCGTGAGAGAGCTGCAGCCGAGAAAAATTGCCCGAGGATGTTTCATATCCCCCCAGCCTAGACTAGCACACTCTCTGCTCCCTTCTTTTATCTCTCTTTCTTAATCACTCGTCTGTTCTCTCCATCTTTCTATAGCTCTACCTTTTTTTCCCCCCTTGCTCTCTCTGAGACTAACCTGTCTGCTTTCTCCCTCCACAGTTTTCTTCCATCTCCAACCTGTAATTCTTTGAACTTCCTACTTTCTGTCTCCGTGCATGCCTTTCCTTCTCCTTCACTATGCGTATCTGTTTTTTTGTTTTTTTCCCTCTTCCTTGCCATCGTGGCAAGAGTGCAAGCAGTTCTCTCTCGATGCTTTCCTGGGCCTCCCCCCCTTTTCCCTGTCAACCCGGCAGCATCCAGGGGAAGAAGCAGAACTGTCACTATGGACTGGCTCTGGGGAAGACGAGGCAGCGCAAGTGAAAGTTACAGGGAAGAGGGAGGTGAGGGAGACGAGGAGGGGATGGAAAAACATGACACGGAGGAGGTGTATAGATGACAAGTCCCTTCATTGGGGAGTTTTGTGAAGTGAGGGAGCTTGCAGAAAGAGGAGAAGGAAGGAAGGAAGGGAGGGAGGGGGACACTGGCAGGATGTTTTTTGAGGAGAAACAGTTCAGGGATGGCACTCGTGAACTCCTCCTCACAGGTTGGCTGCTCCTCGGATAAGCTTGCCGACTGCACAGTGCAGTGGGTTGATCACATTCAGCTCGATGGCTAAATGCATAATTCACTTGTTGTTTACATAAACCAAATCGTGCCAGTCAGCTGAAGGGCATGCAGCTTTATGCAACATGATTTCATCAAGTCAGGGAGAAAACTGCGGCTTCTCCAGAGCTCTGTGCATTTGCAACTCACGGTTTAACCTACGTTGTTCATGGGTGACTTTGTGTGTGATACAGCAATGTTAGGATATGTTTAGATACATGCAAGCATACATGATCATCTTTACCTAAATTATTGATTCACAGCCGTTAGTTTAACATTAATGTTTAAGCCAGCACAGTATGGAGCTTTAATAAGTCATTCACTGGGCTGAATGATAGATCAGTTTGCAATTCTGCCTGTTTTTCAGTTCCCTGTCCCAACACCCAATAAATAAAGCTCTTTCACTTCAAAGTGATGACACATTTATTTTGAACAATTCCACATGGGACGATGTAAGGCCTGTTGATGATTGCTCATGCCATTCTCTTTGATGTGCACACATAGTAAGTATAAGTGATCCCCGACTGACAAAAAAAAAAAGCTCTAAGCCATCGCACAAAAAGATCAATGGCCGTTTCCCCATTGAGACTAACAAAAGTAGCTCTTAAAAGTGCTCTTTTGACGAGACAGTTTGACATTGAGATCTGAGGAGTTGTGACAATATTTCAAAGTGACGCTACTTGGACCGTAAAAAACAGGTCGATGTAAAAGGGGTCGCGTTGTCATGTGTCCAGCTAACAATGCACGAAACCAACTGTACTTCGAGAACAGGGGCAAATAAAAGCAGGTAATGTGGGTCACAATGTTCAGACTATGTAATAGTGGTCCGAATTGACAGACGTTGGGTGTCAGAAACAAAAATGAGCAGTAAAAGTTCCTATTTTTTCCTGTGTGTGTGCCATAGAGGAAAGTGTAACATTGTAAGCCTCACAACATCCAACAACAACAACAACAAAAAGACTAGACTGTCCGAATTTTTAGCCTTCTCTTGCCAATGTGTTCCTTGACGTTTACCCATAAAAGGGATCTTCCACACACATCTTTGAACATGGTGTAGCGAAAGAGGAATTATGTCATTGGTCAGCCAAGAATCCCTGTGAATTATGTCTGTATCTGACAATTCTGCACCTCGTGATTTATGTCCAATACCAATGTTCAGTGCCAGGAACTTACTGTGCCCTCAATCGAGTGAAATGTAAAGTAAGGATGGAGAAGATGAGGGTGTATAGCATGTTTGACTTTGATGCACCTTTCATGTTCACCTCCTATTAAAGACTTAAAGGTCTAAAGACTTAAAGCACTTAAAAGGTCCAGTGTGTAACATTTAGTATAATTTATTGGCAGAAATGAAATAAAAAAATCATATTTCATTGGTGAAATTCATATTAATCTCCTGAATCGTTGTGTTTCTATTACCTTGGAATAGGCTGTTGCACCGCCATCTTTCTACTGTAAATAAGCCCAAAACAGACAAACCAAACACTGGATCTACACTGTAAAAAAAGAGGAAATCTGTTGTTTTTATGGTAAAAAAATGGCAGTTGTGGTTGCCAGAATTTTACCGTAATAAGTACGGTATAACTTTTTCTAATATTACAGTAATATGATATTAGTATTGTTGATTTTATATTTAAGGTATTTCATAATTTATAAAGTCTATTTTGTGGTTTAAAAAAAAACAAACAAACTGCCAAACTATTACAGTAAAATAAGCCTTTAAATATTATGGTGTTTTACTGTACAATTAACAGTCTTAAATATACAATACTACTTTATTCTGTGTACATGCAGTATAAATAAAAGGTTTTGAAAAAAAACACAGATATATCAATGGCATATATTACGGTCTTATGGTAAAAGTTTTATTTTAAATTCTTGAAATCACATTTTTTACAGTGTAGATAGAGCCTTTTACATTTTTCGTGCGAGTTTCGTGGCCACCGTAGTTTCTCCTTCATGCTTGGAAATGTAGGGTGAGGCATAGGGTAGGCATTCAGTTGGTTGCAATCTGCAGCCTCACCACTAGATGCTACTAAATTTTACATACTGGTACTTCAACATTTCAATTTTATTATTAAGTGTAACCACAAACAGTGTTTTAGTTGCATAACCTCAACCATATGTCATTCGCTTTAACTACATAAATATACACAGATACTCTAGAGAACAGTCACTGAATACAACCCAGGATTTTGGTGATGAGGTTAATCAGACTACACCATATCAGCCCAATAATAGTCTGAAGGGACAGACATGGTGTGACAGGAACAAAGATACATGGTGGTGCAGCAATTGGCTGTTTTATCCCTTTGCAGTGGAAGGAAATCAATGCAGCATCTGACATGTGACAAAAAGACTAGCGATAATTTTTTGCCCTCTGTCGCCTAGTTTGACAACTTCTTTGACGTGTTCCACGATGTTCTTGCACAGCCTTCCAAATACAACAGTAAACAAGTGGCAAAGTGAAGGAGAAATTATGTTTGTGCTGCCAGGTGACACCGGCCACGGTCACAGCAAGAATTTATGACTTTATGATTGCCTTATCTAACACAGTGCCCCTCTCAAAATACAAAAAAAATATCACATATCCTGATCTCGGTATTAGAAGGGTTGATACAGGGTGATCAGTTTCTGGCTGACGTGTACTGTACAGATTGTACTGTGCTCGCTCCATCAGTGAAATCTTCCAAAAGTGATCAGAAAGCCCAGTCTAAAAAACATGTTCTGAATTTTTTACATTGTTCATGTTGCTCCAGCACATTTTGCTACCACCTTCCTTATTATTGAACTGACTGGGATATAAAGCTGTCATATTGAACCTTCAGTGAAAAGACTACTGTATATGATATCTGGTAGCCTTGAGAGCTTTTGCACACAGCTGTTGGAGGTGGAAGAATTCATCTTTTATAAAAGATTCTCACATCTCACCTATAACCTGGAATAGACTGTTACTGAACTGGTTTATTTCATGAAAGTCCTGCCATAATGTAGCAACCACAGGCATTTAGGTCGGTCTATAAAGGTAGTGTACGTCTGTGGTAAGATACGTGCTTAAACGTCGTCTCATGGAGGGTTTACGTTGATCTGCATTGTCCAATAAAATAAAATGTACCTGCTGCTTTGCACAAGAACTCATGCTTTCTCAAGTAGAACAAAGTTATGAGAAATAACTGTGGATTTAAAGGCAGGTGTATCTGACAGCGCCTGCTGCTTGCACCTACTGTGATTGTTGCAACAGCAAGTTTGTTTAGGATAAGAGGATTTTCTTTTTTCTTGCTTGCTGTATACTCTGGCTCACCTCTCCACCAGCTCTCCACAAATGCAGCATCTACCCAACCTAAGTAGGCTACGTCAGGTTATGCAACATGAATACTCAGGGACACATTGGCTGCGTTTTTGTGAATTATTTTTCCGCCACTAAACTGATGATCGCTACATCTCTCTTCCTGTTCTGTCCACAATATCAGGCGACAATGACTGCCCTCTCAGTGCAAGTCTTCAATGGCTCCCTGAAATGCTTCTTGTTTCTCTGTTGCCTCATTATAATCCTTTGTGTGTCCTCTGTGAATGGCTGATGATGATTATGCAAATGCTCCATCGGAGAGAGCAGCATGGGTAATTATCACAGCAGAGAATGAGGCTTTTTGAAATTCTCTGACTGCTGAAGAGAAAACCATGGGTCTTTAGTGAGTGTGAGAGTGTATATTTATCAGTTTGGGCAAGTTAGGGGGTTTTAGAGATTGCGGCCGTGGTGATGCATGCAGACAAACCTGTGGAGGATTTTGTGAGGTTTATGCATTGTGAGTTTTTTATCCTCTGTGAAATTACTCTATCTGCACAGGAAGTAAAACTGCAAATCTGGTAAATTTTAAAGCTTTTAGTATTGTCGTCCTCCCCTGTAGAATTACTCCATCTGCACAGAAGGACAGGTTGAAAGTTTTCACTATAGTGTTGCAATAAGTGGTGTATTCTATCCCGCAATCATCAAGCTGTTTTATCTCCTGGATACTTTAGAGGTTGTTGCAGGGTCAGCCCGTCATTCATCTACAGGTTGAGTCCATAGTTGACACCTGATGTACTGTGGTTACGATCAACATAGAGGTAGACACATGCAGAGCATCAGTATTCACTCAGGCACTAATGAGGGCAGCTAGGAGGTGCAGGGGGCCCCGTGGTGAACAGGTGGGGTCCTGGCAGCAGACCTCAGCATGTCGCTCAGAAGCGTGAAATGTCTCTTTATGGGTGGAGAGGTATCTCCGCCTCAATCTATCTCTGTGCTTCTGAGAGAAGCACAGAGATAGATTGAGGCGGACAAATAGAGTCAAAAGAGAAAAACAGTTAAAAGCCTGTGGTTCAGGAGGAAATGGGAAAGGCACAGACTCCCACAGAGAGTGCAGCTTTGAGAGCTTCAGTACCCAGGCTGAGTGGCCCCCTGACTGGGGTGAATGGAGGAAGACTGCCTGGGGTCAATTAACCTCCAGAGCAGCCCGAGCTGGGCTCTAAGGAACACTGGTTTTTATAGATACTGACGAGGCACAATTTGTCTCCTCGAACCGCGAGGGCACTTGCATAAAGCAGGTCATGGGGCAACGAAGCGTGGAAGGCATACCAACTAAAAACGATCCTCACTTTGGCCTGGCGTGTCACTTCCTCTCTGGAACGCTTCCTTTAGCGAGGTCAGGTGCCGAGGGAACTTTTGAGGGAACTTCAACAGCAGTAGCAGCAGCAAAAAAAAAAAAAAAAAAAGTTGGAGTTTACAGCAGAAATTGCATTTTGAATTGATCTATTTTCATTGTTTTAGAGAACAAAGGCATGTCATCTCCGAGCGATCCGAAACAATAGGATGAATCTAAAAATCCAGGGGACTGCGTTAGGTTAGATCGCCACAGTCATTGAGGACAGAAACACAACATAAATCATCACCCCAGAAAAGTTGCCTTCCCCTTTCAAGAAATAAAAGTCCATTTGTCAGTGAAGTCAGCAAAACTTCCCACAGTTCTTGTAGCTGCCTGGCGCGCCGCCAAATAAACCAAGCGAGCAGAAAGGCCGAGGCTATGATGTGTGTATCTGCAAGGATATGACATACTCCATTCTCTTCTCTCGCATTCCTAATGTGATTAAGTCAGACCAGTTAATGTAATAATCTTGCAACAATGCACACTGTAATGCTCCAATCAATGGCAATAAAACTGCACCCCCTTTCCTCCCATTGGCCATGCCAAAAAACACACAAGTCATCAAGTCTGTGTTTGCTCCTCGTCGCCCTCCCTCCGTTTCATCCCCAAGTACGCGGCGGCGGCGGCGGCAAATAAACAACAAAGACACGAAGAGGAAGAAAGAAAATGAAAGTGACACTACGATTCACATGAAATATAAAACAAGAGCTTTTCTCTATTGTCTCTGCTTTCATGTAAAGACAGGCATCTCCTCTCTCTGTCTTTTTTTTTCCCCCAACGTGTCTTTCTTCCTCTCCTCCCATCGCGCTGTGGGGAGCTGTCAGAAAGGCGGCGAGTGTGCATCAGAGGGAAATGGTAGCACTGCGTGTAGAGGCCTATGTGCATCGCAGCAGGTCCGAGGGCCATTAAAACTCATCATAGGACTGTCTCAGTTGCAGTTCCTACGAGAGGAAATGGAGAAGAAGAGGAGGAGTCGATTGGAAGGAGGTGAAGATCCAGCATTTGGTGTTCATCCTGCCTTGACCGGGCTTCCCACTGCAGGGAACCCACAGATAAGGAAATTAGATGATGTTCCTGCTGTTTCTTGGTTTCGCACTACACGATATATTTGCCTTATTTTTCCCCTCTCTTTCTCTCTCATTTCACTGTGAAAACAAACCATTGCTATATCAATAACCTTTCCTGGTAAATTTTTCTTAGTTTGAGGAAGAAATTTGGAATATTTTCTGCCAGTTTGGTAGAAAAAATGTTTTGTTTTAAACTCACAGAATTCTAAAAAAATAATAATTACTTTTTATTTGCATTAAATGGGTTTGGGATAAGATTTTATCCTCTGGTGATACCGCAGCTAGATGCTGACAGTCTACATCTGAACTTCGCGGACTCATCTAACCCGATGGCAGTTTGGAAGAAGCTCGTATATCTCGGTGTGAAAAAAGGAGAACATTGTGTTCCTGTCTCTGATCTTCTGGAGTGGAGCGCAAACTACAGTGGGTCTGCCCTTGTGCCAGCGACGCCTTTTGAAGAGGTTGCCGATACACAATAGCACTCCAGCTTCTGGGAGGAACACTCTGCCACTCTGTAGCACAATGGACTCACTCAAGAGGGGGGGGCAGCAGCACAAGTACAACAGTTTTTGTCGATGAGAAAAGTGGAGTGAAGAATTGTGCTACCTGCAGCCGTTTAGGAACTCATAATGGACTCCTTATTACATAGATATGCAAAGACCCGTGTAGCTCCAGAGGGTGAAGCCTGCAAGATGCTTATTATGGATGATGTCACTTCTCAATCAAAGAGATTGTTTGCAGGCAGCTCATTGACTGGTCCGTTCCATTTACTGCACCGCTGGAGGAATCAATGGGACATACAGTTAATGAGGAATAACTGGAACTAATGGCTGTCTGCTTCACTGAACACTCATGGGCCAATGCCTGAATGTAACATCCCATTTACGCTTATTATCTTGCATTACACTGCTCATGTTATCAATTAGCAACTTTGTACACTTATTGTATTTATAGTCCAGCCAGATACGGCACCTCTGAACAGTTGTTTGTGTTTTTTTAGTAAGTATCCATCAAAATCAGCATCCGTTTTGTGTGCAAACATAGACGTGGAACTATAGAGATTAGTGATTCGCCTTTTCTTTTCGTGACACATCGTGTGACCCATTGAAAAAAATGGGTTTACCCTCGAGAACAGCTGTTAGCCCTAGGCAGAGAATAGCGTACTATTTGTGGAGCGGCTAATGATACGTGCTGAAGCGAGGAGAAGAAGATGGGGATGCAGAGGTGGATCTAAGTGCCAGGACTGGAAAAGACATCACAAACCATGAGCCCTCTGGTTTCTAGTGTGTTATCATGGGAACATAAGATCTCTCCCCAATAAGATAAAGGAGCTAACGGCAGTAACCAGGCTACAGACGGAGTATCAAGAATGTAGCACCACAGAGACGTGGCTGAACCCACTTCAGTCGATCTGGTAACTCTTAGTGGCTGAGTGGACAGCTGAAGACAGCTGAAAACAGACAGGAAAGCAGGGAGAGAGACGGGAAACGACACAGAAAAGGACCACAGGCCGGAGTCAGAACCGGGTCACTGCAGGAAGAACTCAGCCTTTGTAGACACATTTTTCTTGTCCACCTTGTATATTGTGAGCCGCTGTAACAAGTGAATCAATCTTGTGATCAATTAGCATTTTAGAGATGATGCATTACTGCAACACATTTTTTAACATTATAGTTTTTCATATTATAAGTTGAATTGTTGCTGCTATAAATAAGTTGATTGGCACAAACAAAATATTCCAGCATCATTAATGTCAAAAGAATCCATCCTTTCTCATTAATTTGTGAATGTGGTCCATTCACCATCACAAAACAGTAATCCTGATTTCATCCCCTGCATGATATATAATTAGTTTTGTAATTTTCTGTCAATAAATTGTGGAGAAAAAGCACTAAACGTGTACATGTCAATCATCCATAGAATAAAATGCATAAATGTGAAAATGTAGCATGTAGAATAAAACATCCAGCTGGCATCTGTGCTGATTATTGGGGCCAAAACACTTTTTTTCAAAACTTTTCTTTCTCTTAAATAAGCTTTTTATTTTTCTCTGGCCAACAATGGGAAACAGGGAGATGGTGGCTGAAACAGTGGCGGGCTAAATATGGGCCTTTCATCCGGCTTAACTCTACAAATGGACCTCATTGTCTTGAGGAATTCGATTTTCTGGCAGTTGGCGTGCACGCCGTGTCCCTCTCTGGGGCCCGACTGCAGCGAGCAAGGCCCTTATCAACAGCACTCAGGGTGTGGAATTGAGGAATTGAGTTCTGCCTCAAATCAAACCATGAGAAAGAGCGAACAGGAGCGAGAGAGAGACGCCAGAGAGGATGAAGGAGGGAGGTTCGGGATAAAAATCTCTTGATACTTCCACTCTCCCACTTAGACACAAGCTGCACACATTACCTGTGTACCTGTTGAAGCGCACACAAGTGCATATGGTGTGCAGTATAATCACACATTGACACACACACACACACACACACACACACACACACACACACACACTGATGCTGCTCCCAGTGGGGAAGCTTTTATATGCTCTAATTTCCAGTGTTATCTTCTAGTACTTAGAGCCAATGCCCAAATAGAGTTGTTTAAATCTACTAGATAAAGGCTGTTCCTTTGTATGCATGTGTATAGGTGTGTGTGTGTGTGTGTGTGTGTGTGTGCTCGCATTTTGCAAGGTCCTCTGTCTATATTGTTTACACTGCTTACCGTCCTTGAAAGAGAAAAGTATGTTAGAATATTTTTTGCTTGTTCCAATTAAAATTTGATTTAATTTGATCGAGGCTTCAGGATGAAAGATTTCAACAGATTTAGCACAAACAGAATCCATGCAATAATAATTATGAATAATTATGAAACCCATTAGACTTCATCATAATAAAATAAAAGTCTGAACACATAAAAACAGACGCAACCGTTGTCATGTAAGTGTGATAAAAGGCGAAAATATAGGCAAAATCACTTCACCGACAATTAAAAAGCTCCATTATTCTTCTTGGGGAAAAAAACAGCATGAAAATTTACTGTCAAAATATTTCAAAAGTATTCACATGAACACTGCAAAATTAAAGACGTTCTTCTGTTTTGGGGGAATTTGAGTAGACTTTGACATCAGCCGTGTCTATTGTGGCAACTTGTGCGATTAGACAAAGAAGAGACTAGTCCAGAATGATGCCTGGGTTCTCAAACAAGCTACCTGTAATAGCACGTACCTGTCAATCAAAGCGACCATGCTGTTTATTATGCATAACTTTGCATGGTCAGACATTAGCTCATCCATCAACTGCACATAAAAAAAACAACAACCGTATTATTTCCAGTCTAACCATAAACATGCTTAGAATTAGTATGTCCAGTGATAGCAGCAAGCAACAGCAGAGGTAACTGGTGTCACCTCTTACGTGGTTTTTAAATGACATGCAAATTAAATGTGACGCACTAATTTAATTAACTGCTGTTTATTCTAAACACAAATAAAGACTGCATCTTTTCTGAACTCAAGACTGCAATGTTTACTCTCATTTTCCCGTGAGATTGACTTCACCACAGCTCACTTTGCTTCACCATGAATACGGTTATTTTTGTCTTTGCTTTCTTCCTCGGGCGGATGTCATGCATCCCCCTGACCAATTAACCACAGAGGGGATGCGAGAGAGAGAGAGAGAGAGAGAGAGCCTGTTGCATGAGAGGACAAGAGCAGACGCACATACAGAAACACACGCACCAGCGCTATCAATCTGATGTGAAGTGGTGCCATTTACAGCAGGGCGAGCACTGAGTCACCTTGCTACAGAGTGTCATTCACCAGGACACAGTAACTAGGCCCAGTGGTCTCATTGAACCACCGCAGGGCATCAAAACAGTGTGCGAGGTGTCAAGGTTAAGTTACACATCAAGGTGTGACATTACCGCCGGTTGTTGGGACAATAAACCAGGGTTGCCGGGTTCTCTACGGGAGCTCTCACCTACTGAGCTCAAGTTATCTAAAATGTCTTTTCTAGGCTGCGGCTGCTAAGTGGTGCTTGGTGCAGCCAAGCTTCGCATCCCATGCAGCAGCAGCAGCGGCGGCGGCGGCGGCGGTAGCCAAGAGGCAGAGTCGTAATTTAAAAAAGGTAATAAAAAACAGGGGCGGAGAATTATTCAGTTTGAGTTGTGAGTCAATATTTAGCAACTTTGCAGTCAAAATGATGAATTTTTCAATATGTTCTTTGTTTAGCGTGGAACTTATTTAATCCAATAATGTGTAGGTGAGTTATTATTCTGGAGCTCAAGGAAGTAATGTGTTTTTAAAAAAAAGCACCATTATGTAGCAGAAGACCATATGAAGAAACAAATCAAGACTTATGTACAGCATTTGCAAAAATAAGTCAGTTTACAGAGATTTTAACATGTGAACGTCTTCTCTTCTCGACTTCTCAGTAGCTTTGCATACATGCGATACACATTTCCCTCTTTGATGTGTTCATGTAATACAAAAACCACTTGTCTTATAAATGCTCAGAGCAAACATGCATCCTTGTCCCTCCCACTGGGCAGTAACACACACATGTATAGAGTCGTAATGATTTTTAGCGATGGGGTGCCGAGCTTCACACGCACCACTTGCAGTTGTACCACAAGAAATGATCATTTAGTGAGCACTATAGGCATCACATACAGCATGTGCACCGCTGTATTGAATTATGACAGTAAAGCGTGTGTGTAAGTTCTTGAGGTTTGTGAAACGTACATGTATAGTGTGATATTGCAGATATTGAACGAAGCAGCGTGACGTTTCCTTTCATGTGTGAGGGAGAGAAGTTGCTCAAGTGACCTTGACCGGTTTTTCACCTCTATTATGGCTCTTGCCTTTTATATATATGTGAACATGAGCGAATAGGGTATGAATTAAATGTTCATACTTGTGTGACCCGAAGTGGATGTAGTGCATGTAAGATGAAATGAGTGTAGCATACAAATTTCGTCCATCTGGCCCCCAACACACGCTGTGGTTCCTTTACAGCAATTTTTGTACCATTTTTTATTAGTCGAGTAGTCAAGTTACGTAATATTGCATTTTGATAAAGGTGCGGAGGGAGAATGATTAAAATTTAAGCTGCAGATGTCAAAATATCTTGACTTTTTGTCCTTCATATGGGCCACACTGCAGAAAATGCCGGATCTCCTACACTTCCCATGATGCAACTTTTTGTTAGACCCTCCCTGCCTGATCTCACATCTCTCAAACTGACCGACTTCTGTTGTCCAACAAAAAATTAGCTACATAAGAAGAGATAATCAGAAATGAGGTAAATTGTAAAACTAAACAAAAAAGTTTAGCACTTAAAAAAAAAGGTAACATGTAGAGTTGTTGATGTTGTATCTGTGACAACATCCAGACGTTTCTGAAGAGCCATTTTGAAGCTCAGAGTGTGAACGCTCTGGCTGCTGCTATCTTGGCAGTCTCTTGTCTCTTCCATTTCCCCGCTTATCTAAAAATGGGCAAAGACGTGGATCATTGGTGGTTGCTCAAACAAGCCACCTGTCAATCAAAGCGGCCACACTGTTAATTATGCGTAACTTTAAGCCTTGATATAATTTTAACAAGTGAGTTCTATAAAAATTCACCCTTAGTAGAGTTGTCATGAATGGCAAAATTAGCTATCGAGACCAAAACTGTTTTTTGTACCAGGCTGTAAACATGTTTATTTCTGCTGTGAAGTTGGTCATTTTAACATGGGGGCTTATGGAGATTGACTCAGTTCTGTAGCCAGCCTCAAGTGGACGATTGAGGAACTGCAGTTTTTTGTACTAGAACATAGGCTTTACTTTACAGCCATAGAGGTTGCTGCTTGGTTTTTATGTGTGCACCACACACACAAGCACGCATGTAAACGATGCACAGTTTTAAAATTTTCCAAAAATTGCTTCACAAATGTTTTATGAGGAAAGAAGTGTACCCAACGTGTTTGTCAGACTTCAGGTATACACAGTATTTGAACAGAACAAGAAAACTTGTTAAATCATCATAATGAGCCAGAAAACATGACAAGAACTAACATTACCAGAACACAAAAGTCTGCCTGTTTCTATAACACTAATGTGTTTCTTTAGATAAAGCTAATGTACCTGAATGTAACCGGACATAAATATCGACTTTTGTTTAAATTGTGCTTCACATAAGGCTCTATATTGAAGTTGTTTATCATAGGACAAAGCATATGGAACAACATGCACTGAATACAATGAATATTACACTCATAAATAATACATTTCATTGTGTTAAATCCCTTTTATGTAATATATTTTTGATTGACTTGATTAGGAAATAAATCAGCTAACTTTAGCAGACACAGAGCTGATATTCCTCAAGGTAATAATATTCATTTTGCAAGTGCCTGACAAGTGGATGTGCATATGCATGTATTCATGGGGTGAGGACCTGTGCATGTGTGGATAAGGGTCTATGCAAATGCATATCTGCAGGTGCGGCACAAAACCCGAGCAAAGCCAGTGTTCGAGGGGCGCATTTGTAATTGAGGTCAGACCACTTGCTTCTCAGCCTTGTGTTCTCCAGTCAAGTCTCACCTTTTTTTTTTTTTCCTCCGGTCATTTCTCCAGCAAAATGTCTGTCATTAAAACCGCCCGACAACGCCGGCCATAATCCAGACCCATTAAGATTTCCATTCCCCTTGTCCTCTGAGGACAAGATGTAATAGCTCAAAAACATCTATTTAGGCAGATGGGATTGGATTTATTAACAGGGCGTATTTCATGAATATAACCTCATCTTATCGTCAGCCAAAGCGCTTTTGATTACAGGCCTTAATAAGTGAGAGTCTTTGAGAAGGGTTAGCGCCCTGCAGCTGACCTGGACCTATTGATAAACTAGAGGGAACGTGTTCATTTCATCTGCCATTAGCGAACTTTAATTAAAAACCAGTAACATACACCTGCACCTTCCACACCCACATCCACACCCAGGGAGTGAAGGGGCGCTCTGGGGATATGAAATGTAATGAAAGCACAAACTTCTGCTATGATCAATGCAGCCTTTGTGTGAGCTGCTTATAATACTCATAGGAGGGAGATAGTGCGAGCGTGTGCAGTGTGCTCCTGGGGGTTATGAATGAGTACAGGCCAGTCCGAAAATGCGTTTTGATTTATTTGTGTAGGCGCACAATATTTTTCCTCTACATTAAATGCTGGCTCGGAGGCTAACCTTTACCTCGGAGTGGAAGCCTGGTTTTGTGGAAAGAGGGAATTATTTCAGGGTCAGATGCTGTGCACATAAAAGCTGTGGTAATGCCCAAAGTTGTTGTTTACTGCACTGGGAAGAAGCAGTTCAGTTTTCTTTTTGAGCTTTAGGGCTCTTCAAAGCAAGACAAATGAAGAAGGACCTCTGCATGCAAACTCATTTTCATCACTTTTCCAATGAAATAATGGCCTGCAAAGAAAAAAGAAAAGAAAAGAAAAAAAAAATACATTGCAGCTTAATCTGTGAGCCACCCCTGTCGTTCGGTCACACAAGGTTCATTTGTTGATGGCGGAGCTTTAATTCATTTGTCTTGTACGGGGCGATTCCTTGACCTTGTGGATGGAGATTAATGAAGAGCTTTAGTGGTGATGAAGGCTATCAGGCACCGTGCTCCCCTCATCTAATAGAGCAAGAGTTTTACATAGCCAATTATGTCGTTTGCATTCCGCTTGTAAGCGGAGTTCTGTCAGGGGGAGCCCAGTCGGCTGTGGTATATTTGCGGTAGTAAAATATCAGGGTCATTTGGACAGAGCCAGGCTGGAGTGAATAATGATTTCTTCGTTTCTCTTGCTTTGCTTTCATTCCAAATTTTTGCCATCACAAAAAAAAAAAAATTGTGAGAATAAAGCTATTCCATCGAGAGGATGATTGGAATAGCCACCAGCTTGTAAAACCTTTGCAAAGCTACAAAAAAGGGCTGGTTTGTGTGCGTGTGCTATTCTGCGGTTACACACCACTGTAAAACCTTCCATGGCCTTTTTGATCACACAGTACAAAGTGTACAAGCGCAATTGTGTGCCATTACCACACTTTGCTGCAATTATTGTCAGCCAGGCTCCGCTCTGCTTCGCTTTTCTGGCCCTCTGCTGTTTTTTTTTTCCTCCCTAAAAAGAGGACTTGAAGTTTTGATCAGCGGGGGCAGTTTAGCCTCACTATCTTGTCATATGAAGAAAGGTTAGAAAAATACACATGATAGGTATGGTATAGGCAGGGAGGTGATGGGGAAATCTACGGTAATCAATAGGTGTGTAATTGGGTGCTGTCAGTTAAACGTTGTAGTATCCATGTTGGTAATAGTGGTGCCATCATTTTCTACATGATAAGGCAATTTTGTTAAGGCTACAAGAGGCTAGAAATTGTGCTCAGAGGAGCCTGTGTGTGATGTGAGAGGAGCCGTTCTCTCTTTAACCATTCAGAGCGGATGCATCTTTGATAATGTTCAAATGACGGCGCACTGTTCGCTCATCAGGAAGTGTCAGGCTCGCTTTTATTGATGGGAGATCTTTTCAACCCGAGGATCGCAGGCAGCATTGAGAATAATGAAGATTTGTCCTGTGTCAAAAACAAAAAAAAAACTCTTTGTTATGCATGGTTCACTCATTCTTGCATGTCAGAGTTCAATCTAAATGAGTAAATTTTAGATCTTGGCATCATTGTCCTTGGTTGTAACTGTGAGGTTATGTACTTAGCACCCTTAATGGATACTAAAGTGTTTTGGGTTGCACACAAGACAGTCAAGAAAGGACAACATTTCTCAGATGGTGAGAGTTTTAGTGGCAAAGACCCACAACCATTAACTATTCTGTGGCATTTTTTAAATGTGCTGTTTTTTGCAATTAGCCTAATGGAAGATGTCCTCAGATTAGGAAGCAGGAAAAACATTTTTCATTAAGCTCTCCTTAGTGCGTTTGTATCAGTCGGTTGTGGCATGCAACCAATTAAATCTGTTCACCTTAATGTAGTACTGAATGCTACTGAACAGCTATATTTTGGCTGATATCGATAGATTTCTTTCTCAGTAAGACTATTTAAGACAACTGAAATGCCTCAAAGATGCCTTCTCAAGATACATGAGAAAACTGCTGGAGATATCATAGTTAAAAAAACAAAAAACAGGGTCGATAACACTCACACACGTCTGTGTGTAAAGTATTGAGCTGGAGCCAAGAGACAATTAGTGTAGCTTAGCATAAAGTCTGGAAACAGCTGGTCTGGCTCTGTTCCAAGTACAAAAGTACACCTACACTGCACCATCACATCTAAGCTCACTCATTAACATTATGAATATCATTTGTTTAAACCAGTCAAAAATGGAAATGTAAAAATGATCAGTTGTGGCTTTTATAGGGAGTAACGTGCTGTCTGCATTTTTGAAATTTAAGAAGAGAGTCAGGCTGTGCTCAGTCTTTATGCCTTTGGACTCAAGCTGTCATGATTTAAGCAAAGGAAACGCCGAGAAGGATCCAAATGCAGACTCCACTTCTATGTTTTCATACAAAATCAAATGACTTACAGGATAGTAAGGCAGGTAGAGGTCGAAAACAGAGAAGGCAGTCCAAACAAGCAAACAAATCCAACTGGGAGGAGGCAGAAAATCAAAAGTCCAAATGGCAGCCAAGGTTCGAGAAAACATGGCAAAAATCCAAAAACACCAGGATAACAGAACACAAAGAATAGCTCAAAGGCCTGAACATGTTATGAAGACGAACTGACACTGAGACAAGGGAACAAACTAATGAGGCAAAGGTGTAAAGTAATCTGGAACAGGTGGAACAGGCAATCCAAACTGGCAGGAAACAGAAGGCAGGAGGTAAAGTTAGAAACACGAGGAGAGGGGAGCTTTAGAAAATAAAACAGGAAACACTCAGCAAGGAAGTGGTTAAGTCAAACCATTCTTTTAAGTTTCCCAAAAAAAAAAAAAATTCTATAATGTGCGACTTAATCGTCTCACACCTGTAGGATGGACATTTTTCTGTAGACTGAGTGGTATGGCCTTGCAAATTCAGAGGGTGACAGATGTCAGCGAGATCATTGGAAACCTGGTCATTTCCTGCCAGCGCCGGCTGCCCGACTCGGTCCCCATGGATCGGCTGACGCTCCTGAGCAGGCTCTTAAGTGGGATCTGTGATGTTGCCATCAACCTCTCTGCACTGACAACACACTCTGTGGTTGTGACGGCTATGAGCCCGGGTCCGTCCCCGAGCATCTGTTCTGTCCACTCACTTTCTGGCTGGTTTCTGACTCTCAGGCCAGATCTATCTACATGCATCTGCGTTTCTGTCTTTGTACCTGTCTAAATATGTCTTTTGTGCTCTCTGTTGGTTTCTCTCTTGCGATCTGTATCTGTGAATCATCCTCACCTCACATATAAGGATTCTTGTTATGTCATCAGCTAGCTTCCTTGTCTCAAGTGGTCACTCGAACTTAAAGGTTATTGGTTTCAAAACCTTGTCTGCACTCTCAGTGCTTATTTGCTGATACCTTTTAACAACCACTTTCTTTATCAATGCTACAGTATGTGAGCATTGTACAAGGCTTATCTCTAAATCCTTCACCTGATGATGCAAGCATGAAATGAATAATGGCAAGTAAGACTCAAAGAGCTCTAATAATCCTTTACACCAGATACAAGCCTGCAAAAAACTTGAAAAACTGCATTTTTTTCTTGCTCAGCCTGCGACTGTGCCAGGTTTTAGGGGTGGTGAACAGAGTCTGTCTATGCTCCACAAAGAGCTTGATAGGTGTAATGGTGTATATAAACAAGAACATTAAGATAAGATTGAAAATCGGTAAAGTAGTCGTTCAAGAAAACCGCCAAAAATCTCCCTAATTGTAGCTTAGCGGCGGATAATAAATCACTTCACAATCATGTAAAGTGATCTGTTATTCCAAACAAGCTTAGGCAGACCCCAGCATGAAGTGAAGCGTCTCAATCACCATAAAAAGGCCCAATTTTGGAGCAATTACCTTTTTCTTGTTCATTATCCTGTTTATTACATGGCTATTCACCGTGATATGTCAAGAAATCTCAGCAATGTTAATTACAAGGTCAAGTAATTTATCAAAAATTCTGTGAAATTATTATTTTGTCAACCTTGACCACAGAAGTACCTAAGAGACAGTTTGTGTAATTAAATGTAATGTCATATCTGTCAGAAACGGTGTTCTCTGTGATCTCAGTGATCTCTTTCTTGACTGGGAGCAGTGACTTCCTGAAGTCTACACTGTTGTGTGGTAGGAGGCCAGGAAATGGGCAAACAGCTGGTTCTGTCCAAAGGTAACTAAAATCCGCCTACGGCACCTCTTGAGGTAAATGTGCACAAACCAAAGTGTAAAGATGGTTATTTATGGCCCATTTGTGTCAAATGGACTCCACAAAGTCAGTGCTCAAAATCAAGAAGAGGTCTTCATGCTAAGCTAAGATAATTGCATCCAGACTCTAGCTTCGTATTTGATGGACAGACACAAGATGTCAGGATTTAAGCAAAGAATGAGGAGAGGCTTAGCTAGATCCAGTTAAATCTTTTCATAAAAAAACTCAAATGTTGTGTAATTAAATTACAGTAAAAGTCATATCCATCAAAAACATATGACATTATCTGACAAAATTCTGTGCTACAGTTATCATGCGATATTATAATAATAATAATTATATTATAACATTATATGATTGATATGATTATTAATAATATATGTTATGTAATTATATTATAATCTGCACTATGTTGCACAACACATGCATAACAGTTATTCTTACAGTTATTATAAAACTCTTATGATGAGTAATGGCCTACATATACGCACAGCACCTTCATAGCAGCACAAATGCAAATACCAAAGCCAACCTCCAATTCAGAGTTAGCAGGGGAAGGCCAACTATTGGCTCAAACCTGAAAATCAAGAAGGTTGACGGTGACAGGACTGACACCTCACAAAATAATTTGCATCAACCAAGAAACGAGGCGAGATGGTAGGGGGGCACGGGCCTCGTCTATACAGCCTCTAAATAATGAGGAAAAAACAAATTCAGTTGGGATTTCTAATTCTGCCAGGCTGTGATTAATCCCATCAGTAAACAAAGCAGAGGTCATCGTGTTTTGGAGAACTCCAATTAGAGAGTAATCAGTGCTAATCAGACAAGCTGCTCACCGGCATCTTGGTGATTTCGGCAGTAAAGGGCTCTCTGGTGAATAGTCTGCCCTCCATACTGAGAACGACCGACCCACACTCTGTGATCCTGTGTTAAGGGAGTGGGAGGCAAAAGAAAGAAAGGAGGCTAATTAGCGGCGCCATTCATTAGCGACTGTGTGTGATGTGTGCTTGGGTGGGCCGGCGAAATGTGAGTGTTGTCCTGATGTGGCAAGCTTTTAAGTCAGTGTGTGTGTGTGTGTGTACATAAGGTCTTGTGTGTGTAAGCTCAGAAACAATTATATCTGTGTACGCCCTCTCAGTTGACTTGAGAAGCTAAGAGTCAAGAATTAGGGACAGTCATTTGCTTAGATATCACCAGAGGGCACGCTGCTACAGATGTAAATGAACAGTGACTCACTGTTTTCTTCCCGTGTCCAGCCTTGAATCATAAAACTTGCCTTTGCATTTGATGCCAGCATTCAAGGTTAAAGGCCTGGCTAGATGAGATTGTTCGCCAATTGATGGGACAATTTACATTTGCAGCTACAAAGGGGGGAAGAAATTAACTTTTTATCCCCTTTATCATAATAACTACAAAGAAAAATGGGCTTTGTTGTGATATTACATAAGACGTGATCGAATCGTAACAATGAGTAATTTGACATTTGGAGAAAATACTGCTTGCTTGCTGACATTCAGATGAGCAGTTGTATGCCACTGTCATGTCTGTGCATTCAATTCCAAGCTGGATCCAGCAGCTATAAGCATTGCTTACCATATCGATAGGGGAAAATAGGGAAGACAGCTCCATAATTAACACAGGTATTTCTTGTTTGTTTTAAAAACTGAAATATAGCAGTGGTTGATGGTCTCTTTCTTAACTGGGAGTCTTGTTGTCTACATTGTTGTGAGGTAGAAAGCTAGGGTATGTGGAAACAGCCAGTCTAATCTTAAGATGAATGTGCACAGACTGAAGTGTAAAGATGGTTATTTATGGTTCATATGCGTCAAATGGACTCCACGGAGTCACTGCTCCCAATCAAGAAACAGTACAATACCCGATATAAACTCACAGATTGTTTTACAGCTAAAACAAATAAGATACAAAATGTTTGCTTGGTGAGCTTTAGAGGTGCTTGTAGGCAGATTTGCCTATCTTTGGACAGATCCATCCTAACTATTTCCCCTTATTTACAGTCTTTATGCTAAGCTAAGCTAATCACCCCCTGGCTCCAGCTTTCATACTTGAATGCACGGAAATGAGAGTGGTATCGATCTGCTCATCTAGCTCTCAACAAGAAGTGAATAAGAGCATTTTCCAAAATGTCGAACAATTCGTCTAACAAATATGATTTGTTATTGATGGTTCATGCACATCAACAGCACATTCCTCCCTCTCGCTCTTCCTCTCTCTCTCTCTCTCTCTCTCTCTCTCTGTGGCAGCATGATTGGTCCACAGGGAGCCCTAATCAAATAACTCGCAGGGCCATTGCAGCTGCCATTTCAGCCATTTCGGTGGAATACACACAGATGCCGGTGCAGGTTCCCTTCTGGCCTATCAGACCAAACAGTGATGTAAGGCTTTACTCATCACTATTACCTGTCTCAGCTTTGGAGACATTTATAGGCCAAGGAGTGCACTGCAATAATGAGTTTGTGTTTATTGCTAACGTGTTGCCATAAGAAATGGCAGCTCCTAAGTGATTTGCGAGTTTAATTCCTCCACCTGGCCCTCTGATGGCCTATTGTCTCCCCCCCCACGCCCCAATATACATAAATGACATGTTAATGACTCGTACGCTGATAATGGCTTCTGTAGGCGGTGATTTGTTGAGCCCATTCATACCTCAAGGTTATCTGTGAATCATACTTCTGACCGTGAAGCTGTGATTGCTCAACAAAAATCAATAAGTACTCTTAAGTCGTTTTAGGTTCTCCCTCTGTCAGAAAAAATAGGAACAAAACATGTTTTGTTTTGAGACTTTGGGAAGGTTCCTGATCAATGTTTATTATGTCATCGACATGTCAAGATTGCTTTTTTTTTCCCCTCTTTGCCTTTGTGCTTTTAAAGTGGAGTTAGGTGACCCAACATGCTGCAATGTTACCTGTTTTTCATGGTCAGGGAGTCTCATTTCATTCACATTCCACAGCAGATTCAATTCATTTTCATAGTGGTTATTTAAATAAAAGTTCTTAGAGAAGAATCAAAGGGCAAAGCTACAAACAATTTGCTGACACTGTCCTCTATACCTTTTCTTGTTCTGTCACGTTTGCAAAAAAAAACCCTCCTAAAAATAAGTGCTTTGTTTTAGGGCAGTGGACTTGGCTCCTTTTTAGAACAATAAGCACCTCTGTACAGTAGCCTCTTTTTTTTTTCCACCCTAAAAGACTGATTAAAAAGGAGTGTAGCCTCATCTTGGCTAGCACAGCCTCCAATTAGCATCTAGTTAAGCTATTTGGAGAAACGTTACTGTGGAATTTGAAGGCAGTCCGTTGGGAAAGTCTTTCTCGCTGAGGGAAGAAAGGAATCCTTATATCCTCCTTAATTAAAACATGTTTTACACTTAGTCCCAGCTACCAAGTTGCCTTTGATGGTTCTTTTGTCAATTAAAAGTAAGTCCTACAGCAGATTACATAGCGCTCATTACAAGCAGGTTATTCTCAAGGACGTGCAAGTTATGGTTTTCAAGCAAGGCGCTGCTGGGTGGGTTAGAACAAGGACACAAAAGGGGAACTCGCAAGATTTCATACTTTCGGTTTTATGCAACTCTTGTATCGAGGGCTGGTCCCTCAAGAGTCTTTCACACCTCCTTATTTTCCCTCTCATATGCCTTTTCGCCTCCGTCCTCCACACAAGCAAAAGTCTCGTTGCCGCCGTCAGATGCGAGGGTGTTCTTCCTTCATGTAACGGACACGGCTGTTATCAGCCGAATCTCGGGTTGCACATCTGCCAGAGTCCTCCTCACGCTCCATTTATGCCCCGCCATTGAAACACCAATACAGCACTTATGCACTTCAAAAAAATGTTTTTAGCCTGCCTGAAAGAGAAGGGCAGCATGAATATTTAACAAAGAAACTGCTTTTAGATACTCACAGGCTAAAAACGGGGCACGGCTGGTTTAAATGTCTTTAACTGATGAGACCGAGACAAAGAACAAGCATCCAGCTGCCCTCCAGTCACCTCAAAGCTGTGTTCAGGATATTTATTGGCCCTGACGGAATAAACAGTATGTCAAGACATTGAGTGCAGTGCTGGAGGTACTTCTACTCTTTGAAATTCAACAACAGAAGCCCACGGAATAGTGTTATGTCACCACGGCTTATCTGGCGTTGGAGAACTTCATACACTTACCTGCAATAAATCTTCCATACGCTCCTCATACTCCTAATGGAGAAGCTGAAGAAACCTATTTTTCCCTTTTCTGTGCTTTTTGTGTGTGTGCTGGGTTTAATTGCCGTTCCGAAGTTGCCGTTAGGTCAGACAAGAGAAACTCTACGAGCTGCTCAATATTCAACTGCGGATTCAATATTGCTAATTCCCCTTCTGGCCCAGAGAAAACAGTGCGCCGTGATTTAGGCTGACAGCCCAACAGCAGAGCATATATTTGAATGAGACAGTAAGATATAGGACCCCCTTTCTCCTGACATTAGTCACCTTGCACCCTCACAATCTATCGTAAAACAGCATCATTGCTTCCTGCGATTTCCCGGTCACAACCGCCTCCCCTGTTTTCCATCCGCGGGTTGTAGGTGTAGATTTGAATGGAAATCGACAGGATCAAATGGGATCAATTTTGAAATCCGCTGTTTGACAGAGAATGGAGAAGAGGTGGGTGAGCAGAGGATGTGAGAAAGGCTTTCCCGGTGACGAGTAATATCTTTCATGGCTGGAAAAACAATTGAAGATTGGTGCACTCGGGTGGGTAAGAAAAACAAGCCAGGCAGTGGCACAATTGACAGTTTATTTAAGAGGCCATTAACTTTACATACGATGCTCTGAAAAGGCATACACTTGAGTTGCAGCATAAGGCCCCAAGGCTCTAAGTTTCCTAGCATTTACGGTGCTGAGAACATACCGGATTAAGGCAACACTTCTCTAATAAAAACGTATTGGCATCTCGGTGTTGCTACTTATATCTCATGTTTCTCTGCTAATAGAACCAAGAGAAATGTGGAGCACATGACAGCATGACCTTTTGAATTTCATGTTAGTCTTATAGAAGCACTTCTCGCTGTAAATCACTAAGAAATGTACATTAATCACATTTGAAAGTTAGAGCAAATGATGAAGACGCCGTTTGGTTGTCTGGATGTGTTTCTTGTGTGTGTTGAGACAAATTATGCAAAGAGCTGTCATGAAAAATACATGACAGAGACAGTTGCACTTTGAAATTTTAGGCATTTTACATTGCCACGTCATGCTTCAGAGAGAAATTATTTGAACTGTTATTACAAAATATTACACTTCTTTTCTCTTTGAAACAGGAAGCAATGACGTTCATGGTAAATTGGGGCCTTGAAGGATAAGATATTATTCTTTTCAAACCATTGTCCATCCCTCGGTACTTTACATCTTCCTTCCCCTGTGGCATGCAGCCTCAAGTCTGTTTGTACTTTTTATTCAAATTGAAGTCTTTAAAAATGGGTCACAAACGTATAGAGTCATCTTTAAAGTAGTTTCCTAAAACAGCAGGGTACTGTAGTTCTGTAGTCTGCGACTATTTAAATAACAAAATAGACTACAGCGCTCATGTTTATTGTAATGAGGAACTTTTTTTTTAATGTTTAAAGCAAGGAAAGAATACGATGCTGCAGTGAAAACGCAGGTTTTTCCATTCATTTGAATGGGGGTGGTGTGTTTCTGTGGTGGTGGTGCAGGTTGAGGGGTGTCTGCCAAAAAATGCAGTGACCTGTGGCGGAGCTGCGGCCGCCAATCAGGCGATCAGATCGGTCAAACCTTTAACCTTTCATACATGGGGTACCCGTTGAGCCATCAGGGCGCACCGTGGTGAAACATTTTAATGGTAACAACTGAGCTCTGTGGCACATAGGAATAATATCTAAAGATTTATCAGGCTTTCGTTGTGCAAGCAAGGATCAACTTGGTTTTGGTCTTTTTTTTTTGACAAGAAGAAAATATAGTTTAACACTTAACCTTTAATGTATTCCAAACCAGAGATACTGAACACATGAAAATTTGATTTGACATAGTCAGACAACATATTTCACCTGGCACATCAGGTACTTTTTGGGCAGCAGGGTAGTAGAAGAACTGTCTATCATCTGGAACTTGCTTGCCATGCTGAAGAGTCCTTCATCTGTACCAGCTCCACCAGTGCTGTCCTGGATTTGATCCTGACCTCTGACCTCCCTGTTAGTCTGAGGTGTGTACAGAACTCCTCCAGGATTGTTGAAATATCACAAAGTACCTGATCCCTTTTTCTGTTCCTGTTTAAAACAGTCTGGGACTATGTCAGGGGTCTCCTGCTCTTTTGTTCTGTGGCACCCAGTTGGGTTAGATAGAGGACAGGGCACTGAGTCAGCACAGTGAGGCGGCCTCAGCAAGAAGCTGATTTAAACCACAGCCGAACCAGGGCTCAACTTTCAATAGCCGTTGTCATTATTCTCCAGCCGCTGTCTGACAGATGGCATTGTGGGATATCGGATTTTATGGCAGGTCATCTTTCATATCCAATTTCTTTTCCCATTTGATGAGAAGTTCTCGCTCCAGTCAAATTCATTTTGCAGTTTGAATATTGATCGGACTCTGCACTCTCTCTTTCTCTCACCCCGTCTCCTTCTCTATCTCTATCTCTCTTTCTTTACCGACATCTCCTGCAAGTCTCTTAAGGCTTAATGGTCTCTTGCTCTTGGCGCTCGGTCTGGGATGCTGGTGCTTGTCTCTCTGATGTACAGCAAACCAGCATTAAAAAAAACATGAATAAATATGAGGTGAATATGGGAGTCAGTTAATAAGCCGGCATTTGTCAATTCTCAATTTTCAAGTTTGCATTAATATAATCATTCCCTATAATTACTGTGGGGCCTAATTACCAGAGTACATTTAAATATGATTGACTCAGTAATGCAGTACAAACAAGTCTAATGGCATATAGGAGCACAGTGAGGTTAGAATGCCGCTCTGTTTTATCTATTATATCGGCAGATCCTTTGAGGGCTGTTGAAATTAGCTTTGGCCTCACCCTGAAATAAATTGATGGCTTTTGAAAGGCACCGTCCGTCTCGCAGCCACTGCACAAGGACGTTAGGGGTCAAGATCTGGCTCTGATATGGCAGCAGCGAGCTTTTATTCCCTTTTTTTCCCATTTGGCAGACAGGATATAGATGGAGGGGGGGGGATCAGTGGAGATATTTTGCCTGTACAGACGGTGACCTGACAGAACCCTATTCCACCTGTTTGCACTGACAGAATCGCTGCCGGAAAATGGAAGACCGTAATGACCCATTAAAAATTCAGTATTTGGCGTAATGAGATGATCGTGTCCTGCCAGTGATGTCTTGGATCGGAGGAACATTGCATAGAGGAGCACAATATTACATTCTAACTGATAAAAGGCTCAAAGGGGAATGTAGATATAAGTAGATCTGGTAGATGAAGAAGTCTTTATCATGTAAATATGACTTGCTTCAGTGAGGCTGGGAAATATGGGGCCTTTGGTCAAAATGAGCTTTGTGTCATATTAGTGTAAGTAATGGCTCATTTCTGAATAACACGATTTACTAAAACAACCCATAAAATGACTTTTTCGGTTAGGCGCAGGATGAAACAATCCAACCTAAAGCTCACAAAGCATGAAGGAACAGATTTGTCTTGGCGAAATATTGCAATTTGAGAGGTGATCAAGCATGAGATAATGGAAATTTCAACCTGGACCTGTTCATTTTCAAAAAAACCTTTTTTGCTCTCTCGGTCTACAAGGCAAGCTGTCATCAGCACGGTGACACACAAGTGTTCAGAATACAAAAAAACACCACCGCTTGTTTGTTTTTCTGGTCCATCAACTCGGTTCCCATAGAGGTATGTCAAATACAAACAGTGCTGCAGAGAATTAACACGAGTGCCTCTTTTCTTCTCTCCCAAACCTTGCTCATACGTAATCATAATCAATCTGTATGGAGACTGATAGGTCTGGTCTCTTCTGTGATAACGCATCAGTAAGCATGGACATGGTTTTCCATCACGTTCCCATGGGAATCTATAGGATCTCCATGGACCACGGGGTTATCCACTCTTAGACTGGCAGGAGTCAGCTATAAGGAGCTCCTGGCTAACGTAACAGTGCATGAAACACAGAAGTCTCCTTGGTCCACTGGTCCTCCCTAGGGTTAAACTGGATAGTGAACATCACAAATAGTAAGATCTGTGTGCATGGTGGGAAAGAAATGTCTCCTACACAGCATCTGTCCAGTTGCCAGGGAGACCTTTATCCCTTCCCTGCTCTGTGAAGCAAGACTTGACAAAGTATGGAACAATGTGGAACTGAGCTCCGACTGGCTGGCAAACGACCCCATGGCGTTGTATCACACGTGTGAAGCCGCAGCTTGCTGCCAAATCCTGTCGTCACGGGAAGGCCTCTTAGCGGCAGAGGATGGACGAAAGAGACATGTGTTTGTGTTCCTGTCTGCATGCAACTTTGGGTGCTCGACATTGGAATTTTTGTCATGTTTTTTTTAAATTACTGCCTGTGTCATCATTCCAATCAGCATTGAAGGGCTTTGTGTGTGTATGTGTGTGAAGGGGGTTAAAGATAGGCCTCCATTTGTTCTTGTTAAGCCACTTTGATTTATTGCCGTCATTAGACCAACATAAAAATGAAGAGACAAAAGACCCAAGAGTCTAGAGCTATGCTAATGCTATGTGAGGCTGCTCATAATGACAATGCTAACATGCTGACATTTAACAGGTATACCGTTTTCTATGTGCATCAACCTAATTTAGTGTCATAATATTTGCTAGTTAAGTACTAAACATAATCAAGTTCCGGACAACATTTTTGTCAGTTCATCAAGTGTGAAATATTTAGCCCGTTGAATGATTAATTTTGACCTGGTATTGCTATAGAAAACATCATGGTATCCACAATACAATCTCCCAAATTTTGTGGCAATCTGTCCAGTAGTGGTGAATTGACCAAACGACCATTGCCATCCAAAGAGCAATCGTGCTGGCATGACTGAAACCTAGACAGATGTCTCAACTGTGGCCACATATTGTAAAATCGCCAAAGGCTGCAAGAAATCCTTAAAAGTGAGAATTTAAGAACGGAGTTTAAGATTTGTATGAGTTTGGACAAGGATTTTATTGGTTGCTTACATGCTATGGTTGTGGCATGTGGGAAGGGAGGGATTACTATTACTTTTGTGATCGCATGTGGGAAGGGAGGGATTACTATTACTTTTGTTACGAGAATTTAAAGAAGAACCCTTTAATAAGGAGGACTGGATTCAAAGTATCAAAGTTTAAGTTGAATTTATTATTCTTGTACAAGAAGGAGCGTTCAACAGTGCAACACACAAGAAAAGGCTCCCTGAGGAGCACTATCAATAGGTTCTTAACAAGAAAAGGCTCCCTGAGGAGCACTATCAATAGGTTCTTATACGTTCACGTTCAAAAATGGGCTGTCTCGGACACCTCCCCACTGATACAGATAACATCATAACATTCCTTTAGTTGGTTTACTGCTCAGAAATGAGCAGTATATTTTATATCCACATGGTACTCCCCTAGCCTGTCTCTCCTGTCCCTTGTACCACTAATGTATAATTGTCTCTCCCTGCCAGCCTCAGTAAATCAGAGGCCAACTAAGGGAGGTATACGAGACATGGTAAAGACAGGACACACACACACTATCTATATGAGTTAAAACATCTGCACCCCAGTATAATCCTAATTTTTATAACAACTTTGTTATGGTTACATGAAAATATGCGCTATAATAAGGAAAAGATGTTTTTTTTTTTGTTTTTTTAGAAATATAACATACATACATAACATTGGAGTTTGGTTACAGTTATTGAGTATCAATATTTATATAAAGTATATTGGTTTTCTTTTTCATTTGTTTCTTTTTGAACTTGTATATAGAGTATTTTGTTTCATTTACTTGATTTTTGTTTTGTTTTGTAAATATTGTCATGTTTGCACCTGGTGAAGTGGGACAATGTTTTACAAAACATCAATTTCTACAACTAAGCCTGGATTTTTTTTGAAATATCGAGGTACAGGTTGAAACAGAACCCAGCAACAACCCCATATACAAAGTCAAAGTCTTGTGTCCTTGGGGGCACATATTGGAAGGTTTTGAAGGTTTACCGCAAAGTTCACTCACTGTCGCCCTTGTGTCTTTGTAATCGTTTCCTTTAGTCTTGTATTGAATATATAAAGGGTTGAGCAGGTAAGATGTGTATTATCTGACGTATTAAATGGTAAGTGTAGGGTTTTGGCATTGGAAAATATACACTGAAACAGGAATTAATCCAATTAGACAGATATAAACATTCAAACACATGGACAAGACAAGCTCAAAAATATGGGTAAGCATGAGGGTTTTTTTAATGGCACATTGCCTGTGCTTTCCATCTGCTTCTCTGATGCCTGTAGCAGCATTGTGAATGCAAGTTTCTCCAGCCTCAGGCTAGATGCTGTCTCAAGGTAGACAGGTCATTGAACTGATTGAACCTACTCCTCTGGGTGGGCGGGGGAGCAGGACTTGTGTGCTGCGTTTCCTACATCAAAAAGAAATGTTAACTTATTGAAAATAATTCATCAGTTCTACTACAAGTATATTAAGTAATAGTATAAGTATATATTGACAAGACACAAATCAATGATCAAATGGTTTTCAGCCAGAGAGATACCTACATCAAGGAACTGACGATTGACAGCAAATGGTTTAAAAAGGTTCTGCAACAATTACAACAAACAGCAACGAGAAGTTTCAGGTGATAATGGCCACATCGTACACCTGCATGAATATGGTTGGATACAACTAGTTTAACCAGTAAAGGTTACCTTACAGTGTGTGATTTGGGGCTGTGCAAGAAGAAAGTTGACCAACATGAGAAGCAGTGAAATTGTTGGTCTTCAATCCAAAATGGTCATCTTATATCATTGCAAACAGTCAGTGTATTTAGAACTTTAGAACGACCAACACACTCTACCTCCACTTTGTAGAAGTGCCAACACTTTGACCAAAGAGTATTCATCTCTTTGCTAGCAACCCACACTAGCATACCATGGCGATGTTGGCCTGTTGGTTGATCCACCATCGTGGTCCAGAATGAAATATGTCAATAACTATTGGACTGCCATTAAAACACAGGATAAATTGTAACAACTTTTGGGACCCCACTCTGACCTTTCATCTAGCACCATCATCAGGTCCAAAACTAAAGACACCCCCATCAGCCTCTGCAGTACTTTGTTTTTGACTTATTAACAAATGTTAGCATGCTAAATTAAGATGGTGACCATGGTAAACATTGCTTAACATCAGCGTGTTAACATGCATGTTAACACGCAGGTGGCATTTTGCTAACCAATTTTTAAATTAGATAATCTATGTACTACACAGTATGAGATTGTTAAATATCAAACAGTCTATTGATGCTTGAAGTCGGTCTCTAAACAATAATGGATGTACAAGAGAGAGTCAACAGTTTTAGCAATCATCATTTCCCCAGCTTAGGAAAGATTCTGGAAATTTTGCGGGAATTTTTCACCCTTTGGCAACCCTACTTGTAGTCACGTAGCTCTAAAGAACCAGTTATTGCAGCTGATGCCAATCATCCTTCACCAGTGTCGGTCAGCTGGTTGGAACTAAAATCAAATGTTAAACGTTTGAAGCTGATCAAAAGTCTCTAAAGAGGAAAGTCGATGCTTGCTCTCATTTTGATCTCAAGTGCTCTTTGATTACAGTTTTATGATTTTTTAAATTTTTTTTAATCAATGTCAATTCAAAGATATTCATTTGTTGAGTGCCCAGAGGCTAAGTAAATACTTCAAAGTTTGATTTTGAAAAGTGTTTAATGGTTCACTTGAAAACCAGCAATTTGAGTCAAACTCAACAATTGTTGTCACTTAACTACCACAGGTTTTCTGCTTTTCGGTCATTGGATTTATTTTTGATGTCTTGGAACAGCAACTCAACTATCTAGCTGTCACTCACACGTCAGAAACAACAAAAAGGAAAAGAGAACATTAGGAGGGGAGAAATGGCCCTTTTTCTTACAGCGGTTAATGCAATGCACTCTATCAAAGGAACATGCAGTTTCAAGAGAAATCATTCTTTCCAGTTATATCACATTTAATATTCAGTTATACAGCATTCAAGTATTGTTCATGTGTTCTTGCCATATTATTCGATGCCTCAGCTCTCTTCTTTCATGCTGCAAAGGATCCAGAGGAAGTTCTTGAATCCTGGCGTCAATAAAGACACTTCGTTCTTAGGCTGTAAAGTCAGTCGGTGAATTGCAGAAAGGCCAGGCCGTTAAATTTGTGGGAAGATCGTCTGGCATTTGCATAGAGGAATATTAATAGGGGCCATGGCTAACTTCACAGGAATTTTTTCATTTGGAATTTGGCTCGTCCACTGAGGTGCTTTTGAAAATGGCTGCCAAGCCTCAAATAATTAGGCAGTGGTAAATATTTCATGATGGAGTAATTTTAACGGTCTTAAAATCTTTGTCAGCTTTATAACTAATGCCAAAATAATGAAGTGACTGTTTTGTGGGCAGTAAATAATTATATCATACACTAAATAAGTGGCACAAGATACTAGTGTTATTGTCAAAATACAGTAGTGTGTTTGAACATGAAGTCAGACTGAGACAGGAAGTATTTTTGTATCAAGGACAATATTGTAGCATGCTGTAAGTGGAATTTGGTAGGCATGCCAAACGATGTCTCAGTCCAGCGCTGGCTCTCATATGAAGCATAAACAACAGATGTGTGAAACAAATGGAACATTTGATGCATGCGAGTGTGGGCATGAATCTACTCACGTGGCTGCGTTCGACTCAACCGCGTCCACGTCCACTGAGTTCTCTTGGACCTGAACACCACCTGACAGCTTGAGAGGAGGCTCTGGGCCAATAACCAAAGACGATTAGATTCGCTTTCTGTGTAATTTTCAAATTTAATGTGAGCTCTTGGATTGAGTTCCCCCTTATTACTTCTTCTGATGTTGTTTCTTGGTTCTGACGGCCGCAGACCGTGAGGTAAACAAGTGTTCTTCGCTTCTTCTTCCCTTTCCATGACTTATCATCCTGCAGAGGCAGGTGTTCCTTATTAAGATTGATCTACACTGACATTTTCTTTAAAAATTCCACCTATAGCTGTATATATGTTAATGCAGACATATAACCATATCACACAACATCCGTCCTTTTAGATATTCACAGCATAATGTAAATGAAGGACTGCCTGTGTGCAGCACCCATCCAATTACTGTCTGGGATGCTAAAGGCTGCCACATGATGGACAGCTGAGCAGTCTGGCAGCAGAGGATCTAAACCTTGGAGTGGGATCTACAGTGGGGAGTGAGGGGAAATTGATTTTGATGCTGAGGCAAGGCAAGTCAGGTGTAGAGGAAGCATGTTAAATTATCTTTAAACAGGAATAGTCACTGCTGATGAAAAAATCAAAGATATGCACAAACACACAGCTCTGGGTGCACTCGCCATGTGTGGTATGAGTCACAGAGGAGGTTTGATATTTTCGGTCTGGGAAATAACATTAAACTATTCCCAATTTGCTCCTGTTTTTCTTCAGGAAAAAGGACAAAAAAAGACTGCGACTCTACGGGAATTCTTTTCCAGGACATTTTCAAAGAGGAGACAGTTGGTGGCTGCTGGCATCGCCATGCAGCGCTGCCCCTTTCCAAAGTACGCTGGAAATATTCATTCAGAGCCTGTTGCAAATTTCCAACAAAAAACCCACTCTCAACATCAAACAGTTTTTCTTGGACAAAGATCACAGAAACTCAAGCAATCGCAGTGGATAATTTTAGATGCTAAAAATACAAATTAGGTGGAGGATGGCCGCCTAGAATCTACTGATCACAAAATAACAAGAACCCACAGTGTCAGTGATGCGAAGCTCCCAAAACCAGGTCTGGCTATAAACTGTAGTCAGTCCTGTTGTCACAGTCAAGCGGCAACCTTTGTGGCTGTGATGTTAGGCCTATGTGGAAGTGTCCAAAACTGCAGTTCATCAGACAGCCACTTAAGGCTGGATGCAGAATATGTCAATCTCCATAAGCCTCCATGTTCAAATGTCCAACTTCACAGCAGAAATAAACATGTTTACAGCCTGGTACAAAAGCCTGGTTTCTACTGTATAGCTAATTTCACCACTCATGATAACTGTACTGAGTGAGAACTTTTATATAACTCACCTTTTCAAATGATATTAAATTAATATTAAAGTGATACATAATTAACAGAGTGGGTCCCCTTACAGATGTTTTGTTCAAGCACTCAGGCGTCATTCAGCTCACCTCAGGCCCGTGACAATCCACGTCTTTGCCCATTTTTAGATTAGACAGGACAGCCAAGATGGCAGCAGCCAAAGCCACCACAGTCTGAGCTTCACATACAGCTCTTCAGAAACCGTCCATGTTTATACCGTCTATGTTTGCAATCCAACAGGTGCCCACTTTTGGCAGAAAAAGTAACAGCAGCACCAAATTAGTGCTGCAGAAATAAACATTCCACGGCAAGCAAGAGACATTTCAAGTATCTCGTTTCTGGATTAAATCCAGATAACACACTTTTACTTAACCACATGTAAGTGTCTCCAGTGGCCAGATCAGAAATCTGACTGTAGTCGATCTTGCTTCTCCCAGGCTGCCCTCCTCCAGTCCAGAGGGTCCAGAGGGTGGTGGAAATGCAGATAAGGCTGTCTGGCAATGCCAGAAGAAGCACTTTAACAGTGTCTCAGACAATCATATTAACATATCAAAACATATTTAGGAATTTATCTCACCAAAATCACCAAAAATATATAAAGACATTTTTCTCACTTGGTATCTAGCCATGAAGATAGTCTCAGCTTTTGAGATATCCACCTCTGCTGCCAGTACAATACAATGAGGGCGAATGCAATGTTTTTTATGGAGTTTGAAGCATTGAAAAATGACATTTGAAAGACTCAGCAGTGTGCCTTTCCAGAGAAACGGTCCCTGTTAATCCCCAGACCTCCAGTTTCACTGGAGAAATAGCCCCTATATGAAAACTATTGAAGCTGAGGTCTGTGGATTATCCTGAGTAACCGGGCATTGTTTCTGGTAATTACTGTCTTTTTTTTTTTCCTTTTTCTTTTTTTTTCAATTACTTTGAGGGACTGCATAATCAGCAGCTCATTTGCATTTACTCTGAATTTTTCTCTTCACTTTCTGTTACCGGAAGCATTTTCTAAGTTGTGCTACTTGCAAAAAGACTGTAAACTGCATGGAGCGGTGTCATGTTGGAGCAGAAAGTACAAAGAGGAACATTAAATCATTGTCACACATGAGGTTTAAACAATCTACTACTCTTTTTTTTTTCAGTTTTGTAAAATGAATCCTGAGAAATGTTGTCACGAGCATGGAGTGTGTTTTAATGCAACTTAATATGTCTGTGTTTTGTTTTGTTGGAGGTTTGTTTGTGTGCATGTGTGCATATATTTTCACAGAAGGAAAAAAAAAGAAAAAGACATTAAGATGCAGGAGATGTTACCCCTTCTGGGATAAACTGCTTATTAATCTTGCACTTTCACTGGTGCATCATTTACCCCAACAATTCTGCCAAATGCACCCACAAACTGGCGTTGTAAATACATAAACAGTTCACAAAAATAGTCTTCCTTTGTCCTGTTGTGTCAGAGTAATCACACATTTCCTCCTGCTATTGTTTTCAATAATTCAAGCTGTTTATATCACCCTTAGTTAGAATGCAAAATATGTGTGTGGATAGTCTATTATATATGTCTCACATTTGCTTCAGACAGATATATCTTCTTTTATTGAAAATCCGTCAGTATGCATGTATTTTCAAATCAAATTAAAGTAGCACTGGCTGCCAATTGCAGTGCTCGTTGCTGCTGTGTGACATGAATTTAAAATGACACTCAAGTACATACTCTGCAGGCCTGGGAAGCATCCAATACTGTGTGTCCATCTTATCCCGTTACTTACCCTTCCCCGGGAGACATGTTTATCATGGTAATCTTTCCATGAGCAGACCGAGTGTGTGTATTTGAAGGCGTTCAGCGTTCGCCTGCAGGGATTCCCAAGGCCGAGACGTACACGGATTCATGCAAACTGCGCGGCTGCACCTTGTTCCATGCCTTGTTTATTTCACTACAGTGAGTAATGGTTATAGTGTAAAGAGTAGTGCACTCTCCTACCATCCACCTCCACCCCCATCTGTTTTCTTTAAATGTATAATTCAGGTGAACCAGTAAAATGCTTTGTTTCATTTCCCCCGTGCCATCTTTTGAACAAAGCATTTAGGATTGTGGGCAGTTTCAGCACTCAGACAGATTTATTCAGCCCAGGTAAATTATAAATAACAATTTTCAAAGCTGCAATTAAAAAATTATCTTTCTAAAGGCTCATAAAAAAAGAAAAGAAATTAATGGGCAAACCATAAAAGTTTAAAATAAAATGACCGTAGCTCATTTGCAAGTATGTCTATGTATGCAGGCCTTGTACAAAGCAGCCTGCTGGGTAAAGATAGCTTTTATCCTGCTCCTTTATATATTCTTATATAACAGTAAACGTGAAGAAAGAAATCTAGTTCGTGAGTTCACTTATGTTTCGCAGGTGTATTGGATACAAACAATCCCCTGACACACCTCTGGGGCGATATGTGAAATTAAAAGCCACGGGTGACAAGTTTGATGCTGTATTTCGACATGAGTTTTGAAGGGTTACGCAACAGAGTCATTCATTTGAGGTGCCAGATCCATTATATGCATGAATCATCTTCATCGTGCAATTCCATCACATTCTCTTCTCGAGCTGAAATATGCATTATGTTTTCCATTATTTCTTTTTGCCTCCTCTCTCTCGTGTGGAAATGCTCGAAGTTAGTAAAAATGAGTACACAGTGAAGTGAAGAATCAAGGATGTAATATAGATATTTATCCATGTAGGAGTCATTTCCGAATAGGGATCCCATACTGGGAGATAAAGCACTGACAATATTTCAATAATAATATTTTAATGTTTGCTAAAGCTTTGTTTACACCACAACAACACAATTTTTACTTTAATATGTTTTTTAATCTAGTTTCTCCTTTGGGCCGTACCCTAGTCTGTCACGTTATCTTGAACAACGTGGAGCTCCACAGAAAATATGAGGCAATTCATCCAGAGTTCAATGGCGCTGGTATGCCACTTAAACATTTTATTGTGCATTACATGAAAGGTCGGGGTCATTGAGTGGACGTTTTCTGTGCACTGGGCAGAAATGAGCAAGAGCCTTTATAGCAGCAGGAAGAAAAACATCAAGATATAGCACCACATTTCACTCTCTCTCCCTGCACACTCACACACACACACACACACACACACTCTTGAGATCCTTCCCTGTGGGTGGACAGAACCACTTCCTTATCCAAGCTACCTTGCATAATGCCTCTCCGCACTGCGTAGGGTACAGGCAGTACACCAGCAAGTCGCAACAAACCCACAGCTTGCTCTCCCAAAACGCCAAAGTCTGCTTTCAGAGTGTGTGTGTGTGTGTGTGTGGACTTGTTTGGCTCTAAGACCCCAAGAGCTAATACCAACAGATGAGGACCCCTGCAGCTACCGCTATAGATCTGCATCGAGGTCTGAAAAAAATAAAAATAAAAAAAGTTTCTAGTCGGACGAGGAGGCCAGAATGAGCGATAGATTTCCCTCGAGGTCAGAACTCAACATGTTTGGCACAGGCTTGCCTGTGTTGCCAACTGGGAGTTGACCTACAAGGCTTTAGACTCTTTCACCCTCTGGCATTCGTGCCAACAACCCAAAGAAAGCAATATGTACAACACTTATGAATAGGAAAAGAAATAGATATTCACAAAAGTCAAACTTTCTGAGATAAATATCTCTGGGATGAAATAAATTGGTATGCAGATGTTGTTTTCAGCACAATTTATGCAGCTGATTTAAATTACATTTGGAAAGATAAAGGTTTTGAAATTCACTCTAGACAGTCTGAAAATTTGAGTTAATATGGATAGCTGCAGGTCTGGTTGGGCGTGAACTGTTTCAGCACTTCATGCATCTTTTTGCTCGTACGTTTCAGATCCGAATTCACCAAGTTCTCTTCGCTGCACAAGCTTCTTGTAATTTGCTCAATTCAGCTTGATGAATGCCACCTGTTTGCACGGAGATCTAATCATCTGCATAATCCCATTATATGGCTACCTGTTCCAGTCTTGTTGTCGGAAATCAGACAGATGAAGGCAGAACACATTGGCAGTGTCATAATGGGACATGCGAAACAAATAGGAAACATTAATAAGCTGGTACCGTCGTGTCACCAGACCAGTGCCTTAAAAAGAGGCTCAGAGAAGATGCAGATGGACAATAGACGGTAGGGTCAACACAGGTGTTTCCAATGATACTTATGGTACCATTCCATTAATTGTAGCAGACTTTCCAGTGAAACAAACACGCACCACAGCAGCACCCTGACTCTGTTTAACCTGAATGGAATGGAACCTTAATTAGTATCACTGGAAACGCCTTTGTTGACTCATGTCAAAGCCGGAAAAGCACAGGTGAATCAAATTTCCATTAACAATGGCCCAATGGTATCAATTACGCCTGTGCTTCTCCTGCTATGACATGCCAAAAAATGTCTGCTTGAAAAATGTCTATACAATATTATACAGCCGGGGGATGTTGCATTGTCAGGTGTAGCACAGGATGATGCTGCATACAGACCCGGAGGCGGCTGACAGGTTGAACATAACATTAATTTTGCATGGAGTTTATTTTGGTTATTTCTTTTTTATATGACACCTCCACCTCTGAACTGCCTTTTTTTTCAGCCTGGATTTGTTTACATTTTGGCAAATTGACACATTTTCGGTGAATCATCAGTTCCTGTTTTGAACCCATGGACGTACAGACGACTATCACTGGGTTAAGCTCTGTCCTGGACTGGACCCCTAGACTCCACAGCGGAAGTGGTGGAGAGGATGATGTTAGCAAAGCTGACATCCATCATGAACAACTCCTCTCACCCCTCTGCATGAGACTGTGGTGGCCTTAAACAGCTCCTTCAGCAACAGACTGCTACTCCCATCATGTAAGAAGGAGCGCTACCACAGGTCCTTCATTCCAACAGCTGTCAGACTCTTTAACACCCGCATGATTTAATAACTCTTCTATATTTCTTATTTATGAGTAAAATCTTATCAACCTTGTGTAGACGAGCTGCTGTGACACGTGAGGTTTCCCCGCTGTGCGATGATTAAAGTCTCTCATCTTATTAAAAATTCTCAGAGAAGCTCTTGAGTTATAAGGAGCATCTTTTTTCACTGATTTCTAAGTGGAGTCATATATTCATGACGGACCCTCTGGATCTAAAAATATGTGCATCATGTCTGTCAGAGTACGATTTTTCAAGCAAATTGCAGCAATCAGGTGCTAAGCACTTTAATTACCTCTGTGAGTTGTGTGTCGCAGCCACTGCTGCAGCTCCGACTGTGTTGATAACGTGACCGTATCAGCACACAAAAGTACAATAACCAACTCGCTGTGCCTAAGAAGAAGGTCTAAACGTGAGAAATTGACAAACCCATCACTCATACGAGGTCATACCTTGTTGCATAACGCCCAGTGTCCCCACCTGTCACTTCAGCTCAACTTTGGAAACTTTTGGACATAAAGTAAAGGAGGTGACTTTAATATTATAAGTTAATATAATTAAACTTTTAATAAGACGACCTGCTATCATACGTTAGTGTGGTGAGTTTTTGAAGGTGAGGTACAGAGAAAAAACCTTGAGACAATGAGCATGAGATATGGATTGTACCTGCTCACTATTATGAAGTTGGTGGTAATATTTTATATATTTGATGTACTATATAGTTTGAAAAGCAAAGCGTTTCTATCTCCGAAAGATCTCTTTTAGCCAACAGGCATCGTAAAAAAGATTCACAATAATGGCCTTCCATCAAGATAGTGGTGAATTTATGTTGCCATATCCACAACTATCCATTAAACACCTGCTCATAACAACATTCTTAACCCCTGTATGTTTATACGCTCCCCCCTGTAAACATTTAGCACAGCAATTCTCCTCTGTCAACGGTGATAGATTCACAGGTAAAATTGCAATATTGGCATCCAAACAATAGGCAAGGCACTATAGTTAAGTATTTCTCCAGAGAAATCTAAAATTATGTTGTCTCAAGGACATTGCCGACCGAGCATAAAAAAAAAAAGGTGGGGAAAAAAAATGGAAAGGGGAGGAGGAAATTGCAGAGCACCCTGTTTTGCTCCCCAGCTGTTTACACAGTGCTGCAGAGGCTGTAAATTCTAAAGAGCTGAAGCATATTGGGCATCATCTCCAGCACCCATCATTCCAGAAATTGCCTCTCTTTTCCCTCTCTCTCTCTCTCCCTCTCTGCCCGCGGATCCTTTTGCATTGTCACTTTGGTGGTGACACTCAGGACGGGGAGGGGGTGCCCATAAACACCAGCCAGACAATATCTCAAAGGTAGGAGCCCGGATTGGACGGCTGTCTCCTCAAAGATATAAGAGGGGAATAATATTTTGCTTACCGAGACCTTTCTCCACTCGTCATGGCTCGGGATGTTGGGTTTTAAGGAACGACATGAAAGGTGGATGCTACTCCAACTGGAAACATTGAATCTATATGTGACAAAACCATTTTGCTCTCTGCAGTCAGGCGATAACTTTCAAAACTTTCAGCCAAAGCTATCTGGCTAATCATGGGCAACTATACTGAGTGAAAAATGATGAAGAAAAAGCAAGAATATAAAAAAGTGTTTGTTAATTTAACTGTCTAATAATTTAACTTTATTTTTTCATGCGAGCAGAACAACTAAAACACCTGACACAAACATGTATAAAGCCTCTATTTGTTATTTTTCAGTACAAACTTTGTGGTTCTTTGAAGGATTATAGGTCCTTCATTTTTATTGGACTTATGTGGTTGTAGGTAATAGCATGAAATTAGACACATTATTTTCATTATTGATTAATCTGCAGATTATTTTATCTTATCTAAATAACCTAATTCATCACTATTAATTTCTATAAAACTTCAGAAAACAGTAAAAATCCCTGTCACAGTGACATCTTAAAATATGTTGTTCTGTCTGACACACACAATATAAAATGTATTGTAATTGTATCAAATTCTTGCTCATTAAATTTTACTTTTTTGCTTGAAAATTACTTAAATAATTGTAATTATCAAGTCATCATTTATTGGTTAAGAAATGGTAAGATACCGTTTTTTGATGGTTCTTTAGGGAACCTTTGGGGTTTCTTTAAAGAACGATTTGTTTCTGGTTTTATTTTGATAAATTTGAGTCCTGGAGAGTGAAAATTACCCAGCAGTTCACAAGAAATAGGCGAGTTTGGTTTAAGTAAAATAAATAAATAGCATAATTAAGTTGGAAATCACTGTTTTATCCTTAGTCGCAGGGAAAATGGTCTGTTTGCTTCTCAGCGATTATTGCAATATTGATTTTGGCTATGTTCAGTCAGTTGCTGATGATTCTTTTTTACTTATTTATTTATTTCTAGGCTTTTTATTCATTTTTTTGATAGGAATAGGGAAGAGAAAAATGGCAACATGAATTAAAACAATACAATGTCTAATGAAAGAATAAAATGTTGAATTCGTTAGACGCCTCTGTTCAGTCATAGGTTTTGCCACTAGTCTAACTCAGTCTGGTAAGAGTACTAGACTATGGTGGTTAATGTTAGTTGACATTAGAAAACTTAAGAATAAATATTGCTGTACAACAGACATTAGTGAGTCACTTCACTGATTATATAACTCTAATCTGTTGCACTGTGTAGACCCTGTAGAACCCTTTTATTGCAAAGGAAAAACATGTATAAGTAAATATGTCTTAGTCTCACCCCAAGACAAGTTTCTGGCTTATTGCGTGTTGTGCTGTCCGTCAGGTTGCCTAATGATGATGTCTCTAAGGCAACTGACTCAAGAATCTTGTGAAGAAAATCAATGTTTCAAATTGGCCAAATGTATTTTGTATATAAATATTCAACATACGAACACAGATTGATTGAACGACAGGAAAAAACACAATCGCACTTCGAAAAACTGTGCACCACACACAGCTCATTGGAAGTATTTTTAATGAGAAATCATGTCTCGCCATAATTCCTATCACTCTGTTAGTATATATCTTTTGACTGTTAATTCCTCACAAGGTCACGTAGGAGATCTGTGGCTTCTTCACACTGGCTAATTATCCCAGCGCCATCTTTTATTGAATCTGACACTTTGAAGGGCTTTCTGTTGGCCCATCCCTCATTTTTTAATAGTATTGATTTTTCACCGATCATATCAGGCCCTTGCATTCTCAAAAAAAAACGATGCTGCCAGCTTTTTATTCTCCCTCGCTCCCTTCCACTTCACAGCCTTTCGCTTTTATTCCTGTCCAAACTGTTTCAGAGCTGGCAGAACTGTAACTGCAAACACGCATCTTCTGCTCAGCAATTATCAAAGGGGGCAGAGTGGGAGAGGAATTGATCTGCCGGCTCGCGGTACAGTAAACAAAGCCTCCCTGTCCCATGTGTGCTGAGCAATTATGAAGTGCAAGAAGTAGCAGGTTTTGCATGAGCTATAAAAAGACTAAAAAACAGTTGGAGCCAAAAAGGTGCAGGCAGAGACACTTACAATTAGCTTTAATAATGCGTTGCAGTTACATCTAATAAGCACTTTACACTTTCTGTTTCATCTTTTACAATACTTGTCCTTGATATTTATATATTGTTGCAAAGGTGAATTAGCTATGTCGGTGTCAGGGGCGATGTTCTCTCTAGGCGCAGCGCAAATAGCTTTCTAAAGAAAGCAAACATTTTCCCTCACCACTTTCCATGCAGCTATTCAATTCATCCCTTTGTTTTCCATGAGCTTGTTTGTCACCTCTCTCTGTCTCGCTCTCTCTCATGTCCGCATTCTACGTCGCTATATTGTCTTTTGCTCCTCCGTAGAATCCATTCATGCAACATTAGATTTAAACTCTGATATGCAATGTCCCTGGGCGCTCGGCACAGATGGATATATGAATAGCATTTTGGAAAATAAATTGATCTTTGATGCTTGTCCTTCAGGGGGAGATTATGTGACATTGGTTACTGTCAACAGTCTGTTCTATTTCTATTTTAGCTGAGCGCCATGGGTGAAAATACACTCATGAGGTCCATTGGAATCGGAACGAAATGGGCTATTACCCTTCAATGTGATATTTCTGAGGCGATGGAAATGAAAAGAGGTCTCTCATTTGTGCTGCAGTGATCTGGTTATGGCTCTGATGTACATAGTCTGAGGGAACCTGTGAGGTTCACATTTATCAACTCTTAAGTATGTTTGGAATATTAAATGCTTCACCAAAGGATAAAACATACCGTATTCATAAACATAATGTGCTGTCAGATTTGCTGGTACAATTTAGGCCCTGATGTATGTGTGTATGTCTTGTAGAATCTCGACACATGGCCGTATAAGAAAATCAGATTTTTATATAAGCCCTATCTGATTCCCCCCCTCCTCCTCCTCTCCTCCTCTCTCTTCTCCAATTGCACATGAGTAATAGAGACCATCTGCCTAAAACATCACAGTCAGCAGAAAGGCGTCGCAGGGGCTACGAAGATTTCAATTATCAATATACCATTTAATACATCGCCGCCAGGCCAAACAGCCTGGCATCTCGAGAGGGTGAGATGGAGAATGTTATTTCTCAAACACATCAGCAGATAGCTGCAATTTGGCATTGCGGTGCGGCGGGGTTCAAACCAGCCTCCATCCATCAAACTGTACTTGGAACATAGAGAAGCAGGAAACCCTTTGCTTACGCATGGGCAATCGTGTTAGAGCACACACGGGGTGATTACAAAAGCACTGTACCCCTCTGAGAGCTGTGTTTTATTCTCGTGATCAAGAGATAGGAAAACACTATTAGACTACTCGTGGATATATTAGCCGCTGCCTGAATGCTTTTGATTCCTATAAGGGGGTGGCCATCATTGCATTGGATTTACAAGAAACACCATTCCACTCTTAGATGCATATTGTACTATAGTGAAGACAAATGACTTGTGTTTTTTTTAAATCAAAGAATCTGATTAGATAAAGTATTTCTCCACTGTAAGAAGAGTAAAGATTTGCACTAAAGGCTTTTCTCTATGCAAAAGATGTTTCCACTCTTCTGCCATCTGACTTCCATGAGGATTTGATGACATTATATGATTTGTTGATCTGATTGCCTGCGATATACGTGATTGTCAGATGTTTTATCAAATAAGCCAAATATAATTCCCTTAACCAAACAGTTTCCATTGAAGACTTCCCATCTGGTGCAGTCAGACTTGAGTAATCGTGAAAATCCAGCATCAAAACTACAACAGGAAAACAGTACAGTAGGTCAAAGTTTTCCCAAAGTTCATCCTCACAGTGTGTGATTTGGGGCTGCCCAAGATGGAAGTTGATCAACCTTCAAGACCTTTATCTTGGGGAGCCCTAAATCAGGTGGTGAAATCTTCATCACTTCTCATAATTGATGATTGATTAATCAAAAATTGTGTATTTAGAGCATTGGTGACCAAAGATGTGCTGAAAATTGTCGGCTGATAAAGCACAGTAGCATTGGATGGCAATGTTTTTCTATGTTGGTCGGCCTACCAATTTCGTCTAGACTGAAATATCTCAACAACTATTGGATGGCCTGCCATGAAAACACAGGATGAATTGTAATCATTTTTGTGACCCCCACTATGACTTTTAATTTCACGCTAAAGCATTGCCTCTGCAGTGCTTTGTGTTTTGTTTTGCGTTAATGCGCATGCTTACATGCTAAACTAAGGTGGTGACCATGGTAAACATTACTTAACATCATCATGGTTAACACGTGTTGTAGCATGCAGTTGGCATTTCACTAACCAATACCTTTTTAATTACGCAACATGAGCTATGGTGGGTGTTTACAAGAGAGAGTTTAGGCAACAGTTTTAGCAATTCAGCGTTTCCAAATAATGTTGGGGCTTTGTTTAGCATTCCACACACCATCTAAAAGCTTTTTAACAATTTTGTCTTGTTGCCGATCTCAGCAACTAACCAGAAGAGCGTAATGTTCTTATTACCAGGAGGAGTTATGGCTACGTCTATGAATATATAACCCATGTTGTAATAAAACATGTCCTTTATTGCCAATTACATGTAGAAATATTCATTGCAGTGAGACAGCATCAGACAGACATACCACTGTAGATAATGAATATAACGTGCAGCATAAGCACATTCAGCTAGCATGTTGTAGTCTGGTTTGCAGCTGTAAAGCAGGTATAGTGACAAGTGAAGCATAAAGTAGTTACAGTCCATAATGTATAGTTCCTGGGGCTGAAACATGTCATACTATGAAAGATTTGTGCAAAGAAATGGTGGCTCCGCATGGAATTGCTGCATCAGGAGAATCTAGGGAAGCTCTTATAACGTCTTCATTAGCTGAAGGTGTTCTGGAAGAATATTATGTTGGGATGGTGAAGGTTTTTCTGTACATGTCTGAGTGTGTCTACGTGTTGACAGACAGATAGATGGACAGGTGTCTGCACCTGCCAGTCAACTGTCTGTTATCAATGTACGGAATGTTTGTATATCTTCTTTGTGTGCCTGTCTCTGTTGCTTCGGACTGTCACTGTATTCATATCATGGTTTTATATCTCGACTCTTAAGCTTTCACCATTTGGCAGCGAGAGAATTCAAATAACCTGCTTGGCACTGGGACTTGGATTTAAATCCACTTCAATTTGGCTTGATTGTTTACCAAGACGACACTGTGTAAACCTGGGAGATTTACCAGTCTATCACTGAAACTCTGCAACACTTTTAAAATAGAATGTGATAATAATAATGCTTAAAACCCCCTCGACTTCCAGATCTTGGTCTTTTTGTCAAATTTCTCTCCTGTGAGTACGATGACACATTATTACGTGTCTCTGAAAGAGATCTCATGGAGACTGTCAGCAGAACCACCATGGCTAAGCAAACAGTGTGAATTAAGTTGCATTAACATACTGAGCACATTGATTAATATTCTATACTCTCAACAGTCTTTGTAAATATTTAAATCCAAGCTAGAGTCTACAGCCACAGGAGCATCTCATTGAGGCTCTACTTAGGCACAGCAGTACTTTCATGCAATTCAAGCATGTTAACATACTGTCAAAGACAATGCTAACATGATGATGTTATAATCTATATCTTAGCTTAGCATGTTGGCATGGTAACCTTTCTTTGACAGCTGAGGCTATGGGAATGCTGTCAGTTTTGCAGGTGTGAACGAACACAAGTTATTACAATTCCTCCTGAGGGGGATTAAAAAGTTTGTACCCAGTTTCATGGCCATCCATCTGATAATGCTGAGACATTTCATTAAAATTTAAAAATGTCAACCTGCTAGTGGCACTGGAGGAAAAGTCAGAGGGTCACCAAAGTCATTGAGATATATCATCTGGGAACCATGAATGTCTGTACAAATGCCTGCCAATCCATCGAATAGTTGAGATATTATCAGTCTGTCTAGACTCAAGCAATCTCAGAACCCATCGCCTATCATCTGATCTAGCTTCTGGGGGCAACTTATAGACAATACAATGGGTAAAACTGGTCATCCTGCAATTATTCCTCCCCAAAAATGACATGAAAGGATGCCAGTGGCATTTGAGATAAACACAAATGATGAACAGCTCTGATGTACAACCATGTCACCAATTTTATTAACAAGATTGATGGTCAGGTCCAGCCTCTTCAGACAATTCCCACAGCACTCAACAATTTATCTTTGGTAAAATATTCATGATACATTTCTAAATTGCATATAATTGATTGTATGATTACAGAGAATAAAAGACTTGTGACACTTAAATAAGAAACTGATTCCAAAGAGTCAAGAACCAGTTGAAAACCTGGTGCGCCATGTGTTCTTAAATTAACTTACTCATGAAAATTGAATGAGATGCGATTACCATTGTATAACCTCTTTTGGCATTGATTTCACACCGTGGAGTACAAGGACAGCTCACATGCATTTATAATGAATCACTCACTCACTATCACTTAAATAAAATAAAAATAGACGTAAATATTGTTTTGAGTTTATCCTTTCTCTTTATGTGTATGGCTAAACAAAGAATTCATTTTCTAGAGCAGATTTGTTCCAACATATAATTTATTTAAGATGTAATTCGTAAGAATTATTTATTATTATTGGACTTTATTTTGTTATTTATTGTTTGGATCAGACAATACCTGCACCAACACGTACAAAATGCTAAAAAACACAATGTGCTTTATTTTCATCATCCCTTCTGGCAAAATGGCACTGGGGAGAGCAACGTTGGTCTGTCAGTCACATTGACACATTCATGGTTTTCAGAGGATGAATATTGCTACAGGTATCCCTCAGACTTCCACCATCAGAATGACATTTGTGTTTTTTGGAGATTTATTAAATGATATTTGATAAAGACAGATTAATAACTTAATTCAACAGACTACATCAAAGGTAGCTTTGCTATGGCTAACTTCTTTGACTTTAATTTGCAGCCTAAAACTTAAACTTTTTTTTTAAGTCAAAAGAAAAAATATCTTGTTATATCCACCAAAAATATTGTTGTGGTTTTTATAGCGAATTTTCCCGTTCATGACAAGAAGTCTGAATTTCTATTTAACTCCCCATTCTAATTATGTTATGGCTTAAAGTTTTGCGTAATTGACAGTGTGGCCGCTTTGATTCACAAGTGGGTGCCCTTACATTTATCCCACTGATGATCCACATCTTTGCCGATATTTAAATTAGATAGGAGGCGTCAGAGGCAGGACTGCCAAGGTGGTGGTGGCCAGAGCCTCCACACTCTAAACTTCACAACGGCTCTTCAGAAATCTGTGGGTGACATCAGAGATACATCCTCTATATTTATACTGTTTATGGTTTAATGACACCAACAGTAGACCTGAGGTGACAAACAGGTAGAAGTTTTATTGCACAACATAAAAAATTGAGATGTGTAATCTTAACTGCATGGAGGGATGGATCTGCAAAGGCATAGACAATATTGCAGTTTTTTTGGCAAAGCTTTCTATGGCCATGTTGGTAACACACAGCCATTTTATTGGTTAAACCCTTCTGGAATTACAAGGGTTTATAGCCTAATTAAGCATGCACTTGCACTTTAAGACCCCCGATTAAGATGTGACCCCAGAACAGGGCTGCAGCCCAGACTATATCATATCCAAGTCGATTAGGACTATGCCCAGTTGAATTTGAGACAAAAACAGGGTCTAAAGGGAGTTGAGAGGTGCCAAGTCTGAAATGGAGCAAACCCTATTCACAACTAACAGCAAAATACTCTACACAATCCATGTATTTCCAAATTTAAAAAATAAAGCTCAGAAGGCTTTATGTTTAATAAATGTAGCTCTCAAGACCTTCAACATTTAGCTCTTGCCTTTTGTTGCACTGCGAAGCACAAATTACTCTCTAACAAACAAAAATAACAAAGATGATGGTCTAAAAAAATTTTCTCCGGCAGTGACTAATATTCCTTATTATTATTCATGTTTAACAGTGTGAGGCAGAGAATAAATAAAGTATCTGATTTTCTCAACAACAGTCTCGTGCCATGAATGTGAGAGTTGCCATGTCTGCTCCAGCATCCTCCAAACAGGCCCGGAGCATCCACTGCCTACACTAAGACTGCCAAAATCTGCACATTTGCATCCTTCAGATTTGAAGTGTGGGTAGACAATTGCAAAACTAAGTGTGTAATGTTCTTTTATATGGTGCACATGCTTTTTAAAGTTGCACAGCACTAGACACTGGTGACCAATATACAATAAGAGCTCATCACTGCCAATGAATCATGCATCCAAAGCTGCTACAATCTCTCTTATTTTTGCCAACATCTGCTATGAAGACTCAAGGTTAGATTTGCCTCCAGGGTAACCATAATTGTTGCGAGCATATGTTGTTTATGAGCTGTGCTGGAGCTTTAAAACCGAAGACAAGCTTATGAAATAAAGATTGTCCAGTATTCACGGTGGTACTGTACATGTGAAGAAATGGTTAATCAGTGAGACTAATTGCCTTTTTGTATTCATGATGTGCTTTGCTGTTTAACAAACGATAGAAAATGAAGAACAGAGCTAAATTGCTTCGCTTTTGGCAAAATTATGATTTCAGTTGTCTTAACCTGTATAGTTTAAATGTTCCTTTGCTTAATGGGTGACATGTGATTCATCTGCTCTGCATTGTGAGGTGTGCAAGCAGCTGTTTTGAGTGCCAAGATTACATTTAATCTCCTCTGAGGCAAAAATCAAATCCTATCAGAGGGCTCTTAGACAGGCTCTGACTTCCGACTAGTGACAGATAACTAAAAACAGTCTGTCCTCGGGGACAGCTACCATCATTCTAATGTATGCCAATTTGACTTTTCATTCCTCTGCCAAGGACAGAATACCACCTGCTGAGAGATCTGATTTTATGTGCATGTTTATGGACATCTCGGCTCCAGGGACCCTGTTTGAGCGATAGCTCACCGTTCCACAAGGAGAAACCTGCCCTACCCACTGCCACACCTCTCTAGTCATTTATCATATAATGTCACGGAAAGGGGAGAATATCTCTGCATCACCATCCTTTCTGCTAACGTGGAGAGGACATCACGACGGCAGACCGCCGACAGGTGGGAAGACTTAAAAGACAGCAGGTTGGTTGAAGAGAGTGAAAGGAAGAAGAGCTGACAAGAAAATAACTGAACACCCAACAAGTTAGGTCCAAATTAAGCAACAGAATATGTCACTTTTTCCAGCCCTTAGAGGCATTTTCTAATGTGACACCCCATCAGTAGGACATGATTTATCTGTGGCTTTTAAAGCCGTTAAATCACTGCTGTCACCTGTGTTAAAGTTTAACGTTTTGTTGACCAATGCATCCATCCAAACTTCATACCTATGTGAACTTCGCTTTTTAATACCGTCACCAAATACCCTTCATAATTACTTACAGCTACAGGGCTTGGTCCCTTAAAACGATATGGCCTTTTGCTTGTGAGGACAATCTCAAATTATGAGATATGAGAGATGTATATGGACAATACATAATGCATACAGTATAAATCAGTGTGGATTTAGAAGAACCTTGGTACGAATGTGATGCCAATGCCTCATAATAACTTGAAGTACATTTTAAGATTACGGACTGATTTATACAGAATACCTACATGACCCTTTGACCCTCTCTCATGTCCTCACTTAATGCACTTTATTTAGTCTGACACATCAACCCTCCAGTCAACCACATCGGCACTCTCCATGATGATATTACCGAAGTGTGCCGACTGTGAACCATTTACACACTTTCAATGGCTTCCCTTTTTCCTCAATACTCCCCTGATCGTTTGAAATTCAATTATGCTAAGCACGGCTAAGGTCGGGGACATACAGACACTTTCTTTTTTGCTCTGCTTCACATGTGTGCCTTTGAGAAGAATTCTTCTTAAAAGCATATCATTTAGACCCCTTTAGGAAGAGGGAGTAATTTGTGCATTTTAGAGTAGGTTGGATCCTGATGCACTTTGTTGACTGGTTAGAGGTTGTTGTGGATGCTTAATAGTCAGTGTGGTGGTAGTGTTTCTGAGGCATCCCACACCACTTTCATGAATACTTTGGCTGTAAAGTCTACGTGGGTGTTTAGAAAACACTTAGCACATAGCACAAAATGAATACAATGTTCAAATTATTAAGATATTTATGGTGAATGATACACCAAAATACAAGTAAGGTAATAACTACTACTGTTACCGTTAGCTATCAAGCTCTAACCGCTTTTACAATATTGAAGTTTCAAATGAAAAGAGTGACGGCTTTACCACTCAAAATGTTTAGTCATAACTGAAAAAATATATAAATAAATCCTTAATTTCAAAAAGAGATAGACAAACACAAAGGCAGGCTCCTCATTTTAGCCACATAGCTTCAATTCTGCTAGTTAAATGACAATTGGTAGCAGATTATACTAGCTAGCTAACTACTAATCTCATACTAGTACTTATCTTATCTAGAGGTAAATATTGCGTACTGACTCTGACCATACCGTTATTGCTACATACTACATATGTAGTATCATTATATTGGCTGCCACAAAGTTTTAACATTATACTGTAATCATAGGCACTCTTTTTTTTTATTTCCCAGTAATATATATGATATATTCATTTAGGGTTTTGAATTACATTCAGATATTATGAGAATTAAACCTGCCACTTTGAAATACGTTTCACTTAGAATGATTTGTAAGCATATTGAAGAATTAAAAAAAAAAACTCCAATCTTGACATTATTTCTAAGCTCATGTACATTACAGTGCAGCACAATTCACCAAGCTTCTTACAATGCAAGAGCTGTTTCAGTAATGCTCAGAGCCAGCAAACTAATAATACCATCTGGCCACATCGACACAAGTGAAGTTGGATCACTCAAAAACCAGACACAAACCGTGAGTCCAACATGTTGCTTCAAGAGGTCAAACACATTCTGAGCTCTGCCACCTCTCACGTTTTTACTTTCTTTTTTTATTTGGGAAGGTAGCCCAGTTCGACTTCACATTATAATTCTCTTGTGTGTGAGAAAAAATACAAATAAAATCAAGGGAGCACTGCTGCAAACATCTGTTGCTATAAATGTAATATCAGACTTTTGGCCCTTTTATATCCTTCCAGTAAACAGTATGCCATTTTAATTTGAAATGCAACATGGATTTCAGGAAGGACGAGGAAAATGATAATAACATTACACTGCTTGCCTCATACCAGCATAAATCAGTTGGGAAGCAAATAAATATTTAGACTTTAAGACCATAAAACTTTTGCACAACCACAGAGAGCACAACTGTATTTCCCTGCAGGGAATATAAAATCTACTCCGATAAAATATCCGCCTACAGCCCACAATTACAGCTCAGCTTTCTCTCTAAACACAGTGGTCACTTAATCTGATTTGCATTAATGTGCATGCATTTGCTCTTGCTCCAGTTGGTCACTGTGACTGATATTGTTTTGGGTTATTCACATAGCGGGGAAGGAAAACCGAATCGTCTAATGTACTGTAAAGAACAAAATGTTTTCGTAAATGTATTATTTAGCTTGATAAGACTACCTTGGATGGTCGCGAACCACTGCTGTTTTCCCGAGCCGCCACTATATTACAGCACACTGACTCTGTTATCACTGCAGATAATAAGCGGTTATATTACAGAGGGAAAAAAGATCAATGGTAATTTTGACAATTTTCTTACTGTGACATACCACATACATTTCACTTACACATCACTGGTTCTCAAACTGTGAAACAAGCACCACTGGTGGTACGCAAGCTCTCTTGAGTGGTGTGCAAAGGAAACATTTGAAGGTCCAGTGCGCAGGATTTAGTGGCACCTATCGGTGACGCTGCAGATTGTAACAACATCTCACCCTCTCCTTCCAAGCATGTAGGGAAAAACTACGGCTGCCAAAATTACATTAAAAGCAAAAGTCCATATCTGGATCAGTGTTTTGTTTGTCTGTTCTGGGCTACTGTAGAAAATGGTGGTTCATCATGGAAGAAGATCCATTCTCACTGTAGATTTATTTAATCAGGAAGGGTCCCATTGAGATAAAAAAAAAAAAACTCTTTTTCAAGGGAGTCCTGGCCAAGACAGGCTGCGGCACAAGCTAAGAACAGATCAAATTAAAACAGATAAGTATTACACAGCAAGTATTAAAACACATAGCAGTCTAGAAAGATAATAAAAGTACAGTACAAGCCATTAATTCAACATCAGTTAAAACAACGCCACCCCAATGATTCAGTCTCCAGGTCTTTCAATATGGATGTAAATTACCTCACTGTACGTTTTTGACTTTGTGTTATTAATTATTTTATTTTAAAAATGCTTTTATTTTGAAGGCGTGATAAGCATGCATATAGAACCAATACTGAAAAAACTAATGGTAAAAGAGTACGCTAAAGTGGTAACTGTAACACACAAGAAGAAACAAATAATTTAGTTTAGTACCAGTCGAGAGTGGCACAAGCTCTTATGTTGGTCGACGTCAGTGATGATCAGTGTTGACCTGTGTTGAAATTGATCTAAGCTGTCCAAGAGATGAAATAAACAAAATAGATCATCATTCCTGGCTTTCATTCATTCAAATGGATGCTACAATGGATTTGAGTCGAGTCAATCTCCATAAAGAAATCAGATCTTTGAGTTTTAAAACGTTCTGTAAAACATTCCAGTCTGAGTAACCAAACGCCGTCTTCCCCAGTTCAGTACGAGCATCTGGTACAGGCAACATGTAAAAGTCAAATGTGACGAGGAGGTAGCAAGTGCAATCGTGACTCCAAACAGAAACTATAAGGAAGAGAAGATGTGTCGATCAGGAGTAACCCTTTTCCGCCAAAGTAGCCCAGGTTCTTGAACTGTTTTTGTTCAGGCTTCAAAAAGTCAATAATAAAATGTCTTCATATTAGAAATAAACCTGCCTCTTCTGTAAAGTGTCTGTAGCTCAGTCTGCCTACTGTAACATCTGTGGTATTTTGGGAACGAATACCTTGTGAGGTGGTACACGGTGAGAAACACTGACTTAGATTTCTGTATAAATTTGACATGTTTTGTAAATTCATATATCTTCCTCAACAGGCTGATGTTTCATAAAACCAATTATACAAAAACCTGAGGCAGAGAGAGGGAGGAAAAAATAAGCAACAATCTGAGAGCATGAGCAGTGGGGCTGAGATATGATAGCCATTACAGAGATGGCCGGGTCGAGGACGTGGAGGTCATTCACAGCCGGACTTGGCCACACACACACTCTCACCTGCCAAGCAGCAAAGGCAACTTCAATATCTGGGCAGCACATGGCTACAAAAGGCAAGAGGAAGGCTGTCCTTGGCTGCTGTGCTGCTGCTGCTGTGTGTTCAACAATGTCATCTTCACAGCAGACAGATACATGTAACTCTGACTACAGTGATGAAATGCTATTCACGTTGGCAACACCTCACATACAACACTTCCAAAACAGGCTTACAATGTAAGATCAAGCAGATGTGTTTCATATTGTCACTAAACTATGCCAGCTGACCAGATGATCTGATGTATTTAACTAGCTCTCTCCAAGATGGTGTCCTAGTTGGTATACAGTGCTGGACAAATTACTTGAAATATGATAAATTATTCATTAAATTATCAATTGAGAAAAGGATTTATATTACTTAATGGCAAATGTACATGTCAAAGGTGCCTTTCTCAATTTGAGAGGAAACGTTGATATTTTTCCACCTGGACTCTATTTTATGTTTTTTGTGACTAAGTGACTAACGGAGACAATAATTCAACAATTGCTAGCTAGCTCCACAGATTACAATGTAATCCTTGGATTACAATTGAGCACCATCATTGTACATCCACAACAAGTGCTTGTTTTTGCCACAAGTGTCTGACAACATTATGAAAATAACCTTACAGAGATAGACCTTTATATTAAAGATCCTTTCTGTCACTTTGATTATAGCCACCAGACACCATTGATAAAAACAACATGAAGCATTTTAGTTCAGATCTATATAGCTGGACTGATCTAACTTGTCTGGGAAGAGTAAGTCCAGATGGGGGCTGACCATTGGGAATTTTAGATTACCAAACAGCCGATCCATTCCAGACCGAACAAGCCAGTGGTCATACAGTTTTTCAATTTCTGATGTCAGTAATTTATGTATGGTCCTTGGTCGAGGCATGGGCAATTTTTAGCCAGATTAGCAGCGTAGGCTTCACTTCACAGCCACGGAGGTTGCCTATTGGTAGCAATCAAGAGCATATTTAAATATCCAGTGTGTGGGATTTAGTGACATCTAGTGGTGGGGCTGCAGATTGCAACCAAATGAACATCCAATTGGCTCACCCTCCTTATTCAAGCATAAAGTGTTCAGTTTGTCTTTCCGGGGCTACTGTAGAAACATGGTGGTTCAACATGGTGGTCTCCATGTAAGAGGACCCACTGCCTCTGTAGATATGAAAAACTAATTTTAAGGTAACGACAACACAGTGAATTATATTCTCACAGGACCTTTAACTGTAAATGTTAGCTTAAGTAGCTTAAGAAGCTTCAGCTGATGAAATCTGCCAGCAACAGTAATAATTTCAGCCAGAAAAATTGCTGGTAAATTAGAAAAGAGGCTGCTTTTGTGTGAATCATGGGTGGCAATTCTACCACCGGTATCACTGAGCGAGAATGCAGAATGCGAGAGATAATAATAAGACACTGGCAGTTATTAGGATGGGAGGTCAGAGCATTTCTTTAGTATTATAGTCGCACTGTAAATACGGTGTGTGACAGAATTTTATTGCTTGCCAGGTTGCAATTTGTGATCTGTTTTTATTAATTTTTATTACATTGCAGTTGTGAGAGAAAGTACGTATCTTCATTCTCGAGGCGTCCCTCATGTTTTCATTTGTTCCTTCTGTGTTTTTAAGGTCATCACATAAATCAAATCAAAGACACGTCTGAAAGCCAGAAGTATCTTACACACAGCTTTAACTCCACCGGGGGCTATCTTTCACTTCCCGGACTCCACATTTTATTTCTTTTTTTCCTTCACCTCGTTCCTTTCCCATATGGGTTCTCCTTCATGTTTGTACTCTGCTTCAACTGTGCCTTAGGCTCAACTTTGGAATGAGTCTGTCTCTGCAAGATGATTGGCGGTTGGGTTGCAGCCAGGGACAATCATGCTCTAAGAAAACTGTCTTGGTGTTTGGAATACATTAATGGCCACCACACTCAAGGTGCCTTGATGTAGTTGAAGTAGTCAGGCTGCCTTTGACACTACATCTTCTTTTAAAATCTTGTTTGACATTTGGGATATAGATTTCTTCTAGATTTCAGTATTTCCTGAAATAAATGTATTCAATCTAGTTATAATTTTTTTCATGCCTCATCGGTGCATTAGAATCATATTAACACATGGCTCTGTCACTCATAGGCGTTGAAATCTCTTGTTGAAATTGCCTGCTTATGCTTTCGTTGAAAGCGCAGTCGCTAAGCGTCCCCCACAGTCAATCTAAACATTTTATTTATCAGGGACTGACAGAATATGCCCCAGAGTTTTAATGCTGCATTTGTTATCGTCGCTTAATTGCAGACTACATGTTTAACACTCCACTGGGCCATGGATGATTCAGAATTGCTTCATTTAAAATGACTGCAGTGGCAGTCAGTAAAGGAAGCCACATTCTCATCTGAAGCTGCATTGTCAGAATTCAAAATGACAAGAGAGAGTGAAGAGAGGAGATCATTGGCAATGACTTTCCTCCTGAATATCATGACATTAAAGGTAGTTAACATACATGAAATAATCTAAATTCTGTCTGGATGCTTTTTATGTTTGCACTTGTGACAAATCATGTAAGGGATTCAAATTTGCATGTTCACTGTCTTACCAGATGTTTGATATTGTGATGAGGTCAGTTTCTCTGCATTCAATGGACACGCTTAGAGATGTCCTGGGACTGAAACTCAGCCTTGTTTGAGTTTGAGATGAAGAGGTCTTTATGTAAGTGCCTAAAGAGCATGAACAGAAGAATTTCTGGCAGTAATTTTAGCACTGATGTACATGATTTTTGTGGTAAAAAGAGAATCTGATGGTGAGGACTGTCAAGACGCTTCAGGATGTCTGTCTCACATGTGCCTTTTCAGTTTCTATAAACATGTCACAACTGCACTAAATCAAAACCGGTGAGCTGGAACACAGTATACTGACAGCTAAGATAACTCACACATACATTCACAGTCAGGCACTGAATATATTAGCAAAAGCTACAGTGCAGTCCCATAAAAACAGGGCAAATAACATGTATGTGTATGCGTTACAATATCAGGAAATCATCAAATTGATCGAAATCAAAGCAAATATTTGCAGACAAAAACACCAACCCTCGAAGGTATACAGGCTTATACCTTAGCTGGCATGTGCCCAAAACTGTAGTTCCTCAAATGTCCACTTGAGGCTGGCTACAGAACAAGTCAATCTCCATAAACCCTCATGTTAAAATATTCAACTTCACAGCAGAAATAAACATGTTTACAGCCTGGTACAAATGATTATGACAACTGTACTGGGGTTGTTGTTTTTTTTAACTCACCTCTTGAAATTATATTCAGGCTTAAAGTTATGTATAATTAACAGAATGGCCGCTTTGGGTGTCCGTGGGTGCCGTTACAGATGGCTTGTTTGAGCACCCAGGCATAATTCAGCCCAACTCCGGTGGATGATCCATGTCTTTGCCGATATTTAGACTAGCCGGGGGGTGGAAGATGCTGGACTGCCACCATGGCGGCAGCCAGAGCCACAGATGTTGAGCTTTAAAGCGGCTCTTCAGAAACCTAAGGACGATGTCATACATACTATTCTTTATGCTGTCGTATGATATAATGCTAAAAGGCTGATGCTAATGCTGAAATACTAATGTTTTATTCTAACACAATCCTGTTTTGATGATTAGCTTACATACTTGGACAAGTATTTTTTAATTTTTTTTGCCCGTGTGGTCTGACTTTAAAGTGTTTAAATACTAAATAGGTGTCTTACTTCAGCGTTGCTGCACGTGGAGAAATCCAAACCTTGACAGGCATGTTTGCGTGATGGGTTTAATGACCAGTCAATTCATAATTAACAGTAACAAACACACAGCATCTTGTAGATGGTATTAGCAGAACAGCTGCTGAGGGTCCCTCCTTTCTACTGACTTTTAGAGGCAATATTCACAGAAAAGAGAGGTGTCAGTATGTTTTGTACAAAGTGCTCCTTCTCCCATGGGCTTCACTCAGCAACAGTGGTATAGAGAAAAGGAGTCGAGGTGAGGAAATTGTCCTTGAAACAAGTAACAATGGCTTCAAGTGGAATGTGACACGTGTCTCCGGGGTCTGACAATATTAATCTATCTGCCAATCACCACAGGCACCCAGTCCACTCCAGCACCCCCAGCGTGTGCATTAATTAAGATGCTGTCACACTAAACGAAGAAGTATTTGGTGCATAACAAGATGGTATCTCTAAAGTCATTATCCTGGTTACTATGTGGGTAGCAGAATGCTTTTATGTTATTACTCATATGACAGTTTTTACAACATTCTTCGGTGGCATTTATACGCAGGGTATACTGCACAATGAATGCACCTGTCAACACTCGTCTGTATATGTGACGGCCAGAAATAAAAAGGCTGACTTTTTTCATAGTTCATTCATCACTTTAACGTGGTCTCTGTCCGCGGTGTCAAACACTAGTTGTGAGACACGTGTAAAATCCAACATTTCTGTCACATCAAGCCTCTAATCTAAAAGAGAGGGATGAGAGTGAAGGACATCGTGTGCGCCAGCTGACCGTGTTTCCACAGCTCAGCTATATAAAGAACGTGGTAATGTGACTCAATGACAGGCACTTGGCAAAAAATGAGGCTACCTTCCTCAAGGGTCCCTGTCCGTTTCAGACGATAATTGAAAATAATGTAAAAATAGTTGTGTGCTGCGGACATGGGTTAACTCTCTGAGGACAAGGTCAAACCCTCTCCCTTTACTTTAATTTCCACATGATTAATTACACACACGAAGTTGGTTGGGAAGTGTGTTTTACAAGTTCTGTAGGGTGTTCTACACTGATTTCTAAAGTTAATTTGATTTAACCATGCTTGGAGACTGCTTCTGAGGGTGGAGGAGATGAGATGCACGCGTAATAAAAGACAAACTTCTCTCTTCTTCCCACCTCCCTCTCAACAAATTAGCACATTAGCTTTAAATCTGATCATCTCAAAGCCGATTGTTCTCCAGAGAAGGATAATAGACAGACGTACTCAGAATGTGAAATCAAAATGTTCACACAAAATCAACTGTCAGATTTCAAGTACATCACATGCAGGGTTTTTGTTGCTATGGACACTGCTGCTATGAGCAGCGCTAGTGGCATAAATCAACTCTCAAGACAGACACACAGTTTGATCTCATATAATTGCTTTGACTCTTGACTCCCAGATTTTTCATCTTTATCAACAATCAATCAGGAAGTAAACGATATTCTTAGATTATAATGAGTGTTTCAGCCCTTAATCTTCTTAGAAATCCGTGATACGACCGGACTAATCCCACTTTGATTTTCTGACTGATCAGAGGAACATGATTCTAGTCTAGAAGTCCAATAGGATTACTTAAATAATGAGCATGATTACACAACAACACAAGGCTGAACTCAGTTAATTCAATCACTCCATGTAAGACCTGACACATGTATCATTATAATAGCTTTAAATCAAGAGTATAAACTCTGCTACAATGTATTTTGATGTGTATTTGTTTCTGTTTTGTTTCAAACGACTTATTTAAAGTCTCATTGTGTGATTTAAAATAAAAATGTACGATTTTAAATCATTTTGATGTTACACTAACTGTGCACCTGCTCTTGCACTATGTAACTTTGTGCTCAGAGCACCAGCTGAGTGTTGCTATTTGTACCACAGACATTTTAGAGGTTTTCAAGCCCTGGGTATGGAGGAATGCTGACAGGGAGCCAAGCCAGTGCGGTGCCAGAACAGGAGCTGTGCCGCCTATATGGACATAATTACAGAAAGTGACCAAGCTAGAGGCCACCGGACAAGAGTAAATCTGGAACGTTTAGTCTTTTGGAGAGCTTAATGAAAGACAGACACTGAGCTGGGCTTCTTGCTGTTGGACTAGTAAGTAATATTAGCTGGCTGCTATGTCTTGTGTTGTTGCACTTGCTTGATGTTTGGCTGTTAGTAAAGTTGTCAACTTGCTAGTTTTTGATCATAAGTAATAGAATCATAAGAAATACAAGTGTACAGCTGTCCATATTTACACTCTGAAACTGGGTGTGCACAGCAACATTCAGATAGGTGCAATATAAGGAAGATAAATCTTGCACATGCTGCACCAATCCTGAATGAATTTCCATCTATGAATGGAAAAACGGCATTCATCAAAAATCAGAAAACATAAAAATAATAAAAGCCCGAACATTTGAACACATCATTGCAGTAAAAAAAATACTGAATCAAAGACTTATGGATGTATTGATTCTGTGATTGACATGAATTGTTATTCATGACCTTTCCAGGTCTTCAAAGCATTTACTCAGTGACACTTCAAAAGCTTCCACAACACACTGAGTGGGTGCATGATTAATGTAATTTACAGCTAAACCACCCTTACTTACTAATGTATGCGCTGTAATGCACCCTAACTCGCGACTCTCTGGGGCTTTAAAAGGCTTTCAAGTTGTTGTATTTGATTTCAACAGGATTTTTAATGCGTCTGCTTTCCAGTGGCAACTTGCAAATGCCTTAGCCCTTGTTGCCTCGCATTAACGCCTGCTCTAAAGCTGTTGTGAGCCTGATTGAGCAGTCCATCTTGCTGGAATTTCTTCATCATCTTGCAGGCTTAGTTCACGCTGGAGTGTGTAGCTTATGGTATGGTGTGGAGTCGTATGTCAAACAACAGTGCAGGGAACTCGCAGTGTACACATTGTGTATGTGTGTGTGTGTGGACAGAGGTGAGGAAGGGAAGTAATAATGAAAGTTTTAAGTGGTTCAGTCCCTTATACTGCGAGCGAGCTCAGTCAAACTTTGAAGTGGGAAAAAGAAACCGCAAAATCAACAGCTCCTGAAATCTACAAACACAACAGAGGCAGAGAGTTGCAAGCAGGAGTCAGTGCAAGAGGGAGATCCAAGGCAACTTCAGATTTGTCAGTTCACACGCACACAAACAGGCACTGGCACACACTCATATTCTCTGAGCTCTTCTAAGAAACACACTCTCTTACAGGCAGAGACACACACATACCCCCCAAAGACACATTCACTTTCAGGCACAAATGCCTTCACACTCAAACATACACACAGGCAAACTACAGAGGACAGACTAGTGGGGTTTGTTGTCAAGATATCATAAAGACAAAGAGCCAGCCTCCTCTTGGGATGACTGAATTTGATCAAAGCAAAGCTTTGTTCCAAGTCAGGATCACTTTTCAACTTCTTAAGCTAATGAACAGTTTATACCGGCTAATGAAGTCATCAGAGCCTAATGAAGTTGACAGTGTTTTTGTGTTGTTCACAGTACATTCTAAGAATAACACTGTGGCGCCGTACATAGCCAAAAGGCAGTCAGAAGAAGTGAAAAAGAAGGAGGATGATTTCACAGTCTATCTGCCGTTCCGACACTAGACAAGCGTGACAAGGATAATCAATGTTCAGGTATTTTTGGATCATTTAATTCCTACAGTTCTCCTTCAGTAATGAGAAATGTCACATGTAGAGGTGTACAGAAAATCTCTCTCCCACATGCTCTCAACTGCCTGCAAGCTGCCAACCTGCCACCCCCAGCAGTCCACTTGGCCATATTGTTGATGTGCAATAAAATACAGCTGTAATTGTCCATTAATCTAAGGTTGATCAGCATTCATTACGGTGCATGCAGGGAGGCTATTGAAACACTGCATGCCTTGTATTACATAATTTTACACATTGGCTTGATGGCTTAGTTTACAGGAAGGCTACATTTATAATGTTGGTATAATTCTTGTGCAGAGAGAGAGAGAGAGAGAGAGAGTTAATGAATAATCTTCCAGCCTTTACATAAATTAAAATTAGCTTTAGAATATGGATAAAATATGCAATGTGTGATTAAGTTGTTACATGGTGCAATTATGATATGGAATCCACTTTAATATTTAACTGTTTCATTTTGTGGCCATGATTAGATCAGATATGCTGTAAATGAAGACCCTGAAAGTGAATAGCCTATAAAGCCTGTGCACTATATAATGTAAATTAAGTCAGACTATTTTCCCCTTTGTAAGGGTATTAAATATGGCACTGAGGTACATGCCGCCATTAGCATGCTAACGTGCTCACAATGTCATTGTTAACATGGTGAAGTTTAGCATTAGCATGCTAACACTAAACATAAACTACAGATGAAAGGGAGTGTCAGTGTTTGTCATAAACCAAAGTACTGGACAGATTTAAATGATGGTGGTGCTAGATGAAAAGTAACGAGGGTCACTGAAGTGAAGTAAATGGTAAATGGACTGTACGTATATAGCGCCTTTCTAGTTTTCACTCCACCACTCAAAGCTCTTTTACACTACATATCTCATTCACCCACTCACACCCATTCATACACTGATGGCATTGGCTGCCATGCAAGGTGCCAACTGCTCATCAGTTTTAAGAGCTAACCATTCATACGCATTCACACACTGATGGCGCAGCCTATAGGAGCAATTTGAGGTTCAGTATCTTGCCCAAAGACACTTTGACAAGCAGGCTGGAGGAGCCAGGGATTGAACCACCATTCATCTGTTTAATGGACGACCCGCTCTAACTCTAACTCTGACGGCTGTCCAGTTCTGTGGCGAAACTTTCAAAGGTTTGAGATATTTCATAAACACACATAGAGCATGAATACCTGTACACAGTTTTATGGCAGACCTGTCAAAAGTTTAAATATTTCTCATAACTCATAAAGCCCATCTGGGTTCTGCAGATGATTCCACATTAGAGTTCAACTTATCGCAGCTGAGCTTGAAAATGTATTCATGAAAACCAAGGATTGATGAAGAACCATAATTTGGACCTTAGATAAAAGAATAATAATGGTGATTGAACCTGAATATCTGCACATCTGTTGTTGTGTTTGCCACCTGGAAATGTTGTTTACTGGCATTCTGATCCGACCTATTGTGAAACTCCACCCCTGCAATGTGTTAACCACATATGTTCTATTTGGCAAAGGATTAAAAATACGCTATATTGTGCGAACCTACTTGAAATCCATCAAACCTCTTTATGCTGCACCGTCCTTTGGATAAAGCGCAGTTGCACTGTAAGTGAGATCCTGCACCACCTGCCAATCTCTTCCTCGTAATAAAAGTGTGCTTGCTCAAACAAAAGACGGTACGTGCCTTCCACTATGTTGGCACTGCAAAGAGAGGGAAGTCACAAATCACTTATGGCCGAGAGACAGTTTTACTGCAGCAGTAACTCTCCCTCTTCACAGAAACACACACACCAACACTGCGGGCCGACCACGGCGGCGTGGTTGCTAGGAAACATCTTGAGGCCAGCTCCCTTAGTATCTGACCTGATTAGTTAATTGCAAAAAGTGAGCAAGTGGCAAAATTGCTCTAGCTGTCATCGACTCACTCAGGTTGCAACCCCTCAGTATTTAGCAGGTGATGGCTGTCTAAAACCACCATCTTAGTTGGCATGTTTTTAACCCATTAAGACACAGGAGGAGAAAGTATGTACTGTAGTTCAGTTGACTCTAATTTCTCTGTGTGAATGCGCAAAAGTGGCACCAATTGTTTGAATTCATTAAAGGAACGGTTCAATATTTCTTTGCAAAGACTCAGATGAGAAGATCTGTCTGTTCATTATAAATCTGGAGCCAGCAGTTGGTTAGTTTATATTAGCTTAGCAAAAAAACGACAACCTGGAAACTAATGAACATGTTATATATATTGTGTGTGTTAAAAGCAAAGTGTAAAAACGTCAATTAGCACTTCAAGCATGCTCCTACACAGTATTAACAATGGACAGGACCTCACCTACAGGTTTCCGAAGAGCTGTTTTGAAGTTGGCTCTGGCCTGAGGTGGGCTGAATGAAGCCTGGTTGCTCAAACAAGCCATCTGTAACTGCACCTACCTGTCAATCAAAGCAACTATACTGTTAATTATGCATAACCTAAGCCTTAATATAATTTGGCACCCTCAGTGCAGTTTTCATGAACAGTGAAATTAACTAATATAACTATAGAGACCAAAACTGTAATTTTATACCAGGCTGTAAACATGTTTATTTCTGCTGTGCCCATTTTAACATGGGGGCTTATGGAGATTGAGATTGATTTTTGGAACTTCCACATTGGCTTCATTTCATAGCCACATAGGCTGCTGCAAAAACAATAGTCTTTTCAATGCCCTGTGCGTGTCTAAAAAAACACTCCGTACATAGGAAAATATGATTGAATCAACAGTGAAATATCACTGATGCCTGGCACTGAAACCAAATTAAAACTCTTGTTACTTTAAATAAATGTCACATGAATCAACAGTGATTCTACCCATTAACTGAAATGATGCCTGGGATTGAATTAGTTGATTGTGTTGTATTAAAACAATATTACACTAATTAACAACAAGAAACCAGCCATTTCATTTTCATGACATGTACTTTATCAACATTTCTACCACACAATACTATAATACTACTATACTTACAGATAAAAATGATTATTTAATCTTTTAAACCTGTAAAGCCATGAATGTTTTGTTGATATTCCATTTTTTTGATGGTCAGCACACAGGTCATCACATATATTGCTAAAATTTCAAACAGTATAAATTATGGTCTTTTTTTTTTGAGACCGGATTAAATAAAACCAAGTATAATTATCTCATAATTTATCTCAGTAGGGACATTAAATCCATTTTATTCATAATTTATTGTGATACAAACTCACATAACACGCAGTCTTTTATTACTGTCTCCTTGAAGGACCTCTCGCCTGCCTGGCACCTGACGCTGATGGTGGACAGTTTGAATTGTCGTTCAACCTTGACAGATCAGAGGAAGAGGGTGGTTGGTTAGATTGACTAAACGGATGCAAACAAAGTAACATCTGTCCAATATCTGTGAGAGTTATCAGTTATCCAAGTCATCTTTCTTTGAGAAAGGCTAAATTTGAAGCAGTTGTAGTTAGTTTCATAGTTTCACTTAACCCAAGGTGCTTCTTCAGTTCTGGCTGACTGGTGGGGAGATTTTTGGTAGGATCATTGACCAAGCCACTGTTTCTACTTAGTTCATTGGTGCTTGTTGTTGTTGTGTTCAAATCTGCTGAGGGATGGTTTCTCGACCTTTACATAGCCTCCTTGAGTCCTTCCTATACAAAATGCGAACATTATCACTAAAAAAGTGTCCATAGTGTCGTCATTTAGTGACTTCTAGTGACTTTTAGGACAGCCAATAGTCACTTTACTTACTGAGGATTTGGCAACACTGAGCACTGGTTCAAATCTTTGCTATAAAAAGTCTGCCTAGTTTAGTCAGTCCTAAACAATAGGTTAGTTTAGGACTGACTAAACTAGCCTGTTGTTTGTTAGCTCACCACCAGATTACAGTCACACCTAATACAAACAACAGACCAATTTGCAGAGACAATAATGCAGAATTAACTTTGCATTGTCTTTAGTTAAAAGATAAAAATGTCTTTCTCCAGAGCAAGATAAGAAGAGCACTGAGCAGTTGGAGCAGGTGCATTGTTTTTACTGAAGTGCCTGTCTTACTTTTCCTCCAAAACTGACTTTTAAATTTCCTCATCACATATAAATTAATTAGTTTTCTTTGTCATCTAAAATCAGAATACGCTGCATCACAGTGAGGAAGTACTTTATTAAATGTGTCCTACACCTCCACAAAACAGTTGTTCCCCAGTCGTCATTTAATTTACAATATACTTTTTGTTGGAAAGTTGGCAGTAGGCACACTGGGACAATCCTGATTAAACATTAGTATCTGTTGAAAATATGACCCAAATACAGCCCTGATTCAAGGGCATTTTTCCAACATTTAAACTGTCACTGAGCGTTAGAAATGTTGATTTAAAGTAGGTTTTTCAACCTCAACCTGTCTTACCATAGCTCAATGTTGAATTAACAACCTTTGCTATCCGGGTAACTATAAAACTCATTGAAGTGACAGCACAATTACTTCCACCAGACATTAAAGCACAGATCTGGTAAGGACGAAAGGCAGTACGGTAATAGTGCAGAACACAATAGCGATTGAGAGGCATGTTTTAATGTAGTCTTTACACTGCTACCAAGCTGTAAAGCATCTGTTCATAAGATGGATGCCAAAGGATGTCTGACATTCAGTTTCTTATATCTGTTTACCTTCACATATGCACATGACAGTAAGTTTTTTCCATGGGGATTGACATATGATATACCTCATGGCCTTGGTAATTCCACTTACCAAAGGGCTTGCAAATTATATGTAAATATCACTTTGTGATTTTACCATTTACTACACCCATCCTTCATCAGTCCGCCATTGAAATATAGGATGGTGAAGGCTCTGACTTGTGCCAGAAAATGACCTTTGCCTCAGAAAGGAGTCATTGGTAACCCAATTAAAAGAAAATGTCACACTGGTAATTGCGTCTCACAATGTGAATCATCAGCGTGGGGTGGCTCGCGCTGAATCCAGGGACGGCTTGATATGTGGCATTGAAGTCTCACTGCCTTCCTGTCGTTCCCTGTACTTCTCATGCATTTTTCTCCAGCTACCCAGTTCTGACGTTTTCTGTCCTCTTAGAAGTTATTGGGGGTTTAACTTCCTATAACGATAAAAGTTTTTGCAATGTAAAACTTTCTTTTAGTTTTAAAAAAATAAAGAAAAATATCTATCTATTCTGCTCTATATTTCTACCACTTAGCTGCGTATCAATCTATCATCCATCTACCTTTTTGTCTGTATCTGTTTAAGCAAGCTGGCTATTTACAGTATCTCTACTTTCAGCTGTATCAGGCTATAGCTGCCTATCTATCCACATATGTAGATAACTATAACTATGTAGCTGTTTATTTATACTGGCTTATCTACCGGTACATCTAGCTATATAACTATATATTCATCTCTGTATATGTATCTATGTAGCTAGAAAATCTGCCTCAATTCCTCATTTGTTAAAGACCCGAGGTCCAGTGGAGGAGGCAGAAACAATGTGATCTGATTTTCAAATTATAACCATGACATCTGATTCCAACATTGAAATGATTATTTCAAATGTAAAACAGGAACTGGATCTTGTTCAATTGAAAGGTCCACATTAACTAATAATGCTAATATTTGAATGATCATGATCATGACCAGGATCATGAAATACTCTGCACTACATTTATTGAACTAAGAGAGTTATTAGAACAAGTTGAGCATTGCAAATGAAAAATCAAATTACCTCTTCTCACTGGCAGATTTTCCCACACACAGATGTGGTGTGGTGTACGTAATGTGCGTTATATTAAGATATAGCATACATGTGATTGTATAATCTTGGGCCTGCTATCTAGATTGCCTGTTTTTCACTGCTAAATGTAAATGTTAAAACAGATTCAGGCACAGATGGCTGCTCTGCCTCTGTTCTACAGCACAGCAGATGGGAGGTCTCAGCCTCGCAGCCTCACATTCATTTTGCTCTCCATTCCAGTTGTAAATCAAAGTTAGGGGATTTTTTGTGTCTTCATATCTTCCTCTCTCCCTCTCGTTTGTTAAACCTTGCTTCTCTTATCGTCAGCCGGGGGCAGCATATCCTGCAGCCTCATAAATTACATGAAAAACACACAGAGCTCGCGTATTGCACGCTTAGTTGATATTTTATTGTTTCGGTATTACAGTGTTGATACAATATTGGAAATGAATTGCGAGTTTAAAGGTTTGGGATGAGTGTCAATTTGAGATATGTTGTTGGTTTAAGCAACCTGGGAAGCACGAAGAGAGACAAGAAAAACTCAACAAACTGGTCAAAAGGGTCCAGCTCTGTCCTGGACTGCCCCCTAAACTCCATAGAGGAAGTGGGGAAGAGGAGGATGTTAGCAAAGCTGACCATCATGAACAACTCCAACTGTGGGGTCCTTAAACAGCTCCTTCAGCAACAGACTGCTACTCCCACCATGTAAGAAGGAGCGCTACCACAGGTCCTTCATTCCAACAGCTGTCAGACTTTAACACCAGCATGACTTCATGACTTTTTTCTGTATATTTCTTATTTATGAGTCATTTCTTCATCTTATTTTATCTTAAAAGAACAAACCTATGAAGCCCTAAGCAGTCATGCAGTCATACTATCTCTCGATAGTTAGCTACCTATCTAGTCACATATGTAGCTATATTCATTTATAATGACCTATAGCTATCTAGCTGAATATTCAGGTCTGTGTAGTTAGTCTTATTATCCCAAGATCGTGAGAGAATTATCACTTAGAGCTTCCGTGCAAAACTAAAATGGATTTTAAATCTCAACAACTTCCAAAAACTCAACAGCTGATGCAAAAGCAACAGCTGGTACTGTCTCAACATGTCCTGTCTGTGTCTCGTGAATGCAGCAGAGAAAAGGCCTTTCGCTTGTTGCTAGCAGTCTGAGGGCTTGACCTCAGAAATGTTAGTGCATTTCACTTTTGATAGGATTATCTTCTCCATTATTGAGAAAGAAGGCGAGTCTCGCAGGGTGGTGATGGCTCTTTTTCATGTATTGTTCCAATCTATAATTGCTTCTTTTCATGAATTTTGTGGGGAAAGGTTAGGCTTTTAAATCTTACAGTTGCTTGGACTCTACTAGATTATCAGCTGAACCGAGAAAGCACTGGATTTACTGTAGGACATTCCAACATATTTGTATTTGTGGAGTATTGAAGAAGGATTCAATGCTCTTTTATTGTTCTTCTTATGATTGAACTTTTTGAACTTTTTTTATGATGTGTTTTATGGGAAACACTTGGTTAGTACAAAATGATTTGACGCCCTGGGCAAAGTCTCTTCAGTAGATTTTCTTTAAAGCGCAAGCACATGTTTATTATAATGAATTCAATAATTCAGAAAGCTTCACTGTTTTGGTTGGGAGGAGATTATAAAGTGCCATACTTTTACAGCTAAATTTAATGACGTGTTCTTATATGCAATGCTGGCAGATGTTCGTTAAAATGGATTAGAGTGCAGGATATCTGCAGCCTCTCTCTGTTTTAATTAACCGATACCTCTGATAAATATTTAAAACCTTGGCAATGACATTGCCACAGAGAGAGACACCCAAGGGTAGATTAAGCCGAGTTTTCAGGAGTGTTTATATGTTTAAACTACCAAACTTCTCAGTAAAATATTTGAGGATACTTAAAGAGCCTTTTAGTTGCAACTCGCTTGAGCTGGAGTGGTTTCATGTTGATGAACTTGCACCCACATCATCACATACAATACAGCAAGATAGTGGCCATTATCTATTGGCTTTGTGTGCAGATGTTACATAGACAGCAACACAGAAGCTATAGTATCTATACTTTAAGCTTTATCAGACTATAGCTCCATGACTATTTATTTATTGTGGCCTATCTATCTGTCCATTTAGCTGTCTGTTCAGCTCTGTATAGCCAGCTAGCCTGACTGATATTTAATTCTAGTCATTTATCTATAGTTTTATCTATCCAGCTGGCCACAATGTAGCTATATCTAAAGGTAGCTAGGATAAAGAGCAGGCTTGCATGTCAGCCGCCCATTAACAGGCATTCGTCTCGGTACTGGAACACATTTAAACTCATGTCATCCAGCAAAATTAGGTCTTCAGCTATTTTCCTTGCGCTTGTTCTGTGTAGAAGAACTGAAACTAAATGGGTGCGAGAACTCAAATTATCGTTCTGAGAAACTACTGAAACGCTTACAGAATGACCCAATCAAAGTGTTATGGAATTTTCTATCCTTAGGTTACACAAGGTCACGTGTGGGCCTTGAGGTCCTCAGCAGTATTAGTTTGGCTTTGATTGAGAACAGTAGGTTCCAGTCTATCTCAACACTGTGGTGGCCAGGGTCGAAAAGACCTATTGCTGCCTTCCTAGACATAATAGATAGCTTGCCGTTGATATTCCAATCTGCGTTAACAGACGTCTGTGTCTCCAGACTAGAATATGTTGACAATAACACGTGGCTCCTGAACACTTTCTTCCTTTCTGACCTCACCATTGACCAAAGAACATATCCACTTCACGAAGGTTGATCATGACAATGCTGATGCCATTTCTTTCTGGCTTGTGTACAGCTTGAATATCTATATATGTGTATATATGTATATATACAATGGTGGTACTGTACTTCCATCATGCTGCTTCCCTTGGATACAAGAACACTGTAGTCAGAACACCTGACACAGATATCTTCATGATTCTTCTCTACTGTGCTCATGCCATCACGCTGACTGCATACCTGAACACGGGGTCAGGAAAACTTCTCAACATCTCGCTTGCAGAATCCCTGGGAGAAGACTACTGCACCACTTTTCTTGGGTTCTATGTGTTATTTGTTCAGTTATCTGCAATATTGATATCGATAATGGCGGCAGTAATTTGCATAAAAATAATAAGCGGGACATCCTGATAACCTTTTAACATAGCACATCATTTTCTACACATTTTTTAATCTAGAAACACTGATTAGAAGTATATTTCCGAGGGGTGCATGATACCCCCCTCTTCCTACTAGACTAAATGTATAATAAAATATTTGAGAACACTTTTAGTTACAACCTGCTTGAGTTGGAGTGTTTTCCTGTTAAAGAACTTCGAGTGAGGAGCAATTTGTACGAACAGATGAAGGGCTAGAAACCACATCATCACATACAATACAGCAAGATAGTGGCCTTTATCTATTGCCTTGTAACAGTAACATAGAAATAGTGTTATCTAACAGATACATCTTATTATCGTCATCATCAGAGCACAGTCACAGAGGGACTCCAGCACCATTCATGCAGCTCTCTTGAAAAGATGGTATGAAGCCGATCGTCATAACATCCTGTGGTTGTGCTAACGTCTATATTGGAAGCTAATTTACTGATCAGCTGAAGTTTGTAGTGAGAAATGAGCCTCACCACGTTGCGCTTCACCGGATTTCCACTGTCATCTCTTCACTGTGCAAGCAATGGAGGGAAACAGGGACTCTGCATTTCATTTAGAGAGTAACTAACCACTTCTGTCCCTGCAGACTTTTGACACCAGCCAACGGACCAATTATTTCACCAATAAATCAGTCTATTTCTTAACAAACCAGATGGAGAGGTGAAAAGTTTTCTTCCAAATTGAACGGACATCGCTTTCCAAAAGCACCTAGGCACATTTTCGGATGTGGCTCACCGGTACGACCTCTAAGTGTGCAAATATGTGTGTGCTAAGGAACAGTGTGGTATAGGACATGTAGCACGCTGTAAACATTGTCACCGGTTATGGTTTCATGTATAAGTTGTGTAGCGGAAGCCAGCATTTGCCAGAATTTGTCAGTATTGAGGATGACGAGAAAGAGAGCCAATTTACAGCTATTTATGGCTTTTTGTGGAGCAATGGCTGCCACTTCCTTACAGAGGCATGTGTGTGGATGTGGAGTCAGAGCCTACGGTGGTGGGATTGTGACGTGAATGGCTTCACATGCAAATCTCAGGATGTCAAGGGCTACTTTTAACCACATCTGTTAACTGCTCTTGTAACAAAACAGTCAGGCGTTCATGACTGTTGAGACTGAGGTCACGCTGCAAAAAATCAGACCTGGATCAGATTTAGGAAGTGACGGCAATCAGAATTTGTGCTGTAGCCAAGATAACTTAACACTGACTGTTATACTCTTAGACCATATATCAAGGGTGACATAAGACTATATAGTGTATTTAAAATGTATTGGAATATATCTCAGATAACTTTACCAACTGCATTATATTTCATAGTCTAAGTCAATGATTAGTCTTAGTTTGTAAAATCATATTTAATCATGAAAGCATAGCACGTATGCTCTGCAGAAATAACGGAGGAACTGAGGAATCTTCAAAAAGACTTTAAAGGCTTTAAAGCAGAAATTTGTGTGTACTCAGGACTATGAAGTGTTGCAGGATTATAAGAAGTTTTGAATCCGGCCCCATGGCGCTGATGATAGTACCGAGGTGGAGGGAAAGGACTGAGACTGTAAATTTTGGCACCAGAATGAACTGCTATGGCGTCCAAATGTGCAAATATGGCGATTAGAAAATCCAAATATGGAGGAACTCAAGTAAAAAGTGCGGACACAGCTCAGATTTCTTCAACTCTATCAATCTCCATAAGCCCCCCATGTTAAAAAGTCCAACTTTAAGCAGAAATAAACATGTTTACAGCCTGGTACAAAAAACAGTTTTGGTCTCTATAGCTAATTTCACCATTTATGACAACTGTACTGAGGGTGAATTTTTATAGAACTCACCCATTCAAATTATATTAAGGCTTAAACTTATGCATAATTAACAGCATTGTTTGACCACCCAGGCGTCATTCAGCCCACCTTAGGTCCATCACTGATCCCAACATGACCCTATTCTTTAGTTCCACAGGCCACATGTCTTTTATCCAGGCGAGATGAAGCAGCAGACACACACTCTTAATTTACCCGAGAAATTAAACACACAGTTTATTTTGGCTTCGACTCTAACTGAATAACTGTCCTCTGTCTCTCATTAGCATTGGCAATTTCCTCTGTACAAATGAGAAAAGAAAGCTGGTTGAAATCCAGATTAAAAATTAAAAGACCATAAGTACGAAAACAAATAAACATCCCACTTTACCTCCATTGATAAAGCGTGAAGTTAAGAGGACGGAGGCACTGTGGGGAAACAAACAAACATCTCTTTACACTGTGAAACATCACTTTCAACAGCAGGAGGAGGGTGGAAACCGAAGTTTTATTTGCCTGCCACTGTTATCAAGATTTACTGTTGATTCACCTCCTTACATTAAAGCAATGCTAATCTGTACGACAACTCCTGCATTAGTCAGAGCGTCAGGCGAGGAAACACTGCAAACTGTCGCACAGAGAAGCTACTATCTTCAGAGCGCTTATGAACAGTGTGAATCCATCAAAGGGACCATATGCCATTCTCTCAGCTCATCCCTTATCATGCTGATGAATGAAAGAGGCCCACGAATCAGTTTTGGGAGACGATTTATCAGTTTAAGTGCGGATGATTCTGATTAGTTCCTTTGGACGAAGCAGAATTTGACATTATCACAGAGCGGCATGGCCATTTTTACCATTTAGTGATGTGGAGAGATTTATTCATGCTTATATCTCCTCAATGTTTAGGCTACTGTGCAGCAGCTTGTCTTATGCAGCAGCAGCAGCAGTGATGATTTCCAGAGAAAAGTACCATAAATATATGTCTTCAGTGGCACAATGGCAATTTAGAATAGCTTTGAGACTTTACTGATGAGCTTTAAGGCAAGATTGGGTCTGGCCCAATGCTGTATTGCACACTTTTTAACCTCCTTTGAGTCGGTGCCAGCTTCAGATCTGCAGCCAGAACTCCTCAGAATTTTCCAAAATCTGGATTTAAGACTTTTGCCATCAGGGAGCCAGAGCTTTAAAGCGACCTGTGTTATCAGCAGGCTCATCATTATATTATCACTTTCTAAGTATAGTTTACGGTTACGTTATATTATGTATCTTTTTAGAATATTTGCCTTTAGATGATTGGTAAAGCTGCATGAGACAAGATTTATTTAGCCAGATTATTGTTATATATAAGTTTAATATCGACACAATGTGCAGCTAGGCAGAGTCTCCACACTAAGATGAAATAACTCACACTGGATCTTGTTATGACAGGAAAGTTTTTCTGTTGTAAAAGAAAGTCAAACTGTCAAAATATCGTGGTGGTTATAATGAAAACCCACAAAATATAGCTGAATGTACTGTAGCAATAACTGACAGAACAAGATATGCTGTAAGAAATCGTGCAAAATGATTTTAAAAAAATGTCTCAGGGGTTAATCAGATACAAGCAGAGTCTCTGAGTCATTGCGTGCTATGGAGACAAGTCTTCAAATGTAGAGTTGATTCATTCATTCAAGTGCTTTTCATCCTTTTTGATAGAACCAGCTTTTAATTCATTCTTATTATAACATTACATTTAAAAGTACAGGTGTAAATAATGGCTGAATTCCATTTAGCTGCTTCAGTTTCAGGTTTTCACAGCTATTGTTAACTGTTAACACTTGTACTCTAAGTCGACGTGCCTGCAGTTAAAAAATACCTTTTGTATTTTACAACTGGATGATTTAAATTTGACCGTTTCCTCATCACAAAAAGAATCTTTAACTTTCACTTTAAGCTGAGATGTTAATTAGAAAAAGGTAATCACAGTTTCATCTTTTAAAACACAACAAAACTATCTGAATAAAGTGTCACTGTTTTAGGGGGGGAAAAAATCCTGACATAATGAAATCCCTTCACAGCTCTATATGTGTGGCAGCAAATGGTTCAGTCTCAATCTCCTGTGATGTCGGCGACTCGCTGAGCTGAGGTCAGTCTAATTAACGATCTGAGAGCAGCAGGTTTATTATCTGCCCGTAACACATCTGAAGAGCGAAAAAAAGAAAATACAGTGAGACCCTGTCGCACGTGTGACACTTCTCTAGTCTCTGCTTTCATAATTTAGAAAATGGGTGTGTAGGTATGAGGAATTACTAATGTGAGTCATATCCGTCCATACTGTGCGAGTCATGTGTTTGCACAATGCTAATCGGAAAAAGGTCAAACACCGTGTTCAACAGTTCATTTTGTCTCTGCAGCTCAGCTTGATGAATACATTGAAGAGGTAGTGTAAGTGTTTTTAGCATGGCTACCTTTCCTGTGAATTCAATCAGAATACATCCGAAAGATAACATACAAATCCAGGCAGATCTGGAGGATCAGGTGCCGCAGAGGGGGGATTTAGAGAGGGGGATGTTTTATTTCTAAATTCAATGTGGCAGCACCCCGCACTCCACTGCCTAGTGCACCTATCATAGGAAATTGTATAATAGGCATCCATTTGTCAAATTAGATAGGAGGCTGATATTGAGGTAAGGCTGTTCATATCTCCTATGGGATTCCATCAGGCAGCAAGGATATTTTCAATAGGCATTAATGCGTTCTGCAGCCTCATACCACTCAGATTTGGATAGCAGGATGAAGCATCCACTGTGCTGGAACTAGCAGACTGTCTCTTTCTCTATCTTTCTCTTTCCTCTCCTTCTGCCATGTATCATTTGTTCTTCCATCTTTATGAAACAGCCCTTTCCACATAGTCCTCATACCAATCACTGTCCATCAGGAATAAACTCACCTGAAGCTTCTCAGTGACTTTTAAAGTTGGTTAAAGAAAGGTTGCATCTCTCATTACAGTAAATAACAATTATTTTTCAGCCTTTTTCTGTAGCCGACCAATCCCAAGAGATATGATGTTCACATTCATACCTACAGGCAATTTAGCCACTAATTTACCTATTAAGTGGACTGTGGGAGGAAGTCGGAGTACCTGGAGAGAACACACAGAGACACATGGAGAACATGCAAACTTCATACAGAAAGGCCCCAACCACAGCACCACCGAGCTGGCCCATGATTATTTACAGCATCGATTAATCCGTCAATCACTTACTCCATAAATCGATAAGTTGTTTGATCCATAAAATGCCAGAAAATCAATGTTTCCTAAAGCCCAAGGTGAAGTCTTCTAATGTGTTATTTGATCTAGAAGAGACGCCAGAGATATTTTCACATTTGTCTGTTTTTCCTCAAAGGCTGACTCAAAAACAATCAAAGCTTTAGTTACCTGTTATTTACAGTCCTTTGGTATCTGGTTGAGTCATTCCATACCAAGCATCACATCACCCTGAATATTAATTTTGAAATACAACCCTCATGCTCCACGTTTCATCATCGATGTATAGCCAGATGCTGCATTTTCAGGGCTAATTATATAACAGACTTAAAAGCAGTCATTTGGTAAATGTATGTTATCAAGCAGCATACAGGATGTGCGTACGTATTTTTAGCACACACTGCCACATCAGAGATCCATTATTGAATCTCTTTGAAACAGTGTAGTGTTGCGGCCTGCGTGTTGACCCCTATAGGGAATCAAATTGCTACTGGTGTGCACTATATTAGTACCATGATCTCTGCCTACTAAGCTATATGTCGTTTCAAACGTCTACTCTCAGCCACAGATCAACTTTGCAGATTCTTTTCTGAGGCCATGTTCGGAGCAGTTTGTTCCTTTGGGTTGATTTGTTTGGACAGGTGTGAATAATGCGGTTTGAACTTGGGTGGCACCAAATAACCAGCGAGACGTCTGAAAGTGTTAGTGTTGTTGGTCCGGTTCCAAGTGAACAAGTCCATCATAGTTACCTGAACCTACTGGGTCTAGAAGCTGAAGCCACACTAATGTATTTAAAGTTGTACAGAATGAACACGTGATTACAGGTGACCTTTGTTTGCAGCCTGCTTCTCTTGTAATTAGACGTTTAACAGAATCAACCTTTCCACAAAGATTTGCCCCTTTGTCTCGGTGGCAAAATGTCAACGTGTATGTTGCACTGGGCGCATTATGGATTTGCTGTACAAGCAACTTGTGTTGAATTGTTTAATTTAGCTTAAATGGCTTCAATTAGCTTTCATTTAATTGGTATAGGGAGCCGATGCCCAGGGCAAGGCTCTTGTATCCCAGAGTCGAGCAACTTTTCTATCAGTTAACAAATTAGACTGAAGGAAAGCTCTGACGAAGCCCATTTTACATGGCAATTTGAATCCAGCTGTGATGGCGGACCCCGCCACTAACAATGAAAACTGCTACATAAGGAGGTATTTACTGAATGTTAACGTGTTAAATGTCTATTGCGCGAAAAAATACATGCATAGAATAAAATATTCATATCACCTCGCTCATTTTAAACATGTTCAACAACTACTTATCACCACATAGATGTCATAGCACCCTCGCTACTGGATAAGACGTTCATAACCTGTGGCAAGCAAACTGCATTGAATTGTTTCATTTTGCTTAAATGGCTTTAATTAGCTTTCATTTAATTGGTAGAGGGAGTAGATGCCCAGGGCAAGGCGCTTGCATCCTAGACTTGAGTACCTTTCTGCCAGTTAACAAATTAGACCAAGGCACGGGTCTGATGAAGGACTTTTTACATTCTGCACACCAGGAACTGAAAGAAACAGGCCTCCAGTGGTGTAAAGAGACGAGCGCACACGCTGTTAGGTTCTTTTATAAAACATAACCGAATGGCTAATGCACCCAGAGCATGTCTAACGCTGGAGAGAGAAAGAGAAAGAGCGCAGGAAGGAGTCGAAGGTATATTTTCACTCTTGACAGTTTCATGAAGAAAAGTCATTTGTGAGCGTTTTATCAGCAGCTGTCACATCTGACGCGTGGTACAGTTTATCTGCATGCAGTCACATATCACAAAGAGAGAGTGTGACGGGGGAGGGCCTCTCAAAGGCCAAAGCGAGACCTACATGTCAAAAACAGGAGCACAGAGACGCACAGCCCTGCATGTAAAATACTAAAGGGTGCACACACACTCTCACACACACACACACACACAGAACAATGCTGTTTAATCTCAGCCCTCGTTCTTTTCAAGATTATGTGAGATGAGATAAAATCGATCATATTTGATGGATCTTGATGAACAATTCGAGGGTTGATATTCTCACTCAGTCCCTGCATTTAGTTGAGTGCAGCTTAGACTGTTTAATAGACAGTCATCACCAACTGCCTGAGGGCTCTGCACCAGAGCTGTTGTTTGCTGCTTTTACAGACAATTATTGGGTGAGATCATGCCATTTTGTCCCACGCGTATCATCAATATCACATCATTTATTTTAGTCATGCTGGTCAATTGTCATAAAGACATATTTAAAACATCTATGCCATGTATTTTAGATTTATTCTAACTAGACTAGGTACAGCATGGATTTAGTGAGTAGCTGAAGGTCTCTTCAAGGACAGATTGAACAGATATAACAGAACATGACACCATGCTGGCGCTGCGGTCTCAGATTGTCTGGACAAATTTGCAATAATTACCAGTGAACATATATAATGTACATGAATGAAACCACATTAAAAGAAGATAAAAAAATGAAGCAATACGTGATTGTGCAGACAAAGGGCGAATGTTTACCCACACACATCATTCAAACGATGGAGGGGTTGAATTCCACTCAGGCTGACCTCTCCCCAGTGCCACCGGTCCTCTGTGCACCCATTACCGAGCAGACTTAGTAAATTGAACTAATCATCTTTGATTAAGTACAGACTTCGGGCTTGTGATACAGCAAAGACAAAGGTCATTCTTCATAATGTGATATGACATCGCAGCTCGAATTGCAGAGGCGGCGTGCCGTGGCACGCACACAGCGCGGGGGTGAGGAGGGGAGCGGGGGACAGTAATTGCACATCATTCATTTAGACGGATGTGAATCCATCCTGACTGTATAATGTGAATGCTTACTGGAAAGTTAGCACCGTATTATGAGTGTAAATGTGCTCAGACTTTGCGAGGGCCAAAACTCAGCGGGCATGCAGTTTGAGCTTGAGTGAGCCATCATCCGGCTGAATTGGATTTATTCTATAAGCCTTTGTCAGGATGTAATAAACAGTCTGAGTTCTCTGTAACAGTGCGGGAGACTTAGAAAATCAGCATGTGTGGACAATCTTATCTTGGGAGTAATAATTCATGCATAAATCTCGATGATTTCTCTGTAGTATCAATAATCCATGGCTTTGTTCTGAAGACAAAGACAGAGAATATTTCCACTTCATTAAAACAATTCCTGTCTCTTCGGTGTGCTGAGGTGTGATGTGCTGTTTCATTTTCATCACCAAGCCATCGCCAAAGCACAATGAGGCCCAGACTTTTCTGTCGCCTAAACGTTTTTCGACACTGCAGTGAGACGTAGACACCTCGCTGACAGTAAACACATCTGCACTCCTATACGGAGGGCCGGCGTCTTAGTAACATCAACTGTGTTTGCAACAAGATGTCAGGGCTTTGCAGTTTCATCGTCAGGCATAGTTTCACATGAATATGCAACGTGTTGGAGCTGCCAAGTTGCCAAAAGCTGAAGTAGAGCAGAACTGGTACAGCACAGCCCATCACTATTGTGGAGATCTAAGCTTCTGCCACTGAAAGTACACGTGATTTATTTTTTATACCGAGGCGAGTGCTCAGTAGCCTACAAATAAGGGCTATCAGAGAAATTCTGCTATTTACTGCATTCTCACTCAGATACTGCTGTGATTTTGCTCTGTCCGTCGTTTTTTTTTTTTTTTTTACTTAATGACAAACCCATTTGCTAATAGAGCTCCGTGGGGGCATGACTGTGCCTGATAAAATGTCATTTTGAAAGATCATATTTTGTTTACAGCGAAAATGGTTTAACGCATTGATTTTTTTTTTTTTTTTAACCAAGTTTAGAAATGCCCGGGGGCAGATTTGTTTACAAAATTCATTTCATGTTGCAGTACAGATACAGGGGGAGTTTTCTCTTCTCCCTAACAATGATGAAACAATTTACTTAAGTCGATATCAGATTACAAAAACAATTACCACATTTGTTTTTCTACAATATTGTTAATTGACTCATAATCCATTTACGTCTTTGGGCATTCATTTCACAAACAAGAAGTAGCTCATTCAAGCTTCAATTTGGGCGCTTCTAGACCCAAATGTTTGCAAAGCTACTTACCAGCACTCCTCTGCAGGGAATGTAAAGCTCGCCTTGTTAATAAGAGAGGCAGAAATATAATTTGAATAAGCTTTTAATCTGTAGAGAGATGATCCAAAGGACTCAGCTGCTGCTGCTGCTTCCCATTTCAGTACACAATCTCTTTACAATGATGGGACTCTATTATCATTCTGAGGCATGTACACCAGTGGACAAGAAGGAAGTCATCTAACGAGGAGAATGAAGATAGTAGGAGAGATGGTGAACCTACAGTACTGCTTACTGAACTTATTGCTACAACGATAAATAACTCAGCTTTATCATACCCATGGTATGAGATGTGTGTGTAAGTAGCAAATTTAATTGACTTAATTGTGACACAGAATAATTTGTTTATTTTAAAAAATAGATGAATCAACACAGCTGCAAACATGCAGCTGCAAGGGAGATCTCCTTATGTAATACTGATAGAGGATGAATCCAAAAGCATAGCCATAAATCATAACAAAAGTTATCTCATGACACTTTCCATATAGAGCAGGTCAAGACCGTACTCTTTATATATTTACAGAGACCAAATAAATTCCACCATGAGCAAGTACTTCGGCGACGGTAGCAAGGAACAACCTCCTTTTAATCGGTCTTTTATCCAAGCTCATTGGTGGACAGCAACAAAACAGCAACTGTAACTATAAACTTTAATGAAGATATGAGTAAAGGTAGCCATAATGATAACAATAGTGGATGTAGTGGATGTCAAGCAGGATCGCAGCAGCAGGCTCGATCAATACTTGATTTCTGCGATCTGCAAGAACCTGTGATAGAAGAAAGCACCAAAACTCTGGGAAAGAAGTTATAAGGAAACTTCACTTTGTGAGGGTACAATTATCTCTGAGTGTTGTGTACTATCTATGTCACATAACAAGTATCTAAGTTGAAGATATTTTTACTTTACATTTTACTTTTATTTTAGTATTTTTTATTTTATTTCAGGTATTGTACTTTAAGTTGCACCCGCTGTATTTTTTAATACGGGCCTGACCGAATCTGGTTTCCCCACTGAAAAGGCAATAATTGCTATGGCTTTTTGAACAAACAGATGATGGTTGACACTGTTAGAATCCATAAATGTTTCAGATAGTTAGCTATGAGTAAAGGATAGGACATAGGATGGATATTAGGATAGTAGAAGATGGATAGATGGCGGAAAGCTTTTGCTACTCCAAGTGTAGCATGGATGCAAATTTGACCAAACTTCCCTGAACACTGACTGTCAAAAATAGTTGCTGAAAACATGTGAAAAGACTTTGAACAATATATTACTGAAATGTGGAGTTAGAGGTTCAAACAGTTTCTCACCAGTTTTCAGTCCAGGGTTTTGTGAGTGGTCCTAAAACGAGGCCATGTGACGCCATGCGGTGGTCATTAACATAAAATGAGAATAGCTCCGCCCCCTAGCGCAATGATATATAACGGTGGTTCTGGTGGCTCAAACAAATAGGGCTGAACAATACCAAGAGCTGACAATACTTGACTTTGACACCTAATTTCATAAACTTATTTTTGATCATTCAAATCTGGCTGGGTGGTTAATAGCACTTTCTTTCTTAGTCTGACAAACTCAGAACACACATTTATTTTGACTTTACACAGACTTGAAATGCTTGTTGTCTCGACTCCCCTCTCCATGTTTTACTTCCTTGTCCATCGCTTGTATTTCAGGCGGGAGGGACTAAGATTAAGTAGCAACCTCTGTGGCTGTGAAGTGAAGTCAATGCAGAAGTGCCAGAAGTTCAACTTTTAAGTCACCCTTCAAATTATATTAAGGCTTAAAGTTATGCAGAATTAACAGCGTGGCCAGTTTGATTGACAGGTGGGTGCTGTTACAGGTGACTTGTTTAAGCACCCAGGCTTCATTCAGCTCACCTCAGGTCCACCAATGATCCACGTTTTTGCCCATTTTTAGATTAGGAACTGGAAGGCGGAAGAGGCAGGACTGCCAACATGGTGGTGGCCAGAGACACTCTGAGCTTCACAACAGCTCCTCAGAAACCTGTGGGTGACATTGCGCATACGGCGTCCATTTTTCATACTGTCAGTGACTAAGAAGCAAGGCACGGAAAGGAATTAAGGGTGTGCTAAGGAATGAATCTGTCTCTCGCTTGCATCCACTCTGCATTATTGTGTCTTGGTTCGCACTTTCAGCACCTCCACAGCGAATTAACCACGAATCCGTGCACTGCTTTCATTGTTGATCTAAACCCTGCATTGTTCACTTTTAATAAATTAGTCCTGCTTTGAAAAATCTCTTGCGTCGACTCTTGTGGAGGTCCATCAGACAAAGAAAACATTGGGAACCTCTTGAATAGAGGACTTAATATTTAAACTAACACATTAAACATAAACAAGTGGAGTTATAGTGAAGCTGTCATAAAGAACAGCTAGTGTTGCAGCGACAAAGGGTGCAGCATTGTGAGTTTTTTTTGAAAGGAGAGTTTGAGATGCCCATTTTCTTCATTAGCTTCCGCCATTGTGGCAGTCTGGTGATAAATTGGCTAAAACAGCTGAGTCATGTAGCTATGGTGTTTGAGGACAGACTGCACTTGGCTAATTACTGCTCCGAAAGACAACAAAACAACTCTCAGCGCTTGACAATTTTAGACAATAGACCATTAAGTGCACTTGAAATCACTGAGTTATCATCAAGGCTTTTTATCCGGGTGTAATTATTTTTTATTGCAAATGTTCGTAGGGGGAGGGGGGGGAGAAGGGAAAAAAAATGCTATTCATAAGCAGCCAGTCTGCAGCTGAGATTTCAGAGGGCAGAATTAAACTTGCAAATTTCTATCATCTGTGATTAATGCCAATACATATTCACCACCAAAAACAAAATTAATGTTGAACCCACTCAGGGAGAAAAAGATGGAAATCAGGGCAGTTCTAAAGATACTGATTGCAGAGACTGGAAAAGAGAGAAAGGAGGTTGAAGCTGAAGCTTTACATCCGTTGACTGATGTAATTCTTCAGTTGTGTTATTAGTCGGACGCTGGCAACAATTACATGTACAAAGAGGCGCGAGCAGTTCGAGAGAACACTTTATTGGTATGCCTGATCAGCAGCGTTATGCTTCAATGTAACTTTCAGATTAGGTTCCAATTGTGATAATAAGAAATACAACGAATGAGAATGTGTCCTAAATTCATCTCTCCGTGGGGATTAGAAGCTGTTTCTGCCACAGAAAGGAAAAAAAAGGTTTCTCATGGAAGCAAAAAAAATCCACAGAGGGAAATCATTTTTCTGCAAGCACGATATTCACCCCGAGAGAAGCTTCATTTTTAAACCCCTGCAGGATCTAATACTGAATCTGCAGGAGCCAGAATCAGTCTGTGTGAGCAGGTATGTCAGTGGAGTTTAGACACTGCATTAGGTCAGGATTATTGACCATCGTGATTTACTTCAACCCGTTTAGTTTCTGGCAACGCTGAAATCCTCTTCATTTGCAGAATTTCACAGAGAGATAGTTAATGCTGAGAGGCATCCGGCCTCTCGCTCTGCTGCTGCTTCACTGCTCCTATTCGGCTAAGAAGCTGAGTGGAAGTTTAATTATTGTTCAGGCAATATTCCCAATCTCAGAAAAATACCAAAAGAGCTAAGACTGGTCATGGATAATGTGTTAACACTGCCAGTTCTCTACATTATCATTATCAGTGCTTTTTGAACTTTTTACACCATGTACCATCTTAGAAAATGTTTGGCTACTCAACTTAATTCGGCTACGGAACGGTTTATTCTTCATAAGAAGTATATTTATTATTGACTGTTTATTATTGAATCTGGTTCAAGATCTAGTTCATTTGGTGTAAAGGGGTACAACTGATCCACACTTCTCTTACTAATATTTCCTTTTTGGAGCCACAGATGCAGAGCTGTTGAACCGCTCATTGTAGCTATGCTTACTGTTGACATCACATTTTTACGGAAGCCCTAAGCAGTCATGCATTCATAAATTTTATTTCCTCCAGTTCTCGTGATAACAAATTAATGTAATTTGTTTCCTTGAGATATCAAGATAACCTTTATTTTCACAAGATGACAACATAATAATCCAAGATCTCAAGATAATGAATCAAATATGATAGGCCTGAGAGTTGGATGTGAAGCACTGATATACTCCTGCTCCTCTGGCATACATTAATACACTGAATGATGTTTCATACAGTGATATAATATAATGTACTAAACTTTTGATTTCTCGAGATCTCTAGCAATTGTGTTGTTAGCTCAGTGTTATACGAGTTATCCCTCAAGTCGGTTCAAACTCTGTCCCAGGTGGACGGCATCTTGCTGTCCAACCCAGTGTGAAAGTCTTGTTATCCCAAGATTGCAAGAAAATTATAACGTTGTCTCAAGAAACCAAATGAAATAAACTCGTTATCACGAGAAAACAGAGGTAATGAAATGTTTGAATGCATAGACCACTTAGGGCTTCCGTACATTTTACCTCGTAACTAATCATTGATGTATGCACGCTATGTGCTATGCTGCATCAGGTTGATATTGAAACAAAATATTGCAGGGAATAAAAAACTTATTTAAAATACATTCTGGTGTAGTATTTTTATAGTATTTGTTATTATTATTATTATTATTTTAATATATTTATTGTATCTTTATAATTATTTCCCAGATTCCTTTAAGTACCACTACCAGGAGATTGCGTACCACCAGTGGTACTTGTACCACAGTTTGAGAAACAGTGCATGTAAAATGTAAATAGCACACAGTATATCAAAACACTCAAACTCTAATATGTGTCCAGATTATGTGATATTCTCATGTGTTTATTCTGGCAATATAATGTCCTCAGTTATAAATGCAATAGCTTGTAGTTGATGATACCGCTCCTTGGATAGCTTCCTCGACCAAAGATGTTATTTTCTCCATTATGAGGCAATTTCCTGTATATGAGCAAGCCTATTTGTGCTGTCGCTTTAGGAGCAGTGACTAATGCTAATAAACTCCCTTCTGCAAACTACACCTCAGCTCGTGCATCAATATTATCTGCTGTATGCTGATAATTGCCTTTACAGTGTGTCCCAGGTCCCCACAATGAATCATCGCGTTCACAGGCGCCTCTCAGTTTCTTGTTTACCTCGGAGATTGCATCAAAACACAGGAGCTCCTCCTCAAAGTAAGAACGCTTCTCCTTTCTGTGAAGAGGCTTCGGGGTATCAGATTTTGAGCCAATCGCATTCACATTTTGTGCCACATTTGGCATCCAAACATTACGTTCAGGGAGGATTCACATATCCAAAATGCGGATCATGAATTCGGAAGATGAATTACAGAGAGAATCGTGTGGAATTGTTTGTGCGTTTCCATGAGCGCGTATGTTTGCAGATGTGTGATGCTCAGATAACGACATTTGAATGGTAACAGTTTATAAGATACAGCTCTCAAGATGCCGGGCAGCACGGGCTGCACATAATGAATGTGGAAATAAAACCAACAGCATCTGTGATAGTCTTTGCAGACTTTATTTCAGGTTGTATCGGGACCCTGTATAATAAAGGCAAGTTTAATAGGCTGCTCTGTCAGAGCGGAGCTGAGGGATGAAAAGGGTTCCTGACACCGGCTAAGCCCCTGAGAACTCCCAGCAGCAAAGGATCGTGGGCTGGGGAGCAGGAGCCTGTGCATAGTCCCGATGATTATCCTGTTCCCGGCGAGCTGCATGGCATGAGGGGCATGAGTTTCTACCTCTCAATTAACATCATCACAGCCACACTCAAGGGGGTTTACCAGTGCACAGCACTAGTTTGTGTGTGTCTGTGTGTGTGTAGCAGATAACAATGGCCACGGGTTGTCAAACAGATTTTTCCCCCAATAAAACCATCACGCTGTGCCTGTGGCCACCTCGTCGCCTAAGCCAATTAAAAATCAATTAATCAGCTCAAAGTCTGTGCTCCTGCTAATGGACTATATGCGCTTGGATTGATAAGACTCATCGTTGGTGTTGTGCTCATATACCTCCGTCGTCGTTATATTTTAACAAAAGGCTGTATTTTCTGTTTTAATCTGGCAGATCTGGAGCAGACAGAAAGCAATTTGTTCAGGGTTACAAGTTAATTAGCTCACACCTCACGCTTTGTTCCCAGATGAAACATTTTGGCAATTTTAAATGTGTACTTTTTGCTTTATGTTTGTAGGAGATTATGAGACCCTTCTTCCAAAAAAAAAAAAACACAATTGTAAACGACAATTTGCAATTTTAGGGGGGGTTATGTGCTGGACTGTTTGTTGACCAGTAACTTCCTAGAGTCTCCGCTGTTTGTCTGGCAGCATTTTTACAATTGGATACAGGGTATAAAATGTTAATTTGTGTGCTTTAAAGGTGCCAGTACCTGGATTTTGTTCTTAGAGCAAAACCAACAAGCTGTTTATAGTCTTTATGCTAAGTTAAGGGTATAATATGGTAATTTGTGTGCTTTAGAGGTGCCAGTACCTGGATTTTGTTCTTAGAGCAAAACGAACAAGCTGTTTATAGTCTTTATGCTAAGTTAAGGGTATAATATGGTAATTTGTGTGCTTTAGAGGTGCCAGTACCTGGATTTTGTTCTTAGAGAAAAAAAACAATGAGCTGTTTATAGTCTTTATGCTAAGTTAACATAACCAGCAGCTGGTACTAACTTTATATTTAGCCACAAACATGAAGGTGCTATTAGTGTTTTCATCTAACTCTCAAAAAAGCAAGTAAGCCTTTTTTTTCCAAAAGGTGAACTCTTTCTTTAAAGCAGCTGTAATTGATACATATATATATAAGTTCAACATATAAACTTGCGTTATATGTTACTGCTGCATCCAAGTTGCCAAAAAGAAGGTAGATTTATGTAGTATTCTTCTGTTTACCATGTCCTTTTCACCCTTACTGTATGTGTGTTACTGTGTTCCAGTCCAGTCCATTGTCCTCTGTCCGTCAGAGCTTTCTCCTCCTTATCATGTCATATAGAATTATCTTCCTTGATCTAATCCATCCTCTTCCTCTGGCTGCCTATCTTTGCCCCATCTCTATCCATTAACTTCCTCTGTTTATTCCTGCAGCACTATGTTCATCTCCCTAGCCTCCAGCCCAAACCTCCCTTCCTGAGGTCAGACCTGTGATGGACATGCTGGCCCGATACTGACAGTGATCCACAGCGCTTGGAGGCAGCCAACGGTGGCCCCTAGCCTGGATCGCCTCGCATCAGTTCCTGTGACAGTGCACAGGATCTTATCAGTGTGGGAGAGAAGAAAAGCGAAGACTCATTTTTGAACTGTCCCTCAGTAGATGACGTGGACTTTTTGCGGCTTGACAACACTGTCACCTGTAGAAAGGTAAATCAGCCTCTATCGCCGCGCCGTTGTCACCTCGGAGACACCGTCACCCCCGCACACCAGTTGATCAGATGTGTCGCTGCCACTCAGTCACGCACACACACACACGTACACGGAGGGAAAACATACACACACACCGTGGCAAACAAACACCTGGCAGGTGTGAGTGACAGCGGCAGACACTGAAGGAACGCAGCAGATACAAGTGAGTGACAGAGATGTCGCTTTGCACAACGGTGCAATTAAAAGCTACAATAATTGGCTACAAGAAGTGAGTGAGGCTATTATGCTGTCAGGGCGTTGAAGGATTTAAGAGGGCGCCTTTGTAAAGGCTGCTACTTGACAATGTAAAATCAAATTTCTCACCTCTGCGGCGGTTACTAGAACTGCCTTTCCCCTCCTCTTTATGCATATTGGAAAATGGATTCATTGTGCTGTGCACTCTGGCACCCTCCGTTTTCATTATCATCTTTAACAACTGTCTGTGGCATGTTTACAAGGCCGCTCATTTGAAATCATGGCATCAGTTTTTACCTTCCTCTCTCTCTCTCTCTCTCTCTCTCTGCCTCACAGCAGAGGACCTCCACCCCCTAGTGTCCAGGATGAGTAACGCAACTTTGATCTTACTGTAACAGTTGTGTTGCCTCAATGGCAGGAAAAAAAAGGCTTGGTTGCGCACCACTGACTGCTTTGACTCACATTCATACGAATGATACGCTTTCCAGAGTTCCCCTTTTCAGCTTTTAAAAAAACACATGCTGAGTAATGGTAATCCGAAATAGCAAAACAACCTCCCCCCTAAAAAAGAAAAAAGCACCTTAATTGCAAAGAGCATGTGAAAATGGGTTTGAGGGCTTAAGTCACTGGTGTGTAGTGAATCCATGCATGTGCTGGGAAGATTACTTATTGTGCAGCCCCCGATCATACATATGCAAATGTTCTCTCATGATCCCACAGCATTGAAAGAATTACAGCGAGCATCCGTCACACTGAAAGACTCTATACTGGCCCATATAATCACTCTGTTGAATTGAGGGCAAGTGGGAAGGAAAGGTAGTGTTTTTCTTTCTCTCCCCATCGCCATTCAAAGAGCAGAGAGAGAAAAAGCTCCCATGTACTGCTGCACAGATGCTTTTGAATCCTTTTCAAAGACCTTTTCTTAACAAACACGCCCCACCTCTCTGCGCGGTGATCGGGTACAGCTTTTTCTGTAAATATTTGATAGCGTGGCCTTGTGTCTTCGAGACATGGAGAACGTCCGTGAGGAGTTGTTTTTAGGTCAGCTCCAAGATCGCTCTTCTTCTTCTTCTTCTTCTCCTACTTCTACTTCTTCTTCTTCTTCTTCTCCTTACTCGCTCCCGGTGTAAACTGCGAAGGACAGGATGTGATAGGCGGAGGAGATTTGTTTGAAATTTGCCCCAGTTCAGAGAAAAAAGGCATCAAGTATGTGTGTGTGCGTGTAAGTGTGTCAAGAGATAGCGGAGGAGGACCCCTGCCTCTTGCTTTTCCTCCCACAGGGTACACAAGCAATACGGGGCTTTCATCCGTGTTAAACAATGTGCCACCTTCTGTGAGGGAGCAGACGAGTGGAGATAACCTGGAGATGACTCGAGAAATGGTGTTTGTTGGTTTGGATTTGGGAGTAAACAAATATATAAAAGTGCTGAAAGTTGTAGTGTGGCAGTCTGCATTTCAGGTTACTTCACATGAGTATTACTTGCACATACCGATTAGTACACCCTATGAATAAAGCCTCTAGTTAGTTCTTCCTGCTGATGCCACAGGGGAACTTTTTCTGTCCCGCAAGGAACTATTGGTTCATTTATTAAAAAGTTCTTCTTACAAATTAGTCTAAGTGATCCTTCACACTCAAGGTGCAATATATAATGAATTGAATTAAAATTTCCATCCATTTGAATCTGTTTTGAAGCTGACTTTAAAGAGATACAAAATGTAAGGTTTACTCAACTCTTACAATTTAAAACCTCTGACAAATTTAAAAAGACAACGGGAAGAGGAATTAAATGTAGACCTTTGTGAGGACACATCTGTATTAGATAGATACATCCTCAATTTCTTTTAAAACATAAAGTAATATTATTTAAGATTGTACATAGATTGCGCTGATCTAATGTGAGATTAGCTAAATTCACACTAAATATTGACCCCAACTGTGACCAGCAACTGTATCACATATGTTTTGGCTCTTCCCTAAATTCACTTATTTTTTGGCCATCTGTATTCAAGTTTTTTCTGACATATTAAAAATATCCATAGAACCTCTTACCATTAAAACAATATTTGGCACAGTACGGTTTTGGGCCGGACTGCTTAAAAGGAAATAATAGTAGTTGACAACCAGCTCTAGAGCCTCCGACAGATAGATGGATTGACAATATGTTCAAATGTATTTAAAATTGCATTTTGTACAACCTAAAAACACTTTGAACAAAAAGTTGAATTAAATTATTTACTTTAAATGCAACACTGCGTAAAGTACCTCCTACATTAAAAAATAAAAGTTTTTCATCACTTGGAAGAAATCTTCAGTTCCCCTAAAAACCTTAAACAGCCAAAGATAGGTAGGAAGGTTTTTAATTCAAAGTGCTCAAGAGAACTTATCAAGTTTTTCTGAGACGGTCTATGCGGCATCATTTTAAATATATAGTAACATAATATAAATAATATAGAAAATAAGTTAAATACATCCATGCAGAGTTTTCTGGAAACAGTCGTGGCCACTTGTTGACAACATTTTCGTCCAGCGATATTATCAGACTTGTTCTGCGTGTTAATGGTACACTCTTGGCGTCGCTAAGTAGTCACACCTCCCACAGACTTCAAAGTAATGGCTAGAGTGTGTGTGTGTGTGTGTGTGTGTGTGTGTGTGTGATTGGGAAACCAGTTGGCGCCATTAGTGAGAGGTCACCGGGGACCCAGTTAATGGGAAATCGTTATGTAAATCAAACCTAATTAAAATTAGAGCCGTGCTAGTCAAGTCTAAGGTATGGATGGGGAGACGGGACGTTGAATTAGGTTATGCAAATGGCGCACAGTAATAATATGATTGGCCATCATGCAGCATTTCTCTTCACACTCAAATCTGGTTGTATCTCTGAATAAATCCAAACAAATAACCAAGCAGTGTCATTGTGCTCAAACATTTATTACATGGACACCGGTCTCCACTTGGAGTTTAAAGTTTCCAAAGTGAGCTTACAGCTTCAGCCGTGATGGAGAGAATCTCCTGATAATGTGCAACACAAGAGCGAGACCTTAGTCCTTTTCTGTCGCACCCGACGACGCAAGAAATCTCCCCTCAAATTCACCTCATAGTCGGGATTATGCTAATGGCTCATACGCAGGAGAGCCGAGCTGCAGGTCCTTAGTTTTAACGCCATGATTGCTGAGTCTCCGTCATCTGATTAGGAGGCTTAACTCCATCACTCTGATACATGGCAGCGCTGAGCCTATGTGGGTGTAATGTACAGCATGTGTGGAGATGACAGACAGGGAGAGTTTTTCAATTTAATCTATTTCAATGTCATGCATTAGTGCTTCTCCAGCCCACATGGGATTATTGGATATATGCATATATTATCCTGCAGGTTGTAATGTACCTATAAGTGTATTTCTAATTTTAATAGTTTCTTATTTCTAATTAAAACATTTGGTGTTTCACCTTTATTGGACTGAGTATGACCACGGGGTGCTATGATGCCACGGCTAGCAAGGGATTTATTCAGAAAACACAAGGACAAGTAAAGTACAAGATGGTCAAATCTTTGAAAGGCAAGAAAAGAAAAACACGGAGCAGACCTGCCACTCTGAAATCCAACATGAAGGAACCACGCTTACTGTTGAATTTAATGTCAGTGCAGCTGGAAAGCTGTTTTTTTTTGTTTGTGTCGAAAACCTCTGGCAAAGTTTCACCTCTATCTTCCTTGATGTGAAAAAAGTCGCATTTGTATCTGATTGCTCTCGCAGATTTGATGTCTGTACATCAAAATCCAAAAAAGTGGCTTTAACAGGCTTCTGAATGTTTAGACCAAGCACCTTCAGCATGCGATCTGAAATGATGGTTCCAGGCTTTTTGTACACTGTTATAGTGAGGATCTGTAGATCGCATGTGAGCCAAAGACTCTTGGTCACCAGTGCGAACCTGAAAATCCTCTTCTGGATCAGCCAATAAATTCATATGAGCATTTATTAGGTTACCAGCAAGAACAAAATATTAAAGTTTCCTGTGGATCAACACCGTGGAGTGGAGTCTTTCCTTTTACTGGGAACCATCATCTCCCAGAACTTCAAGTGGGGACTTCAGCATCAAGATGTACTTCCTGCAGCAGCTGAAGGAGTTCAACCTGTCAAAGGCAATGATGCTACCTTTTTACACCACCATCCTCACCGCCTCCATCACCATCTAGTAAGCTGCTGCCACCACAATTCAGTAATTCGGTCTGCTGAGAAGGTGATCGGCTGCAATTTTTTGTCTCTTCAGGACATGAATTCCTCCAGGACCCTGAGTTTTCAGGAAAGATTGTGGCTGATCCCTCCAACCTTAGACACAAGCTTTTTAAGACACTCCCCTCTAGCAGGAGGCTGAGGTCCATCAGGGCCAGAACCACAGCACACAAAAACACCAATGGCCTCATCGACGACACTGACGCTGACACTGACACTCCACCCTAAACCCTACATGTTACATTAACATAGGATCTACTGACTCTATGTATGCACACCTTTTACCTTTTATTTAACAACCTTTGGACTACTACATTTTGATAACTGTCTTGCACATTTAAAATATTCTGCATGCATTTCTATTTGCACATTTCTTGGTGTGTTTGTTGGTGTGATGTGAGTTTTGTGTGTGTTTATACAAAGAGCGCATTCATTTTGACTGCTTTGGTGTGTGATTGTGTGTTTGTGGACTGTGTACAGTGGCCCTTTCAGCTCATGCAGAACATGCACTGTGGGACAGTATCGGGTTACCTTGCATCACAGCACACAGACAGCAGTGGAACAATTATTTTTGATCGTGGAACAAAGCATTGTGTAGATTCCTACCTCAGCAAATCTTTTGTGTGAGCGCACACAATGCGCATGTGAGAATCTGTACATGTGTACGTAGGCGTGAACGTCTTTGTGAACGTCTGTAATTGTGTTTCGTGTTTGCAGGGGTACGCCGTGTCCCCATCCCCTCTCTGATGTGCTCAGACAGCAAGGACGGCCTGACTCAGACGGGCCGAAAGCTCCGGATGCACCTTTAACCTCCACCCAAGGCTGCACACACTTTCAGCAGCTGCCTGTAACGCACAGTGAACTAATACCCACCTGTGATTAACCTCGCATTACCGAACCCAACGTGTTATCGTCTGGAATTCAGAGCCTTTAGGCTGCACTGACTCACAGTGTAGCCTCATAAAATGCACCATTAAACAATTATGAGGCTTTATGACTGCACCACCTGACCATAAGCACATCCACAGCCAGTGTTGTCTTTGGATGTGGGAAGAAGAAGAAGAAGAGGGGGGTAGGTTTCATTGGGGATGTGGCACGGCCTTATTACCCCGCCGAACTTATTGACCCCTGGTTCCCAGAAATGTTTTTATGAGACGCTGAAGGAGCTGGATATTGTCCAAATAAGAACAGCGTGCATAGTTAGTAGTACATGTGATAATGAGTCAGACACAAAGAAATGTGCTTTAAAAATCTGTGCAGCATTGAAAGACGTTCAATAAAGAACATGGTGCTATAGTAGCCTGACCTACATTAAATTTGAGCGGTTGTTCAGGTAACATATAAGTGGAATTCACATTATTGCACATGTCTCTGTGCTGTTTTATAAATGACATATTTTTCTTTCTCTGGCAACGATCCACTGCTGATGAATGTGGTTGATACATCTGACACTTTTTTAAATTACCCTTTACAAAAATGCCTCAGATTACAAAAATGTTCTGTGTGTAACATTATCTTAATAATAATATTTTATTACATAAAAACAAAATCTTTAAGCATATCTTTGCTAATTCCTTGCCACATGGCAAAGACATGGATCATCAGCTGACCTGAGGCGGGCTGATCGAAGTCTGGGTGGTCAAACAAGCCCTCTGTAACATTGTCCACTTGTCAATCAAAACGGCCACAATGTTAATTGTGAATCACTTTAAGCCTTAAAGGTCCAGTGTGTAAGATTAAGCAGTGGTTCTTTGCAGGATTAAATATACAATATTCATTAGTATGTTTTCATTAGTGTATAATCACTTGATAATAAGAATTGTTGTGTTTTTGTTGTCTTAAAATGAGCCTTTTATGTACAGTGAGAGTGGGTCCACTTTCATGGAGTCTGCCATGTTTTTGTACAGTAGCCCATACAGACAAACTAAACACTGATCTACATATGGCCTTTTGCTTTTTATGTGAAATTCGCAGCCAGAGTTTTTTATACATGCTTGGAAGGTGAGACTGGGAGAGTATTCTACTAGGTACCACTAAATCCTACACACTGGACCTTTAATATAATTTGGTGAGTAAAACAGGTGAGTAAAAAAAATTAAAAATCAGACTCAGTACACTTTTCATGAATGGGGAAATTAGCTATAGAGACCCAGCCAATTATTCTCTGAGAGTTTTGTTTTCATGTTTTGAGTGTTTTTTCTAATCAAAGTTGAATATAATTTGTTTTTTATTGTTCTGAGTTAATTGTCTAGTGGGTATCACTCTCAAACGAGAACGTACAAGTGATGAATGCAATGAATACAAATAGGTCAAGTCGTCTTTGTACTTGCCTGATTGCTTTTGTGTGTGTTCATGTGCGGAAGACTTAGTCTTCCTGGAGGTCACAGCTCATATCGTCCCTCATATTTTAAGCGAGAGATTCTCCCAATAAAGCTGCATTTTATTGGTGTCAGATCGTTTGCCTGTAAAATGGTGCATTGACTTTATTCCCCTCCTGTCCTTATGATTTTTATTCATTTTCAACCTGAGATGCTCCTCTCTATATGTGTGTGTGTGTGTGTGTGTGTGTGTGTGTGTGTGTGTGTGTGTGTGTGTGTGTGTGTGTGTGTGAGAGAGAGAGTGTGTGTGTTTGTGTGAAAAAGAGAAAAATGAGCTCCTGTCAAGAGACTCTGTGTAATGTATTGTAACCTTCTAACAAGATGGCCACATCCTGGTCCATGACATTGTGACATACAGTACACAGCTTATGTGTATGTGTGTGTGTGTGTGTGTGTGATTGTGACTATGTGTTTCAGCTCAGGGGAGCTAATAAGGCCACTAGAACCAGCAGAACGATGTGTCACAACGAAGGTCACAAGTTCAGTCCCTGCATGTAATGTCACACTGGTGACATTAAGGCAGACGGCCTCTTTACTCAGCTGCCTCGTGCCGGTCTTTTGGTATAGCAGACACCGTAGCTGAGACGCTATTATGTTTCCTAAGCCTCAATTACAGCATGAAATCTTATCTCGTACAAGTTAATGTTCTCCTTCAAAACATCTGAAGGGCAATCGGCCACACAAGTAGGAAAGACGGAGAGGAAATCAAAGGATCTTTTTTTTTTTTTTTTACTTTTTTCCTTGCCCACTTTCTTTTTTTGGGGTGGGGGCTTGTATCGCACACATGATTTCATCCAAGCACCCTATTAACCCGCAGGATGAACTTTCGTCCCCCCTCTCAGGTACCATCATCTCTGCGTGTGATGAGTAGGATGGGATCAGCTTTTTTTTTTTATATCACTGAGTCGAGACCGCGAGGACCTTGTCGATGTGGTCCCCGGAGAGGTGGCTGTAATAGCATTTTCTGTAGAAATCATAGGACAAGATACAGCCAAAGCCGGGGTCAGCGTGTAGGAGAGGAGGACCGGTATAGCCATGGGACTCTAACACAATTACATCCAGATAATCAGTGCTGCCTCAGCCTGCACCTCCTTCAATCAATGTGATGTATGTTAAATCAGAGCTGCTCGTAACCATTTATGGGTCTAACATGGCTGCATGTGTAAAGATCGATGCTGTTATATAGGTACGAATGAAACATTATCACAAACACAATGTAGATGCTAATATGTCCCCACAATTTTTGCCATTAATCAAAATGCAAATGTCTTACAACTCACTATGTAATTACACATAATTAAGTCTTAGATCTTATAATACCTGCCATACAATATGACACAGCTGTGAATGTAGGCCAGCCAATAATTTGTTGGTTGTTGGCGACCTGTCTGAGGGGTGATTGTCTTGCTGTCACAGTGTCGTGCAATCGTGCCTCAATCAGTCATCTCTTAATAATGTGTTTGTTATTGATCGTAGTTGGGGAAATGATTCGCTTGCTCTTGACGTGTTTGTTTGCTATCCTCCTCCCTGACACGGGGCATGTAAGAACAATTATTGGACTTAATTTGTTATTTTCGCTCCTGTCAATGCTTCTTTTGTCACCCCGGGTTGACCAGGCTATTTAATCCCCAAGCACCTTGAATTAAGAGAGTTGTATTTAATGATTTTTTTGTGTGTATGTCCCTGTTTCTTTGTTTGTCCTCAGTTTTTAATTGGTGTTTTCATAGTCAATTCCTAATAATGACCTTAAGTTATTTTTGAGTTTTTAAAGAATATGATGAAACTTTGGTCCCCAAGTAGCAAAAGTGAATTCAATAAGAAATAAAGTAAAAGTGAAGTATGTGCACACAAATTGGCAAGAGTAACCATGCTAGCTTTGTATGGCTGTACTAAGTCATAGAGCTGCTTTGAGTTAAATGCTAATATGCTATTCTGGTTTGGTTTATTTCATATACCCAGTTTCTACGTCTGTGTCTGGCTTCAGCAAAATAGAGACAAGGTTTCCTTTGGTTCATGTCCAATGGTTTCGGAGAGAGAGAGCAGTGGTTAACCAACATAAACAGTGAATAAGAATGAGGGAGCACCAGTACAAAGAAAGTGAATCAGCAAAATAAAAAGTTATTTTCTGATTATTTCCACCACCAACACACTGCCGCACAACCCTGCAGTGATGAATGCCAGAACCAAGTTTGATGACAATCAGCTGCTTCAGTTGGAACCAAGCAGCAGTCTCTATCCAGTCTGTGAAGTGAAGCCTATGCGAAAGTTTTGCATATGCAGCTTCTCAAACGTCCACTTGAGGCTGGCTACACAAAAAGTTTATAGCCTAGTACAAAAAATGATTTTGGTCTGTTTAATTAATTTCCCCATTCATGACACCCACTCAAATTATTTTAAGACTTAAAGTTCCCAACATTCCCATTCTTAGAGCCGTGCTGCTAACATACAGCAGCTGAAATATTGTTGTTTTATTATTCAATTTGTTTACATGTTCTAAGTTCTGCCCAAGTGATGAGTGCAACAAAAAACACAATTAATTAAGCTATTTTTTTTATTTTTTTATTTCACTTGACTTTTAAACCATTTCTTTGGCGTACAGGAGCATTCAGTGTAAAAGAGCTGACGAGAAAAGTCAGTGAGGATGGAAGTGTGTGTGTGTGTGTGTGTGTGTGTGTGTGTGTGTGTGTGTGTGTGTGTGTGTGTGTGTGTGTGTGTGTGTGTGTGTGTGTGTGTGGTCGTGTGTCTGCACTTGCAGGTCTGGCAATAGGCTCTGACACACTGCCTGCTGTTTAGAGGTTTGGGGGATAAAAAGGTCCTTATAGTAACTGAAGTCCGGGGGGATTTTTGCCTGCAATTATGTGCAATGTTGTGACAGTTTTGTGCTGCAAGAAAAAATAAATAAATAAAAAGTTTACCGCTCCATTTCAGATCTGTTCATATCCAAATAACCTATCTGTACTGGGTTACATCCCAACAGGCTTTCACTGAAGGGTAATCTACTCTGCAGCCTCTGGTGTCATCAGTCTAATGGATGCTTGTGTGTTGGAATCAAAGTGCCAAACAGTGTGCGCTGAATAGTGTTCACTGTCTCAGCTATGGACTATAAACCTAATACATGGTTAATCGACGTGGCAAGCTGCTAAAAAGGGCCGAGGCCTCGCTGGAAGTCGAGATTGCAGAGGCGGTGATAAAGCAGAGAGTGTTCTCAGCCTTCCTGCTAAGGGACTGCAGGTACCACAACAGCTGGGCTATAAGTACATAGAGATTTTTGTTTACATTTTCCTGCATTTGATAAAAGTGCATGCCTTTACAACCCAGCTCATGTAGGGGAAAAGAAGTAACATAAACCAAGTTGTACTTAAAGTTATTTCTTATCAGAAATTTGGATTAATTATTTCACAACAAAGGCCAAGCAGATGCTGTACTACCTAAACCTAAACCACCTAAACTAAATCAAAAGGAAAGACCTCACCATCTTTTATCTAATAGCCAAAGACCACAGAAAAACAGCACCCCTAAACCCTAAACCTGATTCTTCTAAACAAAATATCTCTTTGTGCATGCAAATCAGCGAATTAACTAGACCTGGCACAGTTCCCTGGTAGAAAACAAAACACCTCAGCCAGAGTAATAACCAAGTCACGCCATGACTGTGTTCAGTTTAAGTAAGTTGTTCTTCAGGTTGGGTCCTTTGGATTGGAGTGTTCGTATCGTCCAGGTCTCCAGGAAGGGTTGATGCAGGTGGCTTACGCCTCATCAGCTGAAACCAATCACACCTAACTCTGCATACACAATAAACACTAAGTGCGAAGGAGGAGCGTCAACAGCAGCTGTTACAACACAAATAAAAACTGCACATATAACTGGGAGAAATTAAACTTTTTAAAGGTTCTTTTCATTAGTCTGGCATTTTTATTCAAACAGTACCAGTAAATGTGTTTGGCAAAAGATTCACAACATGACCTTTTAGCCACATCTCATGGCCTTCCACAGTGGACAGAGACTTTGCTCAGTTGTCATGGAAATGGTTATTATCATTATGTAAGTTGATCTGTGAACGCCGAGATGAGACGTGGCTCAAATACAAGTATACCGTATGTTTCAAACGCAGTATTGCTTGTCTGATTGGTTAGTTAGCCATGCAATATCATTTGATACTTCCTTCATGCTTCACTCCAGCATTTTTTTATTGGATCTTTGTTGCTAAAAAATTTAAACACAGTATACACTGTGTTTAAATGCCTTTCAGCTCATTGTTTTGGTTTTACCTCACACATAGTGTTTAGCGCATTTCAGGAATTTCTTGGAAACCAAAACAAAGCTAAAAGGAGTTAAAATATTAGACTCAAGATGAATGCTAATGTTGGTCTGCCAATTTTAGGATACGATGAACATGTTAACTACCAGGTGCTTATTTACACATCCAACTAATATGATGTCCATGTTATGTTTACAGCTTCTTTCCACAGTTTTTTTAACGTTGAGGTTATTTTTCAAGGGCTGGCTTGCAGCAGCACCGGTGGTGCATACAGTATGTATGTCTGTTTCCTGCTCGTGCTGCAGACTCTCAGAGAATTGCACACAGATTCTCTTGGCAATCTATTTTATGCTATTGTTGGCCTGTTGTGGTTTCTGTTTTGTTCACTGTAGAGTAGCGTATTTGTTTTTGTAATTTGTCATCACTGTCACTCAACTGTCAAATTATTTTTTCACACTACCAAGAGCCGGTGACACACTGAATAGCCACATCGCAGGTCTCTGGATGTATTGTGTGCCTCAATTCTCATGTCCCGGTGCTGAAAACTGTTTAGAATTCGCTCGTATGTGAATAAATTCTGTCTATAATATCAAACAGACGCTTTTTGCTGCAACTGCTCCCACGTGTTTCTCAGATAAACAGCATCTCGAGCTCTCTCTTTCTAAAAAATCCCCTTTAAAAGACATCCTGTCACCTGTCTAGTTGACGGCTGAGTGAAATTTTAAAGGTGTTGCTTTTACATGTCTTTTGAGGATGAATCATTCCTTTTCTTTCCATTTTTTTTTCAACTTTTTTTTTTCCTTCAGCACTCCGTAGTGGTTTAAAAGAAGCCCGAGTCTGTTCACTTCACAGGAACTTTGTAAGGATTTACACTGAATGATTGACACAGCGGATGATGACTGCTACGATACTGAGGTGAAGGTGGCCGAGAATGAGAAAGAGCTACTTGTCTTTGTAATGGAAATGAACACAAGTTTAACTCAGTGTCAGAATTTTCTGTGGAAGCTAACCGCACTTGTACTTTACCTGAGATAACCTCCAGGCCTTTGAAGATCAAATGCTACACTCACATCTTAATCCTCCTTCTAAGATTATATCTATTTACGTCTGTAACCGCACCAAAGTGAAATTACGATCTTGTATGCACTGCCTGAACTCACAGGGAAATGCAGGGATTGGTATGAAAAACCATGTGTCATGTCAGATTGTATTCTGCAGACTTTGTGATCTGCTCTAATCCACAAAGGATACAGAATAAAAGGCATTCTGTATTCATGCTGTATTTGCCTGCAACATATCCGAATCAGACTTGAAGATTGCAGAGAGAAAGACGAAAATAAACTCGACTCGGCTTCGTTTCTGTTGCCGACCCTCAGATCCAGTTCGTGACTTTAGTAGGTGTTTGAACAGAGGGGTTCATGAGAGGCCAAACCTGAGGCAAGTGAAGCAGTCTGGAGACCAAATGGAAACACCATGAAGATGGAGGAAGTAAGGCCGGAGGCAGTGGCTCACTTCTACTTCTTTTTTTCCTCATAGAAGCATATTTTTTAGATTCGAGAGAAGCTTCATTGCTTGGTATTTTATAGATTATCTTTGAGTGTTTTCTCTGTATAAACAGCTCGCCTTCACAATCTGAAGCTGGTCACAATGTGCAAAATAGATGTCCCTGTGAACTCCTACCTCCTCACTAACTGTCATAAGAATGTCATCTAAAATGTGAACAATAGTGCACCTCGACATGAAATCAAAATGTTTACATCTCATACAAGTATTTCTTGCCTGTACCACCTTTGAAGGACTAATGTGTAGGATTTAGTGGCATCTAGTGGTGAGATTTCAGATTGCAACCAACTGAAGCTCCTTGACTCAACCAAGAACGGCCAACATGGACGAGAAACCTCCTATCTACAGCCTGTTCTGAGCTACTGTAGAAACATAGTAGACTCACAGTGCGGTTGAATAGTCTTTTTTGCTTAGGAAGGTCACTGACTGCGTCAAATGACCATGATAAAAGCTGTTCGAATTCCTCAAATGTTGAGGAAAGGTGCTTCAGCGCTTTCTTTCATATCCTCTTTGAAATATGATACAGTAGACCTCCCTTTACAAAAGGAAAGGAGATCATTCACAACACAATTCCACAACTGCGGCAGCAGTTGATTGCCAAGTAGATGACTTGTTTGAGCATCCAGGCATCATTCAGTCCGCCTCAGGTTGTACCGATGATCCACATCTTCGCTGATTTTTAGATTAGCTCGTAGGCAGAAGAAGCAGAGAATTTGAGTTTCAAAACAGCTCTTCAGAAACCTGTGTGTGACGTTACGAATACACCGTCCATTCTTTATACTGTCAGTGCTTATAGTGATAGGTCAAATCAGTCTTTGCTGTTTTGTGTAATGATCCCTGATCTTGGAAATTGTGTTTAAAAATATGTGCATTAGAAGAGTCTTCATGAGAGTCCAAGACTGTTCCAATGCTGTTGAATGACAATAATTGAGTATATGTGGGACAAGGTCAGAACAACTTTATACAATCAGAACATCTTCCTCCTCTCTCCTTGATAATATATACAATACTACCTACCTTACCTACCTTATACAATATATATATATATATATATATATAAACACAGTAAATGTAATGTCATTTGGTCAGCAGATCAATTTGAAATATTACAGGCAGTAAAAGTACAAAAAGCAGCCACAGTGAGCTACAAAGGACTGCAGGCGCTCACTGTGCCATTGTGGCTTCACTGCTCATGGTAGATCATGGCATTCGCTTTGGGCAAAGCCCTTTAAGTGTCACATGGTGTAACTTTTTGCATCTGAGTAGATTATTCAACTTTTTTTTTGTATGTGTTAAAGAACCATCTTGAAGACATTAGAGACAGAACCATCTTGCGAACTGCACATTTATGGATGATGGTGCCATGAGGGCAAAATGATGGAGAACACACCAAGAAAAGATGACCACATGGTGTTAACCTTTGGGCTGTCAAATGGCTTGATAACATCCTGTTACCTTCCTGAGCACATTTGTCGCAGCAAACCCGACCACCGAAGTGCAAAGTTTGGGAAAAAAAGAAGAGAGAGAAGGTCCATGTTAAGGCCCAACATTATTATTATTGTAAACACTGTAATATTTAATGGCAAAACCTTTATTTTACAGTATACAGCGTTCATATGTTATTTTTATGTCAATTATATGGCAAAACAGTGTTTCTTTTCAACTAAACTTACTAAATATTGCATAAAACGTCGACTGTATACATGCAATCAACACTAATGTCCTAACCCTAACCTGTAATATTAGTAAATGTTATATCGTATCTATTTATATTTTTACAGTGTAATCATTTCTGCAATAGAGGGTTAAAGAGTAGAAACCTGCACACAGTATGAGGGTTGTTGACACACGGTCAAGGACCTCTTTAGCTGGAGGAATGTAATTGATTCAGGTAGCAGCTCATGTGTGCTGCAGTGTAGTACAGTGAGCATCTCCGCTGTTGTTTTCTCATATTGTTTCTGTTGTTTTACCTCTAATTACTTATTATTATCACACACACTTGTCTTTTACATAGGATTACATCTATTGTACATTCTGAACTGCTGGTGGCAGTATAGGTCAGGATGCCGAGGCACTGTAACAAATTAGGGATCTGACTCATACTTACAATCTTCACTTTATCATAATCTCCACCAGGGGCTGTCCAAGCATCACCCTCCATTCATCCGTTCATTCCTTACTGATGCATGAAAAAGGGGGTTGTGGGAATGACAGCACATTGGCAAGAAAATCACACTTTTAGTCTGCTGGGTAATTAAAGTGAACTGGCCCAAAGACACTGTGCAGCATACACTATGGGGATAATAATTAATCCAAGTTTGGAAGGATCAGTACTCAGTCTTATTATTCAGAGCAGTGAGAGAGCAACTAGAGTTTCAGTGGATTGCTGAAAAACACATGTTGTGATTGTAGGTGACAGAGCTACATGTCCACATGTACAGTACATATAAAATACACACAAAAAATACAGTTTCCTGATCTCTCCCAAACTCTTCCTCGTGTCATTTTGCTTTTTTTATGCTGAACAGATGGTCTTGTTGTGATTGGACACAGATGGGGTTTCCGTGGTAATATCAAACATCCCACACAATGTTAGATTTGCCCCAGCTTTGACTCCAAAGCAGAAATGATTTCAAAGCTTTATTGTCTGCTGCTGTCTTATGTGTGTGTCACTGCAGCTTAGGCTGAAATAGGCAAGAAGAAAGCCATAAACTGCTAATATTTCTGTACAGTCAAACGGCTTGACATGAAATGTCTTTGATAGGTTTTGAATTACCTCTCATGTATCACCCAAAGTCTTGGCGGTGAGATCCATCTAGATACAGATATTTATCTTTTTATGTTTGTTGATGTGGCGGCTCTGGGATTCAGAGGAGCCTCGCGGAGGTGTCATGGGAGTGATTCAGTTAAACATCTGTGATGGGAGGTGCCCACTTAATAACCTCAGTGACATGCACTCTCTCTTACTCACCCCTCTTTCTTAACTGTGTATAAAAGCCAGGTTCTGCTTTTTCACATCCTGTTCTTTAATAAATAAGAAAACTCAGTTGCCTTCCCTGTTTTTATAAGCAAGTCTTGTTTATTCAGTGCCAAACCTGAATATTCCTCATATAACGATAAACAAAAGGCACTTAAGTGATGACTTAAAGGTCCAGTGTGTAGGATTCAGTGGCATTCAGCGATGTAGGTGCTGATTGCAGCCCTCTCACTCACTCCTAGCATAAAGGAGAAACTACAGTGGCAACAAAATGTTCAAAAAATGTGCAAAAAAAAGCAAAAGGCCCACTTAGATATACTGTCTTAGCGCAAGATCAAACATGGATAATGTGAACATGAAGCAACCCTGAACATGAAAATTAAAATGAGTGAAACTTTAGTCATTGGGTGGTTACCTAATGACTAAAGTGTCACTCATTTTCTGTATTTCCTGAAACATTGTTTTTCAAAAAATTTTTTACTGATAGTCATGAGGAGCTCTCTTAGTTTGTGCCGTCTTTCTTGGAGTTCCAAAAAGCAAAAAACCCTTTTTGGAGCCAGTGTTTAGTTTGTCCTTTCTTTGCTGCTGTAGAAACATGGTGGTTAAAAATGGTGGACTCCGTCAAACAGGATTTGCAACGATTCTTACTTTCAGGTGGTTATGACAACATTGTTATGCATATTATATTCATATATAATATATCCACTTATGTCATATTCTGTAAATCTTGCCCCCTTTTAAAATGACAAATAGCAACCGATAATGTGACAAAGATGAATTTGTGGACATGCAACTAGTGGATTTCTGATTATGACAGCACTTGGCCAAGGTTTGAGAGTTACCAGATGGACTGGAACAGGCAACAAGTGTTTCCATTGTGCTCTTGGTGTGTTTAAAAAGCTCTCGCACCTGCGTTTAGGTTCTGGATGTTTAAAAAAGTCAGAGGCTAGATGTATCTTTAAAAAAAAAAGGGTGTATTGTATCTTTTCTGGAGTAATGATGGATGAATGTAAAAACATGTCTCTTCATAAAGTTTAATGTGTGCAGCTTTATGCTTTACACCAACTCATGGGAATTCGGGCTCAGGGCTACTTTGATGTCATGAAACGTGACATGAGTTTTTTTTTTTTTTTACCTTTTAAGCCACATTCTTCACATAAAAGTACCAAGCCATATTTTTGACAATCTTTCACATTCTCCTGACCACATTCAACATTTCGTAAAAGTCAACAAACGAGGGATTCTGTGTTTGCTTTGGTTAGACTTATAGCTGGTGTGACGGAGTTCCCCAGGGACCCGTCCAGGGGCCCCTGAACATGTGAAAGAGTCAGAACTTGAGCCAGGTGGGTCACAGCAAGGCTTTTAATCCCTGCCTGAGCCTCCTGCACGCTACGTGTAATTGATCATTATAAATCATTTTATATAATGGAAATTAGCCGTGGAGAGAGGTCAGAGGGCTTAGTGCAGGGAAAGGATTCAAACATTAACAGTTGAGGGTCGAATTTCAGATGTAACAGTTACTCTTGCAGTGATCCACGTATGTAATCCACCTTGATCTAATGTTCTCATATATTAAAAGTATGAACATTACACAATTATTCAAGGATTTTCGCTAGCGTCATAGCTGGATAACAAAGTCTGTCTTCTTTCTACAGGATGCCGTGATGTTTCCTCTAGCACCACCATGAGGTTCACATTTGTTGTTGTTGTTTTTGCCTGTTAATATTGTCATTAACATTTAGCATCACTCAAAAACACTGTGTCCAAGTACATCCTCACAGAGCTAGTAGCACAGCTGAGGACTCCTTGTCTCATTGATCTGTGTACATAAACTGGTTTTTATTTCATTTTTATATTCAATCCTGTTCCATTTGCTGATTTTTCTTGTGGTTGGATAGAATATAATCATATATCTAAAAAGAAAGGCGTTATTATCACTTATGTACTGTAAGAATACCAATTTAAAAGCTGAAGACAAACAATATCATGAAACATCAAAATCCTTTTTTGGCGCACAAAAACCACCATAGATTCTTCTCCACACTTGGAAAAGAGGGGTATGTGAGGATGGTTGAGTTGTGATCTGCAATGTCACCACTAAATCTTACACACTGTACCTTTAACTTTTAGTATCATCATGTTTTTATCATTCATGCCTTATTACACAAGCTTGTAGACTCCTGCTTGTATTTAGGTTTATTTATTTAATTTAATTTGTTTTTCTTTCTTTTTTTTAATAATCAAAACATACCTATATATAGAAGATTGACATTAAGGCAGTTTACATGCACACACTACAGTGTAACATAGTTTCATATCTCTTTACTTACTCACACCAGGATCTCTGTTAAAGGTGGTCCCACAGATGAACACATAAATCTGTTATTCTCATGATAACCTTATTGTTTGTCTATGAAATGTGGCAGACCAGTGATCAGTATTAGGTCAAACACGAGCCACGCACAAGGGAAATAATCCAGATGTTTTCCACTGCAGGTGTCCTATCCTTTGTTAGCATTTTTGTCTTTGACAGTACACAGTAGACCGATACAGGAAGGAACAGGAGACAGATCAGAATGATAAAAATCCTGGACTTTACCCAGGTCGCTGCAGGTATTTGGTATGCACATCGACCAGCTGAGACGCCAAGGGATAGATAACAATCATCCATCACGCAAACATGTCATTACTTTGTCCCTAAACAGAGAGATCCTGATTATATATATAAAACTACAAGTTTTTTTTATTGTTGTCAACTTGAAAAAAAGAAACTTTTGTTTTATTAAACTTTGCTTATGCTGTTGCAGAATGACAGATGCTACTTTCATCATCAACTAACACTTTTCTACAACTCAACTTTGACGGAAAATCCCATCCCCTCACCTCTAATGTCAGTCTTTCGTCTGATTTAAAGCCATATGATGAAATGGGAAAATGTCAAAGGTTTGTTGAAAGCAATGTGGTTTAAAACCTTTATAATTGGTTCTGAGGTGTTTCATCTGATGTAAGAGTGTGAAGGCATTTATGTCAGGAAGATTTGACAACTCACAGAAAGCAGAAGAGCCAAGAGCCATAAAGTTTTCTTCTTGTTTTGTTGTCAGATAAATATAGACTAATGTAGTGATATGTCCATTCTGTTGTAATAAAGCTTTCAATATAAACAGTCATGTAAGTCCTCTGCCTTTACATGGATCTCTGAATGCCTCTCAGACATATCTACATAGCTACCTGAAGCTGTCCACATTAAATTAAAATCGCTAATGCTTACCTTCAAAATAGTCTCCGGTTCTGCACACACTTACTTGAATACCCTTATACAGGCATATGTTACTACACGACTGTTGCGTTCCTCCAATGAACGGGCAATCCAAACCTTTGTCATCTGTTGTTCCCCGTTGGTGGAACGTCCTACCAGTTCCTACCAGATCAGGCACGTCCCTCACCACCTTCAAAAACCTCCTGAATACCCAGCTCTTCAGAGAGTACCTCCTCTCCTACACTACCAACAACTACACATGCTAAATATATCCTCTCTAGTATTGTCACAGTACTTATTGATGCGCTAACATGTCCCTGTTGCACCGTACCTCGATTGTTTCCCTTTTTGTAAATCGCTTTGGATAAAAGCGCCAACTAAATCACTAAATGGAATGTAAGGTGTAAAGGTGATGAGGTAAACACCTGAGCTCATGAAGTAAATATAGCAAATGAGCATCAGCCGTGAGTATAATGGCATTACACCAACTATAAACATGCCCCAACCAGAGAATCATTTTTGGCAATCAAATTATACCATGAAGTGATTTTGCAACAGAGTAATGCAACTTTGGGGCCAAGATGTTGTCCTCAAGATTTCCTGAAAGAAACCTGCAAGACGAAGGATGACGGGTTTATCTTAAAGGCTGTCATTTTTCAAAGGAATGAAGCTAAATGCATTTTCAGATTTGTTTAAAAGTGACGGCCCATCTAACGCCCCCCTCCACTCCCTCTTTGTCTTCCCTCATGCACGTACAGCAGGCACATGCACGCCACACAACAGACCGCATTTATTTTCATTTTTATCTTAAAGAAACAAATGCAAGAGAGCAGCAGCGCATATGATGCTCATTTCCGCACCAGTGGCCTAATGCTCTTAAGTTCATTCTTTGTTCTAAGCATCATTGTTTTAAAGGGGAGGACAAAGCGGGGCAGTGTCTCCATGCTGCTGTTTCGTAGTAGAAAGTAGAACACTGCAGCTATTGTGTTTCTCACCTCCTAACTTCCTGCATCCTTACTGAATTTGCTGACAGACAAAAGGTCACAAATAGCAGGGTTGCACTCGGAGGTGAGAGCCAAACATGACAACACATGATTTTTAAAATCTTTATATGAAAGAAAGTAAAGTCAGGGCTGAGGAAAATGAAGGAAACAGAGGGGAATTTGTGGTTTTTAGCAACCGTCGCACAGTTTACAAACTTACAATGTTCAAGTTATTACTCAAGTGGCTGTGTAGTGAAGCCAATGCAGAAACCAAAAACTGCAGTTCCTCAAACGTCCACTTGAGGCTGGCTACAAAACAAGTTAGTCTCCATAAGCCCCCATATTAAAATGTCCAACTTCACAGCAAAAATAAACATGTTTACAGCCTGGTACAAAAACTAGATTTGGTCTCTATAGCTAATTTCACTGTTCATAACAACTGTACTAGATTTGGTCTCTATAGCTAATTTCACTGTTCATAACAACTGTACTGTGAGACTGAATTTTATTTAACTCACCTTATCAAATCGTATTAAAACTTAAAGTTATGCAGAATTAACAGTGCGGCTGCTTTGATTGACAGGTAAGTGCCATTACAGATGCCGTGTTGGAGCACCCAGGCGTCATTCAGCCTGCCTCAGGTCCACCATTGATGTCTTTGCTTTACATTAGCCTGGAGGCGGAAGAGGCAGGACTACCAAGATGGCAACATCCAGGGCTGCATATTTTTAGCTTCAAAACGGCTCATCAGAATCGACATCCATTCTTTATACTGTCAGTGGTTCACCCATGTTTACCATTGTAGTTTATGGTTAAATAAAATTCAGTACAGTTGTCATGAAATTAGCTATAGAGATCAAAACTGTTTTTTGTACCAGGCTGTAAACATGTTTATTTCTGCTGTGAAGCTTGATATTTTAACATAGGGGCTTATAGAGACTGACTCGTTCTGTAGCCAGCCTCAAGTGGCCGTTTGAGGAATTACAGTTTTTGGCACTTAAGCATTGTCTTCACTTCACAGACAAGGAGGTTGCTGTTTGATGGCAACTCACTCACATCAACCGTCTTCCAAGGGTGTAGAAGAAACTACAAAATACATGGAAAATACAAAAGGCGGTACCTCGAGACAGTATTTCTAAACACATGGGCTACTGTAGAAACATGGCGGAGTCCGCCAGAAATGTCGTGGAGGAGGAGAAAGCTTCTGTAGACATTAAAGAGTCGTTCTATGGTAACAAAAACATAATGATTCTTATTTTCAGGTGAATATACACTAAAACATAGTTATGAATATGTAGATAGAAATCTGACACACTGCACCTTTAAACTTTAATATTTTCTTAATAACCTCTAGTGTTATCCATCCATGTAGTTTTGAGGTTTTGTAGGTTTGTTGCATTTTAAACAGCAATGAAAATTCAACAAAATTACTATATCTGATACATTGGAGCTGAGTAGGTAATCCACACTATTATCTGTAATACTTTATAATAAACACAGAAACAGCCTGTCAGGGAAGTCTGTTGTAATTTGCATCTGCAGAACACTGGGAGAAATCTCAGAGTGTCACTTGCAGTTATAGAACAGATATCTGTGGTTATTTGCACTATGATGATCACTTCTAACCTCTTTTATGAAGTCACCACCGCATAAACATGGAAGCTTTCAGGCCTACGGGCAAACAGCCCTCCTCTTGGTGTAAGATTAACATTTCATCTGATCGCTCCTGACAGATGATTTTCTTTCAGAGGCCCCCCGAAGGACAACCAAAGAAAAGAAAAAACACTTTCCTCCTGCAGTCACTTTTGTTATTTGGTGAGTTTTGCACGAGTTCTTCGCAGAGTTGGCATTTTTCATTCGGCTTTGTGAAATGCTGAAGTCTGAGCTGAAGTCTGCGCGGTGCTTTTAAGAGTTAGACTGGAGCAGAGCAGACAACTCAAGCCAGGAGTAGATGTGCGATTATGTCTTAAAGGGAGGGGCTTGAACGGGTATACAGTTTGGGTTTTTTTTTTTTTTTTTTTTTAATCATTCAGTGTAAGTTGAGGACCGACTGCAGACTGGCTCCCTCTCCTCTCCTCATACTCGACTCGACAGTTCTACTTTGTCCCGCTAAGATCCACAGGTAAGAGCTTCCTCCAGTCTCTTTAGGAAGAAACTTCTTGATGGGAAAAAATGCTCTGCGTTATTTGAGATGATCACATTATGCTGTGCGCATGAGCTGCTGCTGCTGCTGGCACTTTTCAGGATATCTTGGCTGCGCGCTCCTCGCTCTTTGTGCGCTTTTACGCAAAGTTGAAGTCACGATTGCGAGTTGTTATAAGCTTTTCTATTGGTCAAGGAGTGAGGCTGTCATGTGAATGTTTTGTTAACCGCGGGACAACACAAAGAAAAAGCGTTTGTCCACTCCTGTAATGCGCGTTCAGTCCTCCAGGGCGGGCGAGAGTGAGAGAAGGAGGGTAGGGAGGGAGGGAGGGATGCAGGGAGGCGGGGGTGGGTGTCTCCAAACCCCCGGCCGGCCAAGTTTCTCATGGCACTAACTACAGCCTGAAACAACTTATTAAGGCTGGGAAGAAAATGCTGCAGATATGCTTGTTGACACCACACATTTAGAAATCTCATGGCATCCTCCAAAGCTGTGTTCTTAGCTGCACAAAGTTGCTTAACCTGTTGAAATTTGACATGTGGTCGGTGTGCAAAGTTGGCTATGAGCAAGAAACGGGGGCCTCCATATGGCTACCAGCACACCACATGGCCCTCAAAGATCAGATTTGACCATAAGATCATACTGAGTTACAAAAGGCAAATGTCCTTTGGTGTATGAACTTTAAACACATCCAGCATCTCCTGTAGACAAAGCCACAGGGCACACGCAGATGAATCCACTTCATCGTATCAAGGTATCACATTCTTTGCACTCCCACCACCCCTGAGGCCAAAAACTCTCTCTTCAACTCTCATTGTACTTGAGTTGGCCAGCAAGTCTTTTGATCTCAGCTTTATTACATAGTAGTATCTGTGAAATGGAAGCATGGAAAATGGGAGCGGGTGGAGGGAGGGAGCTGCAGAGAGGGAGTAGGTCTGTAGGCCCTTTTTTCTTTTCTGAATGCTTGCAGGGCCAGAGACAGCGTAGTAATTGCCCATGAAACTGTATCTGATAAGTTGTGCAGTGTTTGGAAAACACGTGGAGAATGCCCTCCGCTCCTTATAAGGCGCAGGCCCAACCTGGTGACAGGTGATTGGAATAGTCTCTGGAATGCAGTGCTAATAACAGTCCTCTAATACACTGTCTGATGTACAGTACCCCCACAGCCCTGTCAGATGGACTCAACCTGGACTCATGGACTCAACCTGACATGTTCAAAATGTGGCATTGTTTAACACTTAAAGCGGGCATTGTTACAATTTCTTCATACAACTGAAATTCATCGAAATGAATCGTCTAGGTCGGTTCAGTCAATTTTGGATTCGGACTGCTAAACAACAGTTTATCCAACACTTTTCCATGAACTTTTTTAACCATTCTACCATTACTTTATGCTAACTGGGCCTATTTCAAAAACTTATCCAATACTTTTAGCAAACGATTTCAACTGTTTCATCTAGTGCTTTTCACAGTTTCAATCATGTTCCACTACTTTTAGCTTTTTCACCATTTTACTAATACTTCTGGCTAACTATTTAGAAAGTCTGATCTCAGTTTACTAATCTGAGTAGATTACTAATCTAATCTACTTTTAGCTATCGGAGCAATTGTTTATGCAGTTCTTTTAGGTGCTTCAGTCATTTTCCACTAGCTAACAGTTTCAGTCATATATTCATTACTTTTAGCAAACTCTTTAGACTTCTTCTCACACACACAAGTCCCATCATGTACTGTTCAGATATTATAGCAGACTCAATATGTGCATATAGATATTTTTCAATAAGATCAGAATTTCTTCAAGCTGATTGCCTACACCTTTCAAAATATCCGGTAGTATCTCTAGAAGTGTTCCCCTGGAGGGAATCACTGTACTAGGAGTTGTTTTGTGTCTTTGCATGCATGTCCGCACACATAGCTATTTCAAGGCTGAAATACACAGAGAAAACTGCAGGCTTTACACTAAAATGCATGTAGTGCTTTGTAGTGTACTTAGAAGGGGATTTTATAATTGGCACGATGTGATATGGGCGCAGAAGAAACTGGAGGTAATTGCACAGAGTGATAACAGGGGTTTGGCAGTGTGGGGCGCGAGCCAGGGCCAGGGTTAGGGCTGGGCGGGCAGGATGTAGGGAACATTGCCATGCATTTCCGGAGTCTGGCTCTGGACTGCACAGTGCGGTGAAGGCTTCTAGTTACTGTATGCAGGCTCCCTCTCCTTTCTCTCATACACTTGATCAAAGTTAAAAGTTGGACCAGTTAATTATTGTGCTTCATTCTCATCATAATCATCATGTGCTAAAGCACGGGGGGCGCTCATGTGTCTTTCTGTGTACAGTTATGAGTTAACATGCATGCAGTATATGTGGGTGTTTTGTTATAGTTTGATCCTAGATACTCAATCCACCACAGTATCAAGTTCCAAAGCAAGAATCCAGAGTTTCCTTGCAAGGCAATAGTTTCTTACCACCACTGAGCTAAGGCAGCCAACCAAGTGGCAAACTGAATTTGAATAGAATGGAAAACTGGCAGAGGCGATTTTCTAACACAAATGATCAGATCATTCTGTTCTTTTTTAAATAGATGTTTACCTATCCTGTGTTGAGTGTTAAGGTTTTCCAAACGTGGTTGGGTTTCCAGTGATCGCATGCTGACATGTCCATCCAAACATACATTGCTTCCTTACAGCAGGTGCCAGAACTATTTTCTGGTTTCTTCTTCATAACGGACCGATGAAACTATGTCAAACATGTTTCCTGTGTTCTAACGTTGGTTTAATTTTATGCAGATTTGTTTATATGAGACGCTGCCTCCACCAAACATCACTGGTGTCCTCGTCATTTGGTCCACCAGTTGCCTCAAATACAGTTAGTTTAGGTTTTAGGTTTGTATCTTCTGGACAACAGCAGGAGTAAGACAGGGTTCAGCTCATTTCAAGTGATTGTGATTGACGTGTAGCTAGTGCTCATGGGACTCTCCCTGGACCGGAGCCCCACAGCGTACTCGTTCTGCCCCCCCCCCCTTCGCCTTTGAATTTGATAGCATGTAATTTGAATGCGCTGCATCCAGAACCGCACACTAAGTTGTATAATATGCTTGGACGGACATACGGGCAGATCTCGAGTTTGGAAAAAGAATTGTTAACTCTTTCACCAGGCGGTCAACAAGTAAGGTAGGCAGAAACTGGTAGCACCGCTTTGCTTTGCTTGATTGCTTGTGAAGTCACATGAGGGCATTGAAACCTTAGACGATTGCTTGTTTAGGACCTGGAAAATATGCAGCTTTGAGCTTTGCAGATGTTTGTGATATAAATTCAGAATGTTATTTGCCATTTTATAAAAGAAAAACCCAGTTGTTGCTCCTCATTATGCAGCCAAGCTGACTTGGAAAAGTTCTGCGGGGGAATATCCACGGTGCTCTTAGATGTTCTGGCACCGGTTCACTGCACAATTAGACTCCAGTTGTCTCTTGGGTGATGGAGAATGCTCACTCTCATTTTCCCCCCTCCTTCTCCTCTTCTAGTTGACCCCTTCCTCCAGCCTATAATAGATTCACCCCCTAAATTAAGTCTTAATAATCAAACCACATTTACATAGCTTACATTCCACGATGATCCTCTCTCTCAGGAGCTTCCCTTCTTCTCAAATTATTTCCCCCAAACTTTGATTCTCCTGACTGAAGCAGTCATGTGGGGATAAAGGACCTGTGTTTGAATTCCTCTGGGCTTTAGTCACACTCCGATGAAGAGGGTTTGTTAGATCAGCCTCTCACTCGTGTCGTTCCCTGACTTTAAAGTGCTATCACTCAAGGCCAGATTGCCTAATAGGCAGCGTGGCATGTCGGTGTTGGTAATTGGCATATTGGCCCACCATCTGCTAGTTGCCAGATGCCAAGCTCCGCCAGAAGTTTCGTTATTATTACCCCCTCTAACTAAATCTTCTGTTTTTTCAGCGGGCTGATGATTTAATTCACGAGGCAGCTTTGCTTTATATCTTAAAAGGTAAAACCTCCTATCTTACTCACATGATCTACATTTCATGGAGGGGTTTTTTTGCGGATGATTGATGGTGCGAGAGTGAGGTCAGTGCTCCTAAGCAGCGCTTCTGATGTCATCCTACAAAGATGCATGTTCTCCCCTTCTTCGTTCCCCCCAAAGCGGGTTATTCTGAGAAGTGTACAACATTGTTAAGAGGGACATTTAGCCTTTGGGCTTCTTCTCATCTGATAAAACAAGCACAGGAAACGTGTCTGTTAGCTGATTGGCCTTGTGTTTTCCTTCGGCGCCCGCCCACTGGGACCTCAGACGTGCACACAAGTGTGTCCCGTGGCAAGAACCACCTTTCTTGTCTCTCTCCACTAACAACCACATTAACTTTCTCTTCGCCTCTGTCCTTCCTTTTAACACCAATCTATTCTACTTCAGCCCGAAAAGAAATGATTACTCTAACGTTCATTCTCACTTCACCCTGCTCCGTGTCCTCGCCAGCTTTCCATTCCTGTCCTCTCTTCACCTCCTCCCCCTCCTCCTCCTCCTCTCAGCCTCTCGTCTTCCTCCCATCGCGTCCCAAAGCTAAACAAACATGGCTAATCAAGAGCCTGTCAAATCGCCTTTTAAAAGTCCCATATTTTAGAGTAATGGGGAATTAAGGGAACGTAGAGGTAATAAGGTGATGTAAATCCCAGCGGCGTGTGTGAAAAATACCATTGAGTGTAAACACATGACTGGTGAGGTCATGTGTTTACACAGTTAGCGAGGTTAACCGCTCTATGAATTGCACGGGGGAAAACAGACAGGGCAGTGTGTAGGTCACTTATACGCCTGCTGAATTTATGCTTGTGGCTGTGGAGGTGCTGTGTGTGTGTGTGTCAGAAGTGTGTATGGCGAAATGTGAAGGACAGCTCGGAGAGAGTCCACATTTGGACGCCCGCCATCATGGGAGTGAGAACTGGCGAGAGCGAGATCAGGGTTGTATGTGGTAATGATGGAAGTGAGGACTTACCTCATACACATAAAACAATCACTGTGTCCTTACATGGATATTCACATGAGTCAAACTTCCACTTTAGTTTTGTTGCATTCTTTGGAAGAGCTTCAAAGTTCAGCGTATTTTAAGTATTTCAACATTTAGTTCAAGTCTTGGTGTGAAATCTAAGCAGAATACAATGTTGTCAAATGGCCTCACAACTTAATTTTAAAGCAGACTAATGATTATTTTTACCATAAAATGTTGCCAATTATTTTCTTGATAAATCACTTTCCAAATCACAATTGTTTGTACAATGGCATGATTTCAAAACAATAGAAAACACAAAGGTGTTTAATTTGTTTTGCATCCGATGGTTTGAGAGAGAGAGATGTAGACAATGAATGAGATAAAGCCGGTTAATAAGTGAAATAAAAAGCTATTCTCTGATTGTTTCACTGCGGTTATGTTCCACGCAAACAGACACAGCCCCTCATTCCCACACACATTGCCAACAACTGTGTCTGAATGTACTGTTATACATTCTGCAGACAGAGCAACATTAGAATTCATTTGGAGTTGTGTTTCTGGCCACCTGATGAGCGTAAGTCTAATATTCACCATCCTTTCAGCTCAGTTTTGGTCTCCTCCAAGCAGCTACAGTAAATACTTCACTATGTTTATTAGCTAGTCACTAGCTCTGCCTGTCTACTGTTTGGTGCTAGCAAGGTAGTCTAGAGTGGGATGATTAGTACTTCTTTGGTTGGTGAAAGCTTCCTGAGACATCTAAAAACGATAATGCGGTAAGATTGGACTAAAGTTCTGTTAAAACTGAGCTAAAAGAAGCTAAAATGCTCCATAGAGCTGAGGGAAACTGCAAGGCAGGTCACAGTAATCTTTGGTTTTGTCACTCTGAGCAACACCTTTCACAAAACATGTTACTTAATCCATTGTTGATATGAAAATATTAAGTATAGCAGCTTTAAACTGATCATCAACAATAAAAATCTGGGTGAGTAATTTTTCTTTTGGTTCGGCTTAGTTGACTCGTTTCAGCACTAAATCAAATTTAATCCATTCATACTGTTTCTCAAACTTTTGGCCATCTTAAGTCAGACTTTGCACATGTGTCTCATAGCAAGGCACATTGTTTGAAATGGTCCGCATCCATCTTTCCCACCCGAGTAAGCCAGTCAGGCAGCAGCACAGTCTGAGGTCTGTGTCGGGGCTGCAGTCGGGAGCAGCGGTAATTGTTTAAGAGTGCATTTATAGAGTGTACTCTTTGTGCCTCCTAATAAGAAGCATACTCAGGCATTTACATATGAGCCTCCGAGGATTGCTCAGGAATGCATTACAAGCAAGGCAAGAGGACAGGAGAGTTAGCCGGCTCTTGTGGGCCACTCTGCTGTTGCCATTTCTTTCCACTTCGCATGTCACTGCCCTGTTGGGAGGAAGGAGGGAGGAGGGTGAAAGTGATTAAGGCTGCAGATCAAAAGTGCATAATGGCCGATGCGAAGCCAATCCTCCCTCAACACTAGGAACAAACGCGGAGTATATGTCTATAACTTGTGTTTTTTAGACACAGATACCAATGATTTCTCAAAAAAGTGGAAATCCAATGCTCCCATCTGTCTACCTATCACCGACCTTTCTAGATTAGATCGGTTTTTGTGGATTCATTTCAGTACGCATTAGGTAATTTGTCAATTTTTTCTCTCTGTACTCTAACTCGGGTCTGGCAAGGGGGAGAACAAAAATATGGCTTCAGAAAACCATTTTAATCACAGAACTCCGCAGGGACAGAGGCTGGCATAGGAGAGCTCTTTACCTCATCAGAGCTCTGCCAGTGGTGATTGGGAGAAACACTCAGTCAGGATTTTATTGAATAACCCCAGCTGTACCGGAGGGGCTTTACTGTAATAGAGCAGCACTACAGCCGCAGAGGTGACAGCCAAATGGTACTTATTAAACTAAGGGATGATTCATGCTATATGCCCTACTGCAGTTTAACCTTGTTGGAGGCTTACGGTTTGCCTTTAATTCCGAAGTCCAGTCACATTTTTTTATGACTGAGATACATATGCGTACGATTATCCTCTTATCAGGCATCAGTGTTCACAAATCTACGTAAAAGAAAACCCCACATGAATACAATTATGTAGCACAGACAGTAATTTCATTCTTCTTTCAATTCAAGTTGTAATATCCACTTCAACTCGTGTGTGCCGAGCGCTTTAGATCAAAGCTTTCTTGGAGAGCCACGTTAGCACCTCCACAGGAATAATAGCCGTGGGTCCCGTCGTCTCTGCTTATTTACCCAGTACACAGCTCTCTGCACAAATTGAGCATGACGTCTAATGGAGTGTGAGCGCGGATTAATTACCCCCGTATTTAGACTAATGGCTGTTTCTCTTCTGATTAATGATGACACATGTCGCACAGAGGAGGGCACAGCTAAAAACATATGAAGAGTTTTATGGTAACATTACATACATACCACAGCATTTACTTGTGTGAAAATCTTCTGATGTGAAAACACACTTTTTAAATATTATAAAAGTCGTGAGCATTACATAAAGACAATCTAGCTCTAAGTTTGTATGCTGTTCTATCGCTTTTAGGAGCCAATGCCAAAAACTGCAGTCTCTCAAATGGCCACTTGAGGCTGGCTCCAGAACAAGTCAACCTTCGTAAGCCCCCACGTTAAAACTTTATTTAACTTCACAGCAGAGATAAACATGTTTACAGCCTGGTACAAAACAGTTTTGGTCTCTAAGGCTAATTTCCCTGTTCATGACAACTATACTGAGGGTGAATTTATATACAACTCACCTGTTTAAATTATTTCAGGGCTTAAAGTTGTAACAGCGTGACCACTTTGATTGACAGTTAGGTGTCATTTTGAGGCCAGTACTGATATCCAATACAAAATTGTATTACAATATATACATTGGCAGACAGTCATAAATTTTCTCTGGTTGAGTTGATACTTTTTTTTAGAATAGTTTATTGAGCTAAACCAAAGGTACAATATTGAAATGGCCAATGCTCTCTGTTGGACAATCTATGTAATGGCAACACTAAATTACCTAAAACATGGCATTCCTGTTCAGTAATTTACCAGCCAAGATATAAATTACACTAGCTAATATCAACCTGGCCGATCAATTTACTGCTCGGTTGGTTATATATATATATATATATTGGTGTATTAGCATGTTTATTAAGGGGTATGATAATGGTCAAGCAGAAACTATAATGAGATGTTTGGGATGACGGTGATTTTGGATGTGGTTTAAGCTAATGGTTTTAGGCGGATTGTTGATGGTTCATGGGATGTGATGCTGAAGAAATGTATTAGAGTGCAAAGAAGGGATGGTTTGGGGTGCCCATTCAGGCTGGCCTCATTAAACTTCCTTAATGAGAAACAAAACACCCAGACGCCCCCCTAGAACAATGGGTTCTTGTTATCAAAGTGTATGATGAAGTCTGGCTCACGTCCCAGCAGATTTTTCATGAGACTCGGTGTGCCTGAGTCAAGCCCTGAGCCCCGCAGTGCCACTCACGTCTGTGACAGCCACCTGGGAGACCACCTTGGAAAATGGGCCCCTATTAGTTCAGGTTAGACTTAATGACCAGTAATGGTACACCGGCCAAGCCAAACTGTGCTAAAGGGCTCCGGGCCGGCCGAAATGAAATACCAGTCACTCAAACTCTGAACATAAACACAAGGTGGGTGGTGGGTGAATAGGTATGTCTATAGGTGCGTGTCTGTGTGTACGAGGGGGTTCAGACATGCATCGATGTGTTTGAGCAGAGTTGACCCAGATGGAGGAGACAATTTTGGAGAGCGCGAGGAGATGGGTGAACCCCCATGGACAGATTAGTGCCTGGGGGGACGGCTGTGGTTTTGGATTTATTCCCATTTAGCTCTGCTGTTTTGTGAACCAAATCTCATTTCCAGTTTTACCATCAGCTAAAAAAAAAAAAAAGAAGCTTGCAGCAACTTCAACGCCGCAACCAGAGAAGCCTCTTAAGAGCACCGCTCAATTATTTACAATTTCATGGCTGTCTGAGATATGTGTTATTCTAATAAATTTAGGAATTAGGAGGCTTAAGTACCGCACATATATTAACCTCTAAAGCTGAATTTTATCCTCAATTTAGTGGTAAATGCCACATCATGCTAATGGTGTTCAATGATGATTGCGTCTTCCATGGTCTAAATAGTCTGTGGTCTAGAATTAGCACAGGCATTAAAAGTAAGAAACTCTGGTGTTTAAAATGCTATGATATGAGTCAATCAGCCACTGAATAAAATTACTTTCAACTCCCAGGGAGAATGAGCTGCAGAGCTCCCAGGCCTGCAAAAGTCAGACAGAGAAACATAGTGTAATCTTCAATGAAAGAGACAAAGACGGAGGAAGAGAGCGAGCTTTGTTATGTCTCATGAAGCTCTAGGGTTTCCTGGAATTTCTGGCAACGGATCCCGAAGTCACATAACCACAGAAAGAGAGAAGAAATAGAGACAGACGGGGGGTAACTTTCCTGAAGGACACAGTTCAAGACGTTCTACTGACAATAGCTGCTTTGCCACTGTATACTGAAGATATGAAGATCTGTAGTGTTTGCACTGGTGGTCACTGTTGCCTCTAGACAGACAGAAACAATGAACACTGTACAAACACGCCGGCAGACGGTACGCACATATGTCTTTAAGTGACATATGCCTACTGTATACCTACAGATTATAGACCCCTAGCTTGGGTATTTCACCTCGCGAAGGGGTGGACAGTCCAAGCTGGCTGGCTGGCTGCCACACCAATAATAACAGCCGGCAGAGCCATGCACGAAAATGAGATCTGGTAAAAGCTAGTGAACTTTAGCCCTGTAGAGCCCTGAAAAGATTTGAGGTATGAGAAGAGTGGAATGTATTCTTTGGAAGGAGAGGTGAGCTCGCTGTCACTTGGAGAATGTGCATCCACTGATTCAAAAGCAACGCTAATGCTTTAATATCTGCCACGTTTTCCACAGGGGTGTGATATTTGTCGGGACTTCATATTTGTCTGAATGAAAAAGCTCCACATTTCCAGTTCCTGGCATCATATCTGTCAACCGGTGTAGGTGGACTGGGATTAGGTCTCGTTTACTCCAGTTTTGTGCTGACTTCTGCAGTCCTTTGTCAAGAGCTATACAATACTTCTTCCTTTAACTACAGTATTTTCTTCCCTGTGCCCGGTTGCACACTCGATATGCTCCATCTTACACTTCGAGAGAGGTATTACTGTGAAATTCATGAAGTGAAGTGTTGAATTTAATCTCTTGGAAAACCTACAAGTAGTATTGAACATTTTGTTATTAAGGCAATGAAAAACCAATTCCTGCTGACTGCAGCGAGCAATAGATTGAAAATGTGTGGCAAATGCAAGGCATAAAACATGAAGGAGAAGATAAACGATCAAAGCAGGATCCAAAGGTTTAATGCTATACAACAGATCAACAGTTGGTGATAGTAATATAACAAAACAAAGTAGCAATAGACAAAAGGCAGGGAATAGGAAGACTGCTAGCCAATGTTAATAATGCAGATTTAGATTAGGCCTTTAAGATGCACTTTTTAAATTATTTTCTGGACAACAGTGGGTCATTTTAGTATTTGTAATGTCAAAGTTGCTGCTCAGAGTCACAAACCCACAGAAAGAAATTATATCTAGAAACTTGATGGACTTTAGTAGCGTCTTTTAGCTCTTTGTTTTGGTTTCACGACAAGAAAGTTTACTGCTTGTTTCCATTTTCAGTGAAAAAGCCCTGCAAAACACACTACACCCTACAAAAGCACAGTTAGCATTTTGCAGCTATGGTATTTCCCCACTGACAGCATAAAGAATGGACACTGTATGCGTGACCCCATAGGTCATAGGACCTGCTTCTTCCGCCTCCTGGTTAATCTAAAAATCAGCAAGGACGCGAATGATCGGCAGTCTTGAGGGAGGCCAAATGACATCCGGGTGCTCAAACAAGCCACCTGTAATGTTATTACAGTATTATTATAATTCTACATACCTTACTATAATTTTAACAGACGAGTTAAACATAAATTCACCCTCAATACAGTTGTCATGAATGGGATAATTAGCTATAGAGACCAAAACAGTTTTTTGTACCAGGCTGTAAACATGTTTATTTCTGCTGTGAAGTTGGGCATTTTAACATGGGGACTTATGGAGAGTGACACGTTTTGTAACCAGCCTCTAGTGGACGTTTGGGGAACTGCAGTTTTTGGCATTTGCATTGGGTTTACTTCACATACATGGAGGTTGCTGCTTGTATTTCCCTCAGGATATGGAGGAGACCAAAACAGAGCTAAATGGAGCGAGAGTGACATGAACCCAAAGCTAAAAAAATATCTGCTGGATGTGTAGATAGCTAGGTCTTTGCTCTTTGCTAACAGGTTCAAGGTGCTATTAGGTCAAAGAGGCCAAAAATCAACAAATGCTTACAAAGGTTTAAGGATACTTGTAACACATTTTGGAGACAAACACTGAACATGACTGTTTAAAGCACCGTGTAGAAGAAAGCGTGAAATGTAATTTGAACCTGTTGAATGCGTCCTACCTTAAAACTACCAGTTATCTTGTCTAAGTGACTGTCATGGTCACTTGGAGCCCATTTATCAAGTGTCTGCTGAGTATACTGACTTCTCCACACCTGGCTGAGGAGTCCCAGAACATCCACCATTAAATGGCTTGGCCCTGCACCAACTCACAGAGAGCATGTACTCATGAGAAAGAGAGAGTCATAGACAAACAAAACATCCCTGGCTCTCTATTATCATTCCTTTTGTGTGCATGCAGCAAGTGTCTTGTCTGTCTGTTTCCTGAAGAAACCCCTAAACAGTAAGACTGAACTGAAAGCACCATCAGGGGATCGCTCCACCTCTCCACATCCACTGTGAGTAATAGACCCACTCGGTCAGGTCATCTTGCTCGCACCGCCACCCCACCCAGCAACCTACCCGCTCCTTAATCTCCTCCTATCTCTCTCCAGGAATGCAGCCCCTTATTTTGAAAAATACCTTGTCATGTAATACCCTTGAAAAGCCTCGCAGCACACTTCAAAAAAATTGGCATTCCGCTCGGTGATTTACCGACTTGTGTGTAAAAACAGGGCAAGAAAGATAAAGATTTATGACATTTGTGAGAGATTTAAATAAATATGTCCTCTGTGAAAGTGATTTTCTTTGTTTTATTCCCTGATACATGCGCAAAAAAGGCAAAGTTGTGTCAGCGTTTGCACTCAGCTGTCATGCTTTCAACAGGCATTGCATCATGCTTTTTAGCCTCACTCTAACCTCATGTATGTTTCCATGTAAGGTATGATGGGAAGACGTTCTTTCTTAGTGTGGTTTGAGCCAGCCACATAAATCACTCCACCGTTTATATTCTTTTTTTCTTCTGATTTTTTCTCCTTTCTTTCACCAAAGTGTAATTTCTCTCCGGCCACGGAGAGCCACACGTCCGAACCACGACCGAAAACGTGGCTTTTATAGGAAGCATGTCACAAATGTTCAGCAGATCCATTTTCTTTCTGTTTCTTTTTTTTTTTTTGCCTTAGAGAAACACATCAGGAACCTCTCAGGCTTTATGAGAAATACATTTTTATGTTCCACTTAATGTTTCCAGCATGTCATGTTATTGCCCGTATACCAGAGGCTGTGGGGCTGCTGTGGATCATGCTAATCACGTATACTTTTACATTTTAGTCATTGAGCTTTGGTGCGTATCCCGAGTGACTTACACTTATTAAAAAAAAGTACAAGTTCAGGATTTTGCCAGAGGGTCTTTTAGGCCAGACGCACTGGCTTTTTCCAGTGATTGAAACTGTGATTTTTAAGTTCCCAGTTAGAAAAGCTGAACTTTTCCTTGCAGATTTGAAAAAAAGTGAGGTTTTTAAGCAGCGTGGAGGTAATTTCTGTTCTGTTTTTATCCTCTCTGCTTTATTGCCATCAGCTGGATAAACTGTTCTCTAGCTGCAGTGTCGGCAGTAGCAGTGCTTAGACTAAAACCCACCATATATCAGCACTCTGGTTCCACTAGTCTCCCTGGTCAGCTCACTAGTAGCAGATTAATGTACTGTTGAGGAGACACAGACTCCTGCCCGGGCCTCATTTACTCTGACAGAAGGCAGGTGTCAAGACGGGCTTGTCCTGAAGGAACGAGAGGAGGCAGCTATTCCCTTAGAAATGGACACAAAAGGATGAGGGAGGGTTTCATGACAAATCACGTGTTCTTGTGTCTTGTTTAGAAATGCTATTTGTTGCCTAAAATGAGCAAAAATTCAATTACCAATGTGTGCGAGAGGTTTGCGAGACCATTCCCGTGGATTGAGATTACCATCACATCTTTTGTCTTTGGCTTCATTCAGCACCTGTTTGTCATTATTTATTCACAATCCCATTTAATCAACTTAAAAGTCGTCGCAGTTCACCTTAAGGCGCTGGAGAGATTCCATGTTGTCCTTATGTATTCATCATAACTCTGCTTTGTTATGACAGGAGAATGATGTGGAAAAATTGCATTTATTTATTCATTAGTCTCGCTTTGTTTGATACTATTAAAGTCTAGTTTGCTGTCTTGGCCCTTCAGCGTTTATGTCCTGACAACGTGTTTGGCCCTGAGTGACAAAAAGATGAAGGCTTGGCTGTAAAGTCCTTGTGGAATTACACAACAGTCTTTTAATATCACATGTCAAGTGTAGAGGTGTATATTTATTGAGATTATTTGACATTCTGGATATTTGCACCAGAATATCATAGTATAATAAATAATTCACAAATATTGGTTACTAGGGAGATGCTGTTACAGTGAGCACACATTATGGTAATTAGCCTAGCTTAGCACAAAGAATGGAAGCAGTGAAAAACAGTATTAACCTGTTTAAAACTCAGACTTTCTTTTTTTAATGTTTTGTACAAACTAAGTTACTGAACTGAATTAAGATAGGTAGGTTTCTTTTACCTTTAGACAGCTAAGCTAGATGTTTCCCCTCTGCTTTCAGTCTTTAAGCTAAGCTAAGCTAAGACAAACTAATAATCCTCTGGTTTTAGCTTTATATCTATGTAGTGTAGAGAATAGTCCCTAAAGTGAATAAAAGTATAAAAAGTATAAAACACACAAACAAACAGAGCTTAGCTGTTTGCCCATGTTTTCAGTCTATTATACGAGATACAAGCTAATCACCAGCTTGCTGTAGCTTTTCATCAAACTTTTGTCAAGAATGGGAATATTTCTCAAAGTGTCAAACTATTCCTTTAAGATGGTAAAACAAACGCGGTCAGTCTTGTAAAAACAGAAGCACAGAAGTCTCTTTATTTATTGCCTTGTTCTTTTTCTTTCATCTCCCAGCTTTTTTTTCCCCCCTCAATTGTTGCCATTTAAAACGCTCCAAAAGAAATGTCCCAGATAATTTGATAAGTTTCTTGTGAAGTGACATACCCACAGACATTTTTTGCAGTGGCAGGAGAATGTCTAAAAGTTGCTCCATATAGCGAGGGGAAAACGAGGGGGTGGGCGCAGATAAACAAACCGTTTCTAACTTAAGCAGAGGACTGTGGCGTTTGAGACGGCTGCTTTTTCACCAAGAGGAATGTTCCCTTCCAGGGGGCTCCGATTCAAAGTTCACTGCTGAGACTCCGGTATAGAGCTCATATGTGGAAGTGAAGAAAGCTTTTGTGTGTATTTAAAAATGAAACGTCAGCGTCGTGAAAAGGAATGGACGTGCCTCTCTTTTATGGAGCCGCTCAGGTGTGCATGTTGTGTGTTCGTTGAGATGTCACGGCAGGTCCAACATCACCATCAGTCATGCTGTTTTGAGATGGAGCCAACTCTGTAGCCACTGTGTAGTGAGTGTGAGAGCTCTATCTCGCTGTGCACACAGCATGCAAGAAAACCTTCCCCTTCTTTTTTTCTTTTTCCCAGTTTGGTTACGGGAAAAGGCAGCATTTTTTCCTTCCATATTTGGTCATATGGAGCGCCGCCAGTGAGCAGTAGCCTTTTGATGCCGTACAAACATCCCTATTTTGTGTGGGATATGTACTTTTTGGAATGCCTTTTCTCTCTCGATTCAGCCTGATTGTGGGTGTAGCATCTGAAAGTGCACTTTTAAAAAGGGACACGAGCCTTTTAAAAGTCAAAGAGCAGAGAGAAATTGTGTTGCTGCTTGCTGCTGTTTCACTTTTTCAAGTTGTTTTTTTTGCAGTATTATTTATGATTTGGCTAAACTCTCATGCAAATGTGCCTCTTAAAAAACAACATTTAAAAGTAAGACTGTTTCATAACATCTTTTTCAGCCAACTGCTACATCAACTCCTCTTGGACAGTTGGTGAATTGGATCAACAGCTGACAAGAATTTATCATTTGATTTGATTTTGAGGGAGCTTCAATCCTGTCGAAGCTGGATTTAGTTAGATGGTTGATGTTTGCAGTTAAAATGGAGCGTCTGTGCCCTCAAACCTGCTGTCGAGAAAGCTGTGAGATTCACATGATGGATATGGCATGTTGTGGGGTACTGTTTTTATTGCAATTTAAGCATGACTTAGCTTCAGGCGTGAAGTTTAAGGACACATAAACACACCCTCAGCCTGAAGGAGAACGCTGGCTCGGGAAGCACAGGTGTTTTCAAGGAAAAGGTCATAACGCCTTCAGATGTAACGGAGCCTGAAGTGTGATGAGCAGTACGGAGCTTCCATCCATTTGTGGAAGCAGGAAAGGAGATAATATTAAAAGAACAGTGAGTCATCGTCTAAATATACAAAATATGACAATATGCTCAAAGTATACAGAGGTTATCTCGCTGACAGTGAAAAGAATGCAACATAGAGAGTAATTTGTTTTTATCAGGGCAACACAAGTTTAGAAAGTATCAAACTACAGCTTCGCTTCCAAAAGAGATTCGTCACTTTGAAAGATAATTCAAACAAATGATATTTCTGAGTATAACTTAATAAAAAAGTCATGAGAGTTATAAAAGAGTTACACAGTATTTCAAGGGGTTATTCCAATTTTACATTTTGTAGTTTGGGCTATCATTTTTATTGGCCCGGTTGAAATAAGTGTTATTCTTAATACCAATTTATTACTATCTGATGAATATGTGATAAGAAAAATGAGAAAACTACTGATCTATAACATGATAACAAACATTGAATAAACATTTCAATGACGGTACACAAATATTTGGCATTTCTGTACCGCAATTTTTGTTACCAAGAACTAACATAACAATTTGCTCAAATTAAATTCATGGAAATACAACCCATGTATAAACCCAATAAACCTGAATTAAATTAGAAATGAGTTTTAATGAAGTATTCCAGTTTTTACGGTCTCATACTTTTTGCTATGATTTTTATTAGCTGGTTTAGGTAATTCCTGTCTTATGGGTGATTAATTACTATCTGGAAAGTCTGATAAGGCAACAAACACAAGCTGTTTGGTAGACTGGTTGTAAGCAAGACAAGAATCAAGTAAGATTATCTCAACCACTTTATTTGGAGGACTGAAGGAACACCCAATATGTTGCTAAAATCCCTCACTACACAGGGAAATAGTATGGCAAGGACAGTCAGTCCAAGTTATCAGGAAGTTGGTCTTAAAAGTAAGTCTGTACCCTTTGAAAGAAGAAACAATACAACCTCAGTCTTAAGAGAAAAGGTTGAATTCACAAGCACATTCAGATAAGTTTAGCTAACCTGAAGGTTTGCCCTGTTGAAACTGGAGTTATCCCTGAGACCCTGAAAATCTATTTTCTCAACTTGCCATCTTACATACTTAATTTTACAACACAGGGTTGCACACTGAAATGCAAGTTTGTAAGTTCATTCATGCTACACACAGAATATGTATAAATATTTTTATTTTGAATAGAATAAAATATACCTAAACATGTCATAAAGTAATAATAATTTTGTTTTTTGTTTTTTGAATGTGGTCGATATCTGAACATTCTCATCTGGGGGTGTCGTTTAGCTCAGACGGTAGAGCATCCGCCCCATGTACAAAGGCTCAGTCCTTAGTAATTTTTGTTACTAAGAACTAACATAAAAATTTGCTTAAATTAAATGTATTTAATCACAACCTACGTATAAACCCAATAAACCTGAATTACATTATTGATTATTTGCATTCACTGCCTCATTTAGGTGACAAATTAACGTGACATGCTAACGCGATAAGCTAAGGTGCCTTTTAGCTTTATTTTATCCACATTTTTTCAAATCCAAAATTCTTCCTCACATACTTCTCGATTTATTGGTGTAATTTTTTGTTCAGTTTAGATTTTCTCTTTAGCAGGAAGAGCAGAAATAGCCTATAGTACTGCATTGGGGGAGCTGGGTTACTGTTAAAAAATATTATAGAAATTAACTATGTTTTTTTCTCTCTACTTTTACTTTGAGTGTTCCTTATTCAGTCATGAATATTTGATGTTTCAGGTCACATTTTCTGTGATAAACTCAGTGGTTGGTTAATTCCAGCGGTGCTTAGCGTAGCTAGGTATTCCATTGAGATTTCCTTGGCTGTGTGTGAGAGAACAGATAACCTCAGTCAGTCTGTCTCGGTGTGTATGATTCACAGGGCACAGAGAGGTGTTATGGAATGTGAACCATTGTCTGGGAATGCAAGAGTCTCCTTTTTCTTTACCAAATGGAAACTCACCATCTTTAACCTTCAGGTCTTTTCCTCACACCGATGTGAGATTTTCCCCTTTGTTGGTTTTTCTTCTATCCGAAAGCTAAAGTCAGCACAAAGAAGGATTGTAGGGCGATTTGAGGGATTGTATCTGAACACCAGAACGCCCGATCTGAAGTCATTAATGACAACGCATCTAAGGCATTCAAGGACTCTCGCTCTTTTTTTTTTTTTGCTCTAACCCTCAAAACCATCAGCACGTTATCCCGCCGCATTTCACTTGCCACAGTGGCATTAGCTTCTCAGGTTTGCCTATGAATACCGTCTGCTCATGCTCAGTGAAATTTTTCCTCATTCGAGCAGAAGCCACACTTGCAAAAATTTGTTTTGGAGGAGATAGAGTGTGAGTGGAAAGCAGATGGTATTGAGATTGAGCTGAGGTCTGATGCAGTTAGCCACCTCGTATGTTGCCTTGAATATATAGTCGTAGCTGAAGTCCTCGGCTCTGACAAAAGAAGCTATTGTGGTTGATATTCAGGCTGTGGCATGCAGATACAGACACAGACAGATACAGAAAGAAGGTTTGGCTGCTTGGACATGGGTAAATGCTATAAAAATTAAACCAAGTAGTAAACTTAATACATAGCCAACTAACACTAAGTCTCCTCAGTCTGCAGCTGCTGCGTTGTGGTCCAAGAGGAGATAGAAACAGGGAGAAAAGGGTGATGGTAAAACTGCATGTTAATATTAATATTTGACTTTTAGAAAAATGTAAAAAATCACAAAAAGATTATTGTTCAGGGTTGTTTTGTTTTTTAATTTAAAAAAGTTATAGATTTTAAAGTTGCAAAAACTAGTATAGCTGTAGATTTTATACAGTGAATTTTATACAGTGAAACTAAATTAGTATTAAATATTATCAAAAACAACCTCCAATATACAATGAATTTGTGCTAAGAAAAATTTGAAAATGTTGATGCATCTCTAACAAACTATAAAATAATAAACATTTTAAAATATCTTGCATTTTATACTGGAATTATACTTTTGTTACTGAGGCCACTTTTTTTTTTGTTTACAAATAAGAACTAACATAGCAATTTGCTCAAATGAAATTCATTTAAATACAGCCCACAAATAAATCCAATAAACCCAAATTACACTTGGGTGACAAGCTAACGTGACACGCTAACACGATAATTTGGTATAGAGATATAAACCGAGTGGGACATTTTAAAGTTACAAAAAATATCAAAAACATGACATTAACAACTAGTATAACTGTCGATTTGAAACAGTGAACTGTGAAATTTAATTAGCATCAAATATGATCGACAACAACCTCAAAAACAATGAATTTGTAATAAGAAACCTGTTATGTAATAATGATTTTGTGATAAGAAAAAATAGTAAATGCTGATCTGCTACAAATGATAATAAACATTAAATGAACAAAATACGGTAATTGGCATTATGCATAGATTGATGAATGTCATTCATTCATTACAGGGCACAAGCCTGTTGTACTTAATTACACTGTTAAGTTTGTATTGGAAAAGATAATTACAGATTGAATATATGAGTATTATTTTCGATTTTGTATATTCAAACATTAGTCGTAATACGTGACAGCCCTATTACACAGTATCGTCAATAATACCCGTCCCCCAAATGTATTGGCCGGGAAGAAAAATACTTTAGATGACAGATGATGTTGAGAGAGGGACAAGCGGAGATGGAAAGAAAGAGAGAATTCTTTTGGCCTCGGTGTGCCAGAAAACCTCCAGTGAATTTATGAATGCTCATCCACAGCCGCTCTGTATCCTGGGACTGTAAACGTGTTAATGCTGCCGAAGGTCTGGACGTGTGAGAAGAGACACATAGCACAGAGAACCACAACCACAAGGCCAGCTTTCCAAACACAGCACTGTAGGTGGTGATGGATATCACATATGTACACACATTTTACTGAACCATAAACACACATGTACTGTACTTGCAGTGGCCTCGCGTATTTTCAGCATTACAGTAGTAAAAAAAAAAAAAAAAAAGCACTCCTGCTCTAAAGTAAAAAGAGCGTGCACTCATTCATACGTGCTACACGTTTACATCATAACAGAACACATTTACAAATATAAATCTTGTTTGTTAAATAGTGTTTATCGTGATGCATTCACCCTCACACACACACACAGGCTGAGCATATTTTAACCACCCTGTCAGACGTGTCTCAGGAGACTCCTTACCCCTGCAGAAAACGTTAGGTTTACCCAACTCAAGCTGTCCCCAGAGCCTCAGCCAAAACAGCTGTTAGTGCGCACTACCTACAGGCATGCAGTATCTCTCTAACTCGCTCTCTCTTTCTCTTTATCTCTCTGTTCTTCTCTGTTTTACTGCAGAAGCTTTATCCGTATGATAAAATAATCATAAAAATGATCTTTCTTACTTTGCCAAAATGCCTGCAATATATCGTCGCTTAGACTGACCCGACAGACCTCGCTGTCGCTTTGTTTTTCCCCTCACGGTTTGACCTATGTACAAATAAATGTATTCTCCTGTCAAGTTTAGCATCCAGTGCTTCCATAAATGGACAATTTACAGCTACATGCAAATGTTGTATGTCAATGTTAGCGGTTCCCACAGTGTCAATTAACTCCTACATACCAACACCGAAACGTCTCTCCCAACATGGATTCTTTTACTTAACCTTTCAATGGAAGGAGAAACTATCCCAACTCAAGTTTTTGACCACAAATAGTGCCATGAAGCAATATTTTTATGATTTTATTCCACTGAAAGATTGCACATTTAGCATTAGCATCTCTCTCCCTCGGGCCTATTTTTTTATTTATTTTTTTTAAGATTATTTTTCTGGCCTTTTATGCTTTTAATGATAGTACAGCTGAAGATAGACAGGAAGCAGGGGGCAGAGAGAAGGGGAATGACACACAGTAAATGGCCGTCCGATGCGGGATTCGAACCCGAGGCCAGCTGCAGCGAGGACTGTAGCCTCTACACACGGGGCGGCTGCTTAACCCAAAACTTCACCTTAAAAGGACATAAAATTCAATTTTTCCATGTTCAGAGAAAGTTTTAGACATATTAAATCTTTGTGGATTCAAAAAAAATCATATTACAATGAGTAAAAATTGACCTTTGATGTGTCTATTAGCTGACTAGCTAGCTGTTCTATCCAGCTTTTGTCAATCATGTATGCACATGAGCACACGGGTGAAGCAATAAACACTCCTGCCTACAGTTTCCAACCCATTTGTACGTTTTCAAGGACATGCGCATGCTAGAAACACTGTATGCAAACGTAATGGTTGTTTATAAGAAAACTCCAGAGTATACCTTTTCAGCTAAGGTGACTATTAGCAGAGACAGAGAGAGAGAGCTTGTGTCACTTTTGTTGTGAAAGAGAGGTGATTCACACACGTCAGGTTAGTCTGGCAGACCTATGACAGTATTTGAGGAGAACAAATCCTGCTGTCACAGTAAAAGCCTCAAATTTGTCAGGATGTGGAGACTTCTTCAACTAGACGTCGTACATTTTTAGTCTGGCTGACTAAGTATTGATAAGTGTAGACAGCTGATGTCAAAACACTAAAACCATGTCCTCCATGATATCCTGTGCAACAGAGCGTGCCCTATGTCTCTTATCTTGTCAGAATGGCAGTTCATACTCGTGCTACTTCTGAAAAATAGACTTGAACGTGGCTGGTTAAAGAGTGGAAGTGGTTCATGAGTTCCCCCAACATACCAACCACTGTAGCAGGTGGACAAAATATTTTCTTCCATTGATGCAAAGATTAGAAAGGCCAGGCTTTGTGCTGGTCTTTTTTTCACATTCCAGATTACTGGAATACTTCATTTCACCTGGACACCTGCACAGCTGTGACTCCATAGCTGCTAGACATGTAACTCCTCCTGTCTCTCCGGAGAGCAGTATGGAGGCCAAGAGGGAGACAGCAGTACGTGTTACATGACATGCGTTTGCTTCTTTGTCCTTGCTTTGTAAACTCAGGCCTAATAATAATGCACATCTGCTGTAAACATGGCCAAAGATTAGGTTACGTAAAAGTTATCCCTGTGAACAAAAAGCTTAGGTTTCAGACTACTCTGAACGCAATTCTCCAATACTCAACAAGCCAACTCACTTTTGTACATTTCCCAGAAGATGCTTTTACATCGATGTGATTTACTGATGTTTACTGGGGTACACATTGAGATATTTGTTAATGTTAGCTGTTAGCTCCTTTAAAGACAGCTTGTTTCAGACAAACTGAACTGCAGAACTGCTAGCATATCAACATTGATGATAATTTACCATCGACAGTATAAAACATGGACTTAGAAACAGATTTCTGAAGAGCTGTTGTGAAGCGGCTAATCTAAAACTGAGCAAATACATGGGTCATCGGTGGAGCTGAGGCGGGCCAAGTGAAGCCTGGTTTCTCAAAGTGTTCATGCTCTTAATTATTCATAACTTTAAGCCTAATATAATTTAAATGGGTGAGTTGTGTAGAAATTCAGACTCAGTACAGTTGATATGAACGGGGAAATATATAGAGACCAAAAAAGTTTTTTGTACCAGGCTTTAAACATGTTTATTTCTGCTGTGAAGTTGGACATTTTAACATAGGCACTTATGGAGACTGACACATTTTGTAGCCAGCCTCAAGTGGATGTTTGAGGAACTGCAGTTTTTGACACTTCTGCGTTGGCTTGTCCTCAACTCTTCTAATGTTAATTGAGGACATATAGCATTATTATTTGTTAATGTTAGCAGTTAGCTACTTTAAAGAGACAGCTTATTACAGATGGTGGATAAAGGGCCGTTAGAAGACTAATAAGGACGTTTTTGAAGAGCTAGTCATGCAAAGCTAATCTAGTCCTGGAATAAAAATATAGAGCTGCAAATGAGCATAATGGATCCCCTTTAAAGCACCGCTATGCCTGATCTCACAGAATTGCTATCTGTTGCAAGCCAATAAAAGATTAATGTAAGATTTTTTCATCTTTATTATAAAAGTACGTCATGTTCCAGCATGTTGGATTCAAGTATGTTGCAGGTTATGACATCATTTAAGACATGATTTTGGGTTGTAAAGGTTGATTTTTCTTTAGCTTGAAGCTGTGTATGACTCTTTCAGCCTTGTAACCACCAGCTGTAACAAGTCACCATTGTTTCTTTATTTGCCAACCTCACAGATGGCAAGCACATAACTTGCGCCAAGCTAGTTTTTACTTGTGTATCTTCACATTAATTCCCTTTATTCAACAACCAAAACAGTCACTGCACACATAAAAGATCCAAAGGGTTTTTTTTTTGATTGGCATGTGAATGAGTAATTTGAAGGCTCTTTCAAGTCCCCTCTGTTAAAATCAGAGGTTAAATAGGAGCATTCCTCGCATAGCACCATAACCATAATGTGGAGATTAATGTGTTTGTCTAAAGGTTGCGAGGGGATAGCTGCTCTGAGTATCACAGTAACAAATCTGACCAAAGAGCTGCAGTCTTCTTGTCTCACAGAACGCTAAGCCAGCGTTAGGAACATTTCACCAAATCCAAAAATAGATGTTCTGCTGGCCTGTCTTTACTTTTCAGCCTTTTTACTCCCAGACTTATCTACTTTGTGCTGCATATGTCCGATAGGGGCACATTGTTTTGGTGCTTTTAACTCGAGACTCCGTGAGAAGATAGAGGCGTTATGAGGTGGTGTAATCCCAGTGGCTGTCAGGATAATATCAACTTGGCTTTTAAGGCTTTTTAAAAGGCTGGCACTTAGACACGGGGTTCTGTGCCAGGGTCTGGCAGTCTCGACAGGTAGTAATTTGACTGGTAAATGTGTCATTATAGCCATTGTAGAAGGTTGGGGCAGACAGGAAAAGAGAAAGAGGGGGGAAGGAAAAACGAGACAGAATAAAGAAGGGTGGGCGGGATGGATGGACGCGGAGATAAACGGTGGAATAAATGGTCAGTTGCAGCAAAGGAAGAAGTTTTGTAAAGTTGACAGGCTTAGACTTGTTAAAAAAAAAAGTCTGAAAATGTCACAGACTTGTGACTCGAGGTTGCTCAACTTTATGGAATGCTGTATTTCTCTCGTCTCAGCGTCTGTTAGCTTTTGCAAAGTGTGGGTGGTCCCTCCAGTGATATACACAACAGTTACATTTCTACGTCGCACTGAGGGCTTTTTTCTGCAAGCCACAGGCTTCCTCTTCTGTCCTGGTATTCTTCCATGTGGAGACAAGACAATGCGAGTGTGCTACTTTCAGTCTTGCATTCATCGAACAGCCCTATTCATGTGTCACACGGTATATAAACCTGAAAAATATCATTCGCTCAGGTTTACCATTCATGTGGAATCTTGTATATACGATCAACCCCGTGGTCATTTTCTTTTAATGATTTAATGTTTTTTTAAATGATCTATAACTCATTTTTATACAAAACTGAACACTGACTGAAAACACAGTCCTCTCAGCCGCATAAATCACACATTATTTGCAACAATAGCTCCAAATTTATATGCTGCCGTGCTTGCGTTACTAATAACTTTGTCTCCCTTGGCGTCGCCGTTTCGAGGAAAGTGTGTGATTAGACTGGTGATGTTTGGAGGCCTTGTCGGTTTTAGTTATTGCGCTCGTTTTGTCCTAATTACGATTGTATGAATAGCCCTATATCGGAGCTGCAATGGACAACATTTCACAAATGACACCAAAACGTGCATCTAAACATAGAGAGTGAACCCTCGTGGTATTTAAAGTATCTTTCCCTCCTGCGGGTCACTGCGGGTTTTACCGTGTAATCGCAAGGAGACGGGTGTTTACCATACAGGCTCGCACTGGAGAGTGGGTGAGAAGATGCAGTTAGGAAGTCGAAGGTTGTGTCTTTGTGTTTCTCGCCTATGTGAACATCTGTGCGTGCTCATTAGTATGCTCACAAACGCTGTAATGTTGCACCTTACACGCTTGTGTGTATGCATACTTATATACAGATGCCCACCCCCACCCTTCCTCTGTATAATGGGACTGTGAATGAAAGGCAGAAAAACCCACAGGAAGCTGAGCTCAAGTGCAGAGTCATGCCCTAGAACAGAGTTTGGCCAAGCTCTGACATGTAGGTAAACAACACAGGAAAAGCCAGCAGTGAAGATAGGGAGAAAAGGAGGAGGGAGAGAGGGGAAAGAAGGAAGGAGGTCACTGAAGTATGGAGGGAGGGACAAATAGCATGGAGGGGAAGGAGCAGGAATTTGCTTTTTTCTGTGGGAGACTATTGCTACCGGACGTTATTGCATTGTGAAAAGCTGGCATGGTGTGAAAGGAAACACATTGTTTAAAGGCTAATTCAAGGTATGACAGTCAACATTCTTCCTTTGTCCTACTGCACTTTGAAGCATCTTCTTTCCCGCCGCAGTCGCTCTCTTAGTCATGTTGTATCGCTACAAAGGATAAAGTTTGGAAATGTGACTTTCTTTGAGATGCTGCCATGCACCCTTTTGTGTTTTTTCCTGTGTTTACTCTGCTCCGGTGCACCGTAGATGTTGTCGGTGGTTTAAGCTGGGATGCGTACATGTATGATGGGAGGCTCAGCAGCAGCTCCTGGGTGGTCTTAGGTCCTCACTGCACAGCCTGTCACGTACCCTAGCGGGGTATTTTTAGTGAGCGTTGCACTTAACTCACTGAGTTAACATCCTGTGTTGGCTTCTCCTTCCCTCTCACTCTTCCAGACTCTGCTCTTCTTTCTTTCTTTTCCTTTCCAGCCTCACACAAAGATTGTGGGCACAAAGATAATGTGCAAATAACACTGTGTGTAGAAGGATGGGATGTACTTGAAGTTTAAATCTTTGTGGTGGATTTGGCGAACGCCGCGCGTACAGGTGGTTGTTTACATGCTGGTGTCCGCACCTGTTTTGTGGACACAGTTTAGGTAAACTATGGCATTGTGTTTCCTCTGTTGTGTCACATGATCTGTTTGCCAAAACAGTGAGGCTGATAGTGTCAAAAACAGGGTTTGATTTGCAGTATTTTAAAAACCAGATATCAAAAAACTGTTCGACTTGTGAACCTGTTTCTTAGCTCTCAGGACATTTAAATCAACGTCTTTCTGTTTTTTTTCCTCTCTTCCTTCCTGAAATTGACTAAATTAACATGCCTGTGTCTGATGATGTCATCCCTATAGGGCACAATCATGGAGGAAATGGACTTTGAGCGACGCCGGGAGCTGAGGAGGCAGAAGCGGGAGGAAATGCGTCTGGAGGCCGAACGGTAAAAGACTTGTATTTGGTTTTCTTTCTTTCACGTCTGCAAATTAGTGCTCGAGGATTTTTCACAACTAATTCCCTCGGAAAGCAGAAAGTCTATAAAAAAGTGGCTTCATTTGTAGTTGCAGAAGTCCGGAGGGGGCTACATTGCTGTCACTGAAGATCTTCCTACTTCAGCTGTGTGAAGCTGAGGGAAAAGGCTGTGTTCTGTAATGAAGCTCTGGTTGTCGATGCACAGTGCACCTCCTCTGATGTTCGTGCCAAGTTGGAACAGGAGGGAGCCAGCTTTAATAGCTTAGACCCTCCTCTAGGTCTTTAAAAACATTGCTCAGCAAATATTGGCTTCCTCCGACCGAGGCAACAAGAAAGAAAAAAGGTTGATAAGAAATCTGATAAGCAATGTGATGACCTTTAAGTGGGAATGTTCAATCATTCCCTCCCTCCTTTTCTCCAATTTTCTCTCCCAGATACTGTGGCCCTGCGAACCCTTTTAGATTCAATGGAAGAAATTGATTAAACTAAAGTTCATTTCAACAAATTGATTGAGCGGTTACATGCCAAGCGCAGTAATCAAAAATAGTAAAAAGGGAGTTTCATTGTGAGAACTTGATACATAGTGTACCAAGGAGGTTTTTTATAGGACCCTTTCACAAAAGTCTGTTCTGCAGCTCCTCCAATTAAGGACGAGGGTGATGTTGATGCAGATACTGGCCAAGGTCACTTTCCTCTTTGATGTAACTGTTAGAAGAGTTTTATTGGAGCCAGTTACTCCATCACTGATGAAAAACAGGCTGACATAGGTCTGACCACTGCTGAATACATAGATGTTTCTCTCTGATAATTCGTTTTTATGACACAACGAATACGTGAGTAGCATTTGGCTCAAGCTATGAACAAGGGCCCTTTTTGTTCAAGGTAAAACACCATTTCTTGTATAACGGAAAATTCAGTCTGCAAAACAGTGCACACCATCCACAATAGTGAAGGACATATACTAGGTAATAAAATTCAGGGTTAAGTTGTTCATCCATTGAAAATAAAGTGCCCGCTAGCTTGGGTTATTTTGGGTCGTGAATAAAGCCTGACCATTACACCTACAGGGCCAATCCTATGACTGTTTATCAGAGATATGCGGTATCAGTATGTAGATCAGCTTATAAGTATGAAGAAACTGCAAGTCAGAAATATAGTGAATATTTGTGGTGTTACTAGTATTATATATTTTAGTTACAATTCTTGAAGATACACAAGTAAAAACTTTAGTTACAAAGCTGCATTAATTGACGTTTCGGCCAGTGAGGGGCACTGCAACAAGCTAAAAACACAACATGGGCATTCAGTGTTAACACCATATAAAGTTGACATGGCAACATGTATGCAAACGGTTACATATTCAGTCGATATAGAACGTTATCATTAATTTAGAGTCACATTTTTGGGGCGGATTCTTGAGGGAAATAAGGCTGCTAAATGCTATTCAGTGTTCACAAGCTAATTGTTACATTTTTATATCTAAATTCTTAGCATATCTTTAATTTAATTGACAAGATTTGAAGGTCCAGTTCGTAGGCATCTAGCAGTGCCCGGCAATTCATTTAGTACATTTGCAAAAAAAAGAAACCAGCCTCTGAACTGTTGCCTCAAAAACCAAAACGAAAAAACTCTTTTCAACCAACGTGGCAACCAGTTGCGGCAGATGGCCGTCCACCAAAGAACTGGGTTCTGCTCGAGGTTTCTGCCTGTTAAAAGGAAGTTTTTCCTCGCCACCGTCACCAAGTGCTTGCTCCTGGTGGAATTGCTGCATAGTATAGTACAGTCTAGACCTGACCCAAGGATCCATGGCGACTGTGGATATAAAATTCATATTTTAAGTTAACAAAAACATAACATTTCTTATTTGAAGGTGACACAAATAAAAACAGTTACATTCGTGCCATATTCTAAAAATAGATCTTAAACATCCAAATCTTAAACACTGTACCTTTAAGAGGTCCTTTAAAAACCTTGTTTAACAAACTAATGTCCGCTGATAAGTCATTATTAAAGAGATTTCTTTAACTCTCATATCATTACTACTTTTAGCTGACAAATAGCCAGTATTTCCAGTAAGTGTGGTAAGAAATAAAATAAGGCCATCTTACTCATACCTAGCTACTGCTTCCATAATGTTGATATTTTATCTACAGCCTTCATAACTTAACATTATTAATATTTTAGTGTAAAGATCCAGTACATTTTGACTTTTTTTAAAAGTCTCATTCTTGGCATCTTTTTATTGTTACCTCTTTTAGACTTTTATGCCTCATTTCCCTAAATGCACTCCAAAAAGCTGATTGAAGTGAAGGTTAATGCTGTGTTGTTATGTTTCATGGCTTAAAACCTCCATAAACCCCCCGCCGCTAGAATTATTTATGCAGTTTTGGAGTGTTTATGTTACACGGAGAAGATGGAATTTGGCAGAAAAATGTAGACTAAGAAGAGCCGACAGAGGAGGAAGAAACGAGCAGTGACTGACTGAGAGAGAAATGGACCGAGAGCGAAAAAGAGTAAGAGTTGTAACCGCCTTCGACATTTACATTTTCAACTCGGCGGGAGTTTGTTCATGACTGTTTATTTGGTCCGAGCAGCAATAATTTCAGCTGGCAGGCGACATGCCGCTCCTGGTATTGATAAAAGATTACATCTCTACATTGTTTCCATTTCTGCCAATATATTGAAACAATCAATATTTACATGCCCCTCTTGGTTGGACTAGTCAAAACCACATGTTGTCTCGTTGGCCGGCTTCCATTCAACCATCACTGAGCATGCTGTGAGAAGACGGAGAGCGCAGGGAGAGTGTGGGGCCATATAATAACGGCTGTAGGAATGCCAAATTCCTGGCTATTATAAGTGTTTACTGGCCAGGTCTCCATGAGCTGTTTCCTACATGCTGGGACAGTGAGATTGTCTGTGTGTGTTTGTGAGATTTCTGGCGTGTGTGTAGCTGCTCATGCGTGCATGTGTGTGTGTGTATGTGCATGGGGGTTAGGATGAGTACATGCAGTAAGTTAACCATGCAGGTGTTCGCCTTAGTGCGCATTTGTGTTTGGATCGGCATCGGGTGATGAAGGGTTGACAAGCTCCATTCACTTTTCTGAGTGCATGTGTGCAAAGCAAGTGTGTGTGTGTGTGTGTGTGTGTGTGTGTGTGTGGAGGGAGAACAGCCAAGTCTTCCCTGTTCTGTCTTACATCAGTCTCAGTTATAGTTGTAAGAAAATGATTGTTGACATAGAGGTGCGCCTTGGGCTTCAATTCACATCTACTTTTGCTGAAGTTTCTCACACTATCCATGCATGCTCATCAATGTTTCTGTAGGTTTCTGTTCAATGAAACACACAGGAATGTCTCCACCCCCCACCCCACCCCCCCAAACAGAGCTCATGGATGTGGAATTTTCCCAGTCAATTCAGTGACCAGAGGGTATCTGCTCCAGCTAAAAATAGTCGTCTTTTCTAACAGTGATCGGACGCATTAAAAAAGCTCCCTGTGAATTGCAGCTGGAGGAATTCATTGTCTCGGGCTTAGTCTGAATAGAATATTTACACATTGCACACAGATAGATATTCTGCACCACAATGAGTGACTCATCACTGTTGTATGTTGAAGGCCATTAATGGAATAGTTAGACATTTCAGGAAAGAGTCAGCGAAGATGATCCAACAAAGCCACAACACCTCTTGTTATTGTTTAAATCCTGTTTTAGTCTTTGTCTGCGTCTCTGTTTGTGTCTGTAGATTTTCTGGTGAAAAACTCTGCGTCTCTGTTTGTGTCTGTAGATTTTCTGGTGAAAAACTGCCACACCATGACAGTAAAAGACCGTAAAATATGCCGTCCTGTATACAGTAAAACTTTACTTATATATTTATACTCAATTTTAAGGAAATTTATGCAATGGAAAACTAGTATTCTTTTTTTACAGACTGTTAATTATACAGTAAAACACTAATATTTGATAGCAGTTATTTTTCCGTCATGGTTTTGACAGTTTTTGTCAAATTTACAGAAACATGGACTAAAACAGCAACCTTATACCTTATACGTAAAATCAACAGTATTAACATCCTTCTACCGTAATATTAGGAAAAGTTATACTGTATTTATTACAGTACAATTCTAGCAACCACAGCTGCCAGTTTTTTATAGTGAAACACACGTTGCATTTTAAGGCAGTTTATACAGAATAAAGTACAATTTTATATAAGAGACTGTTAATTGTACAGTAAAACGCTGTAATATTTAATGACATATTTTACAGTCTTTAACAGTGCAACCCTTTTGCTTTGATATTAAAAATAGGTTATATCCTATTTATTACAGTAAAATTCTGGCAACCACAGCTGCCAGCTTTTTACCATAAAAACTATAATTAACAGTCTCAGTGGTATCAATCTCATCTTAGCACTTCGCAAAATGTTCCTTTATGTTGAATGTAACTTCTTTAAGGCTTGGCTACATGTACAGTGTTTACTTTGGAAATGTCTTCTTTGATGTCCTTTTAGGGATCTGTTTATTTCTGCCATTTCCCTCCTTCTTCTCCTCCTCCAACTTTTTTGTCATACTCCATCTCTTCCTTCTTCTTCTCCCCTGGGTGTCCCTGTCCTTTTCCTCCTCCTTCCCACCTTCCTCGGCTTCTTCTCTATTTACCTCCCCCTACCTCGTACTTCCCATCTTCTTATACTTTCATTTTCAACTTTTGTTCTCCTTCTTCACATCTTCCCCCTCTTTTAAACTTGTACTTCCACTATATGTTCAAACCCACATCATTCTTCTCCTCCAATGCCTCTCTCTTTCTCTCTCTCTCTCTCTTCATTTTCAACATCTGTCCTGGCCCCTCCCCTCGAGAGACCAGGAAGGGTCGAGGAAATAACACCCATCCTCCGTGAATGAGCCATGCCAAACATTCCCCCGCCCTGGTTGAGTGGACCGCTCTAAACATGACCCGGTCCTACATCGTAAACCTTTTGGTTCTGACAGGAAAAGAGAGGGAGATGCTGATGAAGCGATAGTGATAGGGAGGGGGAGGTTGAGCCACGCATGTCAACTTCTAACTCACCACATCAGCTTGGAAAGGAGTTAAGCTATTGTTGCAGTCTCTCTCCAAATGTGTTTTATATGGATGCTGTTCTGCAGTCTATAGAGAATTTTTGACATCGTGTACTGTTAGAGCCAGAGCAGCAGAGAGCAGGGTGGGGAAAGGAGACAGACTGGGTACGTTGTGGTTCTTTGGGCCAGCAGTAGGAAGGGAAGGGAAATTGTCCAGAGAGGCCAGCGTGGGAATGGGTCAGCATTTCTGACAGCGTAAGCAGAGCCCCCACCCTCTTTTCCCTCTCCCTGGCCATCGCCATCCCTTCCTCCTCTCCCCTCCCCTCCGTTCACAGCAGCTTTTCTTTTCTTTCTATCTTCCTCTTTACTCGTCTCCCTCCCTTCCCTCTCCGTCCCCACTCTCTCTCCTCTCGAGGAGGGGTGAAGAAGTCTTTTCTCATGGGCTTTTCCCAAATTGTTTTCACTGACATTTCTGAGATATTTCGCTGTAAAGAAAATATTTGGACATATTTCTCCCTAATAGGCTCGCTGATGGCGATGCTTTGTGTGCCTGTGCTATCCACGCCGACGGTTGCTTAAATCAGCTTTACTGTACTCTGCTGCATGTGAAACGAGACTTTTAATTTGCTTTTCAGCTGAATCATAGTATGCCGCATGTAGAAGTGTGCAGCTGTTTCATACTATACTCTCACAGACGCTCACACCTGACGTTTATAACTGGCTACACATCATTCAATACAGGAAAAGGTGTCGTCTATGATAAAATCTGCAGATTACTCCTTTTTCCATTATCGTGCACGCCCTTTCCTTCCCCGTTTTTCATTTTCCACTTATCCTCACTCTGCATTTCACTTTCTTTTTTTCTCCCCCCCGCCTCCTTCATCCACCTCTCCCCATATTTCTGTGTCAGTATGCTGATAGAGTTTTGGGGCCTAGCTAAGGAAAGTGATATTAAATCAGGGCTTTGGTTGTGTGTATGAGTCTCTAGCCAAGGCTGTGATTGACAGGAATGCTAATTCAGCTTTTAGGAGTTTGTTCTTCTCTCCTCCTGAAGGAATCTTTAACCCTGAGACTGTCGTTGTCGTCGTCGTCACCGCCACCAAGGACTCCTTTGTTCCATTTTTAGATGTTGTCGTTTTCTCTTTCTCATGACATTTTGGTGCTGTTACTGGGATGGTGCAATCCTCTGGGAGTTGAGGCAGTCGTTTCGCTATTTTTTTCACAGAAACGTATCACTCTGGCTTTTCAAATAAGAGTTAATGTGCGTTCTGCTGCAGGGGAACTCAACTGAAGTTGACAGAATATGAATGGACTGTTTAACTTTTGAAAGACCTAATGACACAGACTTCTTTTAACAAATAAAAAGTTAAATTCTTTAGTAATACATGACAACCTCGCTTAGGTTTTTCATGCTACAGCTTGAGTTGGTCTGGTATGACCACTAGCTCAATGTGGCTAATGTTGCTGACTGTATGACTTTTCTCTGCTTGTGTGTTGTTATGCTACATCTTAGCATTTAACATCATACAGTTGCCATAAAGTTAATTTGCAAAAGGCTAAGATGAAAAGAGTGTAATCCGAATGCTTAAAGCTTAGAGATGCCGTTAGCTCAGCTCTCAGTTACGTTAGCATTTCGTTCGTGCACAGCACATATGCATTTTCCAATGAAAACAGGGGTTTACTATTCAAAATTAATACCATTTTTGAAACAGTTGGTCCTGATTTCAAACATAAGAAGCTTTAAACGTTGTAGCTGTCAGCTATCATTTTTAGTGGCTGATTTCACAACTGTTTCTAGCGAATTTTATTAGCTGCAGCTTGCTATGGTTAGTTAGTTAACTTTAGCTCCATTGTTGAATTGTTTAGTAAAACCACACACCCTTGCTTACTTCAGTACTCACAAGGTTTTTCATGCTACAGTTTGACTTGGTGTGGTATGACCACTAGCTCATTGTGGCTAATGTTAGCTGATGTTTGCAAAGTTACAATTTGCTGACTTTATGAGTCTTCTCTGCGTGTGTGTTTAATTTTAAAAGTAAAGTAAGTAAAACCAATCTGGATGCTTAAAGATGCTAAATTATCTGAACTAAGCAAACACACATGTGTAAAGCATTGCCTGACGTCATCGATGTCACCCTCCCATAGGTCCAGCTTGGGCGTTAACAGATTCTTGTGTTCTGTTATGACAACATTCCTCATTTGAGAGAAAAGAAACGGGAGGCGTGGGGGAACAGCGGAGGAGAAAGGGAAGGAAAGGAAGAAGGAAACTGTTGTTCGCAAGCTGTAAAACCTAAAACATAAACCCAAAGCAGCTTTAGCTCGGCTCACCACACATGTTGCAATTAACATGCAATAGCACGCTTCGCTGGCTGACCTCAAAGGCTGCGCTGTGATGTTAGGTAGCTGGGCATGTGGTAAGCAGTGGGAGTGTAGAGGTCAGTCGGGGCAACGCAGATCAAGCATGGAGCTGAGTTCATGGATGTCAGGTGGCCAGAAACACAACAGATTGGTCAGATTCTGTCTCTGGTAGTACAGCACTGTTAAATATCAGTTCATGCTTTCATTAATAATACAGTATTGAATATACTTCTTTGGGTGTAGCCTCATTCCCTTAACCAGTCTTCTATTTCAGTTAGATTTCCTGAAATTCCCAGAACGACTTTGGACCGGCTCCAGAAAAAAGGCCTCAACTTGTTGCTTTCAATCAAATTTAAGCACATAAATATACAGTAGCTCACTAGCCAACTAGATTGTGAACAATGGAGTTGTGTTGATTGCGTGTAGCCGCACCCTTTACTTAAACCACTGCATTTAATAAAGACATGCATAATCCGCTGAAAAGTCTGCTTTGGATTTTACTGTATTAAGGATAAGGGCGGTTTGTAGGTCTTGGCATTGTTTTTTACATTGGATTTATATCTATGGAGAGACAAGAAAGAAGGTCTTGTCGAATTCTTAGTGTCTGATGCCAAAAATAAAATATATTTTTAACTATGATATTTTAGACATGACCTGACTTGACCTCGCTTTATGGTTGACCAGTTATGCATAGTAACCTAATACAAAAATACCCCAACAAAGGGGAACTGTGTTTCACACTTTTATTATACACATGCATGCATTCTTAGGTTGTGAAAGAAGTAAACAAGGAAAGTACTATTTGTTCTGTCAGCGGTATATCAGTAAAACTGAGCTTGTGTTTTAAAAATGTTATTAAAAAAAGAATCAGTATGCAAGAAGCAATATCTTTAAACATATTTTTAGCATAAAGAGATTTGTTTTACCACTCTCATATCTGTCCATTAAATATACAGCTACAGCCAGCATCCAGCTATCTTAACTTAGCATATAACTATCTTAGCATTGTCAAAAAGTAAACACATGAGATTAAATGTGTTAATAATTGAGTTTATGAAGTGCTCGTATGCAGATTTGTTTTATCTTTGGGCAAAGCCATAGCTGGTTCTTTCCCACTGCTTCGAATCTCAGTGCTAAGCCAAGCTAAGTTAACCCTTTGTGGTGCTATATTTAGCATACAAATGAATTGTAACAATCTTCTAAAACATACAAGATATAACGTGTTAATTATTTAATTTTTGAAGTGCTGGTATGCAGATTTGTTTTATCTGGCAGAGCCATAGGTAGCCGTGCTTCCAGTCTTAGTGCTAAGCAAAGCTAACACTTTGTAGCATAAAATTAACATACAGATGAGTAATAAGAATCAAAAATGTCAAACTATTCCTTTTATCTCAGTCAGTGATATTTGTGTTGAAGTGGGTGTATCAGCAAAACTGAGCTGGTGTCTAAAATTACAAAAATATCTTCAAAACAAAGCTCACTCCACCTATGTCAGAACAAAGATCTGCTAAACAGTTTTGACACTGAAGATTTTTTTTTTACTTCAGTTTGTTAACTCAACAAATATGTAATTTCTAGATTTAATGTGGTATTAAATTCCTTGTAGAAACATAAACTTTTAAAGCTAGCGGCTGTTTTTGCCCACTCAACACACTTCTCTGGTTTGTTTTGTTCCAACACTGACCAGACCAGTACAAGCACAGTTTCACTGGCTCTCTCTTATCCTCAGCCAAGCCATGTCTCCAGACTGAGTTTTTATCAGCTCGTGAAAACTGCAGCCACGATAAGAAGTATTGGTTGTTGCACAGCTGACAGGTCAGCTTGATAGGAGAGACGGGGGTTGGGAAGAAAAAGCTTGACAAATCCTCCAGGTTTGGTCACTGTGACGATTACAGTCCAATTGAAAGAATCGTTCACTCTGAAGCTTTTAACCGTGATGCTAAATTGAGGAAGGAGAGGAGGGGATGAAGGACTGGAAAAAAAAGAAAGAAAATGTCTTAATTTGTTTCCTCTCTTTTGTCTCCCTCAGGTTGGCGAGGAATGACGATGATGAGGAGGAGGCGGCCCGCGAGAGGAGGCGCAGGGCACGCCAGGAGAGGCTGATGAGCAAGGAGACTGAGGAGCCCAGCGGACAGCCAGACAGTCTGGTCATGACCAACAGCCACAGGTGACACATACATACTGTACATATATATAGCATCGCAGGTTGTCTGTGACAAATATATCATCTTCTTAGCTCCCAATTTTTAGTCCAGCTCAACAGGAAAAAAAAACAACAGGAAAAACTGTCACCATCATATCATCCTGCCCAGTTAAAGGGGCTGTACTTCATCAATAAATAATAAATGTGAGTCCCTCTTCTGTGCGAAAAAATGTCAAGACAACTCAGAAGAATGCAACCAAAAATTCTTTCACAACCTCTGCTATAAAAAGAATACAGTATATTGTAGGGTTGGAGATTGAATTGAAGGCCTCTGGGACAGACAGTTTTTGTTGTTCTTTCATAAAACAGTTGACCGTTAGCTGTGCTCTCAGTTATGTTTGCACAGCACATATGCAGTTCCCAATGATAACAGGGGTTTACCACTCACTATTAATGTTAATATTCAAAACAGTGGGTCCTTGATTTCAGACATATGAAGACAAAAGCAGCTTTAGACGTTCTAGCTGACAATGGTTGATTTAAGTCGATTGCATGACTGTTAAATATGCACCTGATGGCTACACATAAGATATCATGCTGAAAGACTGAATAAGACTATCTGACATAATTATTTTGTTTTAACATAATCCTGTTCACTTCTGCTTTTGGTAAATTATATTATCTGTAGCTACCAAGCGAACATTAACTTCATTTTCAATGTTTTAAATGACAATCCTGCAGAATAGAGTGCCAAGTGTAAACTTCCAAAATCCTAATAGATGCTAGCAGATGCTAATATTAGTTTATGTTGGCTTCTTAGCTTACGTTCGTGTGCATTATGCAATGGCATAAAGTATAACATCACAGGTATCTAACACTGGCTGGGTTTGCAAAACTTCTAGAAATCTAATAGATGCTAGCAGATGCTAACATTAATGCCTTAAATTAAAACCTGATAGCATCCAGGACCGGCTTCCACATAGTGGTAAAATGCTTATTAGTTTTTGTGCATTGGCACTAAAAGTAACACCTGGTTACTAGTGTAGGTTAGCTAATTAGCTGGACAAGCTAACCTTTGGAATATTTAATTTATTCCTTACCCTTTTGCTCTTGTATTTTTGGTTTTGATGAATTTTTGATGAAATTCACTGAAGTGGCTTTTTCATGACGTTAAACTTCTTCAACTAATGCAGGAATTTCTACCCACTGCCAGCTACCAAAATGACAACCAACTCATGACCTCATACCTATCCATCAGAAAGACTGCCATAGGAACAAAGAGGGCTAAATCCATTTCTATGCCGTTTAAGACTATGAGATCAATCGCTTTGGCCACAGTGGAAGTGGTGGGTTGCTCTGACATCTAGCAACACAGACACTGCTTTGTGGTCATGAATGTTTCCCCTCTATGAGATCAGAGATACATCCTGGGCTGGTCAAACAACAAGGGGATTGTGCAGGAGGATGCTGAGACAGGACCTAGTGTTGACTAGCCATTGTTGATTGTGTAGATGCAAGGATAATGTTTGCCAGACTTTTGGGTCAGAATATTATGAGTCATGCTATTTGGAGCGAGATGGATGGATGTACAGTATAGTTGGTATTTGGTGGACTGAAAGAAATATATAATAAATCTAGTTAGCTTTTAGCCATACTAACTATCGGATGATTTTGCCATGACGTCTGGCATCCACCATGAAGTTTGCATTTGTGTTAGATTGCCATGAACTTTTCTACAGATATTCACGTTCCCCAGAAGATTAATCCTACTGACTTAAGTAATGCCCCGACTTTTCATTTGGTGCCACCATGGGGTTCTTATTTGTGGTTTGTGTAGAAATATCTCAATAGCTGTTGGATAGATTGCCATGAAGGTTTGTACAGACATTCATGTTCCCCAGAACATGAACCCTATTGACCTTGGTAATTCCCTGACCTTGCTGCATTTATGGTTTGTGTTGAAATATTTTGACAAATGTTGGACAGATCACCATGAAATTTGGCATATATATATATATATACATGTTCCCCTCAGGGTGTGCTGTAATAACTTTTAGTGATCCTCTGATTTTTCATCTAGCCCCATCATCAGGCCAAAATGTCCAATATTCTCATCAGACTCAGCTGTACTGAGGTGCTAGCTTGCTAAGTCAGTAGAGATATTTGATATCTGAGTGAGTGTGTACAAAAGAGCTATTGAGTCAAGGATAGAAGTTGTCCAGAGCTGGAATCCAAGATAAATTTTCTGATTTTCTGTTTATTTTAAGGTCTGACCAAAAGTTTATTTTAGAAGAAACCGCAGTGAAGACCTGTCAGTAGGGCCAATAGTCTGCATTCTCAACATATTGGCTTAAGCACTGACAATTGTCAGTAGTCAATGGAGCAGACACTGTCTGTAAACTTTCCTTTCACAGAATTTCATTTTGTTCTTTTCGCAACACAGATAAAGTTTTTGCTTGAGCATATATGCTATTTTAGCACATTTCTTTGGTATCAGTGGTCAGCGTCACAGTCACAGTCAGTCAGATAATGATGTCCCAAAAATTTCAAGAATCTTTTACTTGGCTATGCTTTTGTTGAGTTTTTGAGTCCTTTTCCATTGTGTTTCATGTCAGAGATCTATGTCATCTTTTGCTCTTTTTGTCTTGTACATTCAGCTAAAGCTCATTCAGCATCACAGTTAAAAAACTATGGAAGGCCTTGATCAGGCGAGATAATATTATGCATTCCCTGCCCACATTTTCTTAACCGCTGACGTATATTGCTCTGACCTCAATGCTTCTTCCTCATTAACAAAGACCACACAGTGAGATGTTTGTCTCCTCTCTCTCCTCCTAGTGTCACAGAGACTGTGAGCAGCTCTTATGGAGGAGGCGGCGGTGACGACGATGACCAAGCCCTGCAGGAGCGCATGGCCAAACGCGAGGAGAGACGGCAGAGACGCATGAAGGAGGCGCTGGAGAGACAGAGGCAGCTGGACCCGACCGTGACCGAGGGCAACGACAGCGTCGCCACGGAGAAAAACAACGCAGAAGAGGAGAGGCCATCCTCCTGGCGCAGGGGTCGTTACCGTGACAATGAGGACGAAGAGGAGAAGACAGAGACGTACGGCTCAAGCAGAGGGGAGAAGGAGCGAGAGGAGCCGAGGGAGGAAGAAGAGGCTGCTCCTGAGGGGGGAGAGGAAGAAGAGGAGGGGGTAGATGGAGAGGAGGAGCAGAAAGTGGAAGTGGTGGAGGACAAACCGAGAAGGTCTTACTTGAGAGAACAGGTGAGTCACCTGCTCATTCTTGTTATTTTGACCATTTATTATATTTTCTTGTAGCTGACCGTCCCTTCGAATGTGATGCTTGTTCTTGTAGGAATCAACTGAAGAACCTAGCGAGGTATTTTTATTGATTCATTGACTTCTTGATACACATCCTTGATCTTTCTTTCAAAGAACTGCTATAAACTTTTTGTCATAGGAACTCGCTGAAGAAGAAGAAACACATTCAGTAGTCAGTGAGAGTTCAAACAAGGCCAAGTCAACAAACTCAGAGGATGCTGAGGAGGATGTAGTAGCACCTGAGGAGGTACCTGAGGATGATTATGTAGATTACGAGTCTATGACACTCAGAAATGACACTGAAGAGGACAATGAGGTAGCTGAGATACTGCACTCACAGGATAATGAGGTATCATACATGTGGTAAGATTTTCAGTAGAGGTGTGATGCACAGCACAGAAAATATCTCTGGGTAACTTCAGCATCTTTCACTAGTCGTGTAAACAGAAATCTTTAAAGAATAAACCACCCCCAAAAAAAAATTCTCTCTCATCTTGTTGTGATTTATGTCGGAGCCAGACGCTGAAATTGCCCAGACACCTCTCGTCGTCACAGTGTGGTTTGTGAGCTGCTGGTAACCGAGGCGCGGTTTACAACCACGCAGTGAGATTTTCGATAAGGTTAATGCTAACCGTCACAGAGTGGTCACTGTGTTTTTTTTTTTTTCTGCATGTCTTCCACCTCAGCTATGAGAGCAGCAACATTTATTACACAGACTCCACTCCAAGAAGAAGTCACTGCAGCAGAGGAACATCATGTAATTTAAAATAATAAGTGTGTTCACTGCAGAGGGGGATTATGAGGAGATCACTGAGCCTTCATATCATGTGTACACTTCCAGTCACACTAGGCCAAAGTCCAAATAAAATGTCTATGACCTGATGAACTACAAATCCCAAATGTATTTGTACTAATACAAATTCAGTATTTTTTTTTTTTAAAGATCCAAGCGAGCCTGTGAGCTCTGGCTTTCAATTTAGCCCATTAGCCATGCCTCCCAAACTTTTGTCTACACTGCTGAAGTGAACACTTTCCACCTTGATTTCTTGCTCAGCCTTTTCTTGCACAAACAGATCACCCTTTCTAGTCAGTCGAGGTCTGTCTGGCCTCAGAGCTCATCTCAGTTTCAACATGCCGTAGTGGAAACAACAGCACTCAAAGACACTTTGTGTTTCTCTGTACTTCCCCCGCTAAGATAAAGACATTTAACTGTGATCTGTTTCTCTAGTCTCTCTGAGATCTAATTAAAGTAATTACATATTAATAAGCAATCTCTATAATGTTAAAAGTGATAGGCAAATATGCTTAATAATATATAGGGTTTTGACTGGCTGTGTACATATTGGGCTTAGACACATAATGATTATAATCTACAAAAGTTGAATCATGTTTTTGATGATGGTTAACAGGCAGAGACTGAGAATATACAGCTGGAGACACTCCCATGGTGATCACATGTTAGTTAATCCCGTCTCAGTACTAATTCTGGAGTGGACGCTGTGTTATGTGATGTTCTGTGTTATTTTGTTCAGGGTGTGCTCTCGTTTGACATCCCGTCATGTCACATGTCAAGACAACGCCCACTCGGCCTGCCCAGCCAATCGAAATCTTTGTTCACCGTTCACCCCCCCTCCCTATGTGGTTGTTTTCTGCGCAGGTGGACGAGAGAGGCAGGGCCAGAGAGGAGAGGGAGGAGCAGGGGAAGCAGAACGGAGGGCTGTACGAAGAGGAGGCGGCTCCCAAACAGCACAGGAAACCTGAGAGGACCCTCAGGTACACAGACACAACAACACACATCACTGGTTTCCACTGAGGCCAAACATGGGAGAGTCAGGCCTGATGAATAATTTAAGAAACTGGTTTCAGCAACACTCATGAAAGTACATGTCCCAATATGCCAATGTTTTTTCTAGATTCATGAAAATGAATGTTACAGCCAGAATACAATATTTTCCCACAGTGTTTTCCCACTTGGCTAGTACTCATTACACAGAGTGGGGCTAGTGCGTTTTGGCTGCAGCGGTGTAGGCTGCAACACGTTACATTGGATCCAACTTTTTGAAAAACGCAGCCCGACATCACGCTACGACCACCAAACAGACCGGTCAAACCTCCACAGTCACCCCGCAACCCCACTGGGTACATCTCTGTCACGTGGTGGGCGTGACACTGTTTTGGTCCATCATCCACGCAACATCTTACCCCACCTGGAGCGCGTTGCCCGGTAGACTTGCTCAGAGTTGGTCATTTTCCTCGGTTTAGGTGCTTCTAAATGTGTAAATATGCTACGTAGTTAACGTTCTTCGCTTTTGGCTGTTTTGCATAGGGTGTTTTTTAAAAAATGTTATTGAGTGGATTCTCTCTGCCGTTTGTGCGTCTGACTTCAGTTTTAAAATCTGTGTGTGACTCGCAATTAACGTTGTAAAATAATGACATGAAGAAGTTTTCTTTGGTTTGTGTCCAGAGGGAGAGTGAGAAAGCGAGTGTTGGTCGACAGACACAAACAGTGAATGAGGGTGAGCGAGCGCCTGGCAACGACAAAAACAAGACATCGATCCTGTCTAAATGCACCATGAGAGAAATATGTTTCAACTTGCAGACATGCTTCAAAAGTAGCTTCAAGTAGTTTGTTCCTCCTTTTTGAAAAAATGATGATGCTTTTATTGCCAAGCTAATTTAACAGTGATGGATGACACACAGAAATCCCAAATGCCGAAATATTGGCAGTTAAAATATTACGATGAAGAAATAGCAATACTGCTTTATGAAACTGATATTGGGCAACATCAGTGCCTGTCTACACTTGACCAGTTTGTGGAAAAGTACTGCAGTAACTTAATATTCTTGTTCTCAACAGTCAGTTGAGAAGATCAAACTACTTAACAACCAAAGCTCCATGTCACTAAGCTCGCTTTAGAAAGTAAGATATCCAAAAGGAAGAGGAAAAGACACATATTCCCGTGATAACAAATGACTGACAGCATAACAGTTAAACACAGGATGCTAAATAAGTCCTGCAGTTCCTGAAGTGTACTAATGCAGACTGTAGAGGAGAAATCTTCATATTTGTTGTAACACTTCACAGTGTTTGCGTATGCTGAACAGGGCCAGTTTAAGCAGACAGGAACTTATTAATGTTGCAGTCTGACATTTATTGTTTGTCGCTCCAGCTCCGGTATGAAAGCATGGAGGTATTGCCTGAGGCACCTCCAAAATAATTGAAAAGAATATCTGGCTCAGAATTTCAAACAAACAAGCTGTTTTTGTTCAGAATTCAGTAGCAGACCTTGAACCTGTATGGCTTATGTACAGTCAATACTGTGGATGAAACTTGAGATGTGCTCTAATTTTAACTTTGCAGAGGTGATTGTTTTTGTCCGTGTATGTTTGCTTGTCCATGAAAGATACAAATCCTTGAAGTGAATGTTTAAATATTCAGTTTGTATCAAATGTCAAGCGTTGACCTGTATGTCAACCGGCTGCGTGTCCTACTTACACTGCCTTTGTTTGTGTTGTGATCTGCGTTTGTGCTCTAACCCGTGTCTGTGTGTCCGTCCCAGTCGCGGCAGCGTACGTTCCCCCGAGGTGTCCGCGGGTGACGACCAGGACGACGCTGCCCGCCTGGAGGCAGAGCGCAAGCTGGAGGAGCTGAAGCGCCGCCGCGACGACGCGGAGAGCGAGGAGTTCGAGAGGATGAGGCAGAAGCAGCAAGAGGCCGAAGCCGAGCTGGAGGAGCTGAAGAGAAAGAGGGAGGAGAGGAGGAAGGTGCTGGAGGAGGAGGAGAGGCAGAAGAAGCAGGAGGAGGCGGAGAGGAAAGCCAGAGAGGAGGTAGGAGAGAGGGTTTATGAATGTAGTTTGATCAGTTCTCCTTATTTACTATTCTCCCTCCAGTTTCTTCTTGATGACTTAAGTCTTTTTGTAAAAAGAAATCTAAACTATACTGATACTGCAGGTGTATTTTTGTGAAAACATCTGTGTGGGTACAGCTGTTGACTGACAGCTTCCATGGTGCACTGCTAACCAGAGCACAAATGTTAATACAGAACATGTTTGGTTATGTGCCATTAGCAATTCAAGACATCTGTCCCTTTCCAACCACTCAACACATCATTGTACTGTTTGGATGTCAAGAAAAGTGTGTATCAGCAAAGTAAATGACCTAGTTAGTTTAGTTTGCTGGATGTTACTTTTTGTTCATGTTATTTCAGCAACTGCTGAGACATTTACAAGCTCCTTCTCCCGCACACTCAGTGCTGGATTCGCTCTACATGATAGAAAACAGCGGTTCTAGCTGGCATTAGCTGTCTCTCGCATGGATCCAATTGTGGTGATAGGAAATAGCAGTACTCCTATTAATAGTAGCGTACAGAGTAACATACGGAGAAGATATTAATAAGTAACATATTACTGAAACTGAAGTGACTTAATGTTTCGTTCCCACCGACACAGATATTGCACAAATTAAATTACCAGCACTCACATCAGCTAAAACACAGAAATCACACCCACTGGAGGACAGTAATGCTGCAGAAGAATCATTAAAAATGTACTTTTCTCCTTGTTGTGATCACAGTTTTAACCAAATATAATTATATTTAAACAAAACATGTATTTTTGTAGACTTTAAGCTGGTCTCTCATTTATTCCTCTCATCTCTTCTCGTTCTTTAAAGTTCACAACCCACCTCCTCTTTCCTTGTTTTTCACACCCCCACTTTCATGCTGATTTAGCCTTTACATGTGTGCGAGCCCGAAACACATTCATCACACTCATACTAGCGCCGCCGTGACGTTATCTCTCCATACTTCACTGTTATCATGACCGAACCGATGTGGGTCTCCCATTCGTAACTCACGTATGTCATTCCTTCTTCCTCCACTTATGATGACCTCATCCTCGCGTATCTCAAATGTGATAACCTGCGCCTTCCTACGTTGTTGTTCACATCTGTATTCAACCACACAATCCCTTTTTTATTCTTTCGCGCGCTCGCTCCGAAGGACCTCCATTACCATGATTGGTCTTCTTTGTTGATCTTGGCTCCGAATGTGGCGGCCCATCTCTTGCTATCTGCCCCTGTTCTTCTCCTCTTGTGTGATGTTAATGAGGCCTTTTGGTTTGTAATTAAAAGATGGCCCAGAGATACATAGAGACTAATTAACCAAGACAAGGCTGCTGGAGAGGGCTGATATACTGCCAAGCACCAGTCCTCTTCTGAATACAGTACAAATGATTCATACATTAATTGTACAAAAACTGTTGATAGTCTGCATGTCTCGTGCTTTTCTTTTTTCCTGAGGCTGGCAATCACTGTAAATAAGAATTTTCTCTGAGTAATGTAATTAGTTCCTGACCTGCTTCATTAGATAAAGTAGGTAAACCAACTAGAAAGTGGTACATATCTATTGTGTCCAGGTTGGATGCATTCCTAATTGTTGCTTGTCTGTAATGTTGCCGACCTAATCTATAATATAAATACATTTCTCTCTGTTACATTAAACTTTATCCCCTCTTCTTGAAAGATGATGCCAGTCCAAACCCTCTGGGCTTGTTAGTTCGTTCCCAGGCAAAATCCGCTGGTGCACATGAAACGTGTTTTAGGTTTCCAGCAGCAACGGTGGTTTGTTTAGAGTAAATACAAGATGACTGGGCAGTCAGCATGAGCAGCAATATCAAGCATGGTTGGGCTGGCAAAGAACAGAGCGCCACCTACATATGTTTCAAGTGAATCAACAGAAAGCAGCTTTCTCCGCCGTCAACGCGAGAGATGACAAGGATTGTTACTTAATTTCTTTCTAATTTCTGTCTGCTGGAGTGCCCCTGACTCTTAACACATCTGTCTTTGTCAGGAGGAGAAGAGGAAGATGAAGGAGGAAATTGAAAGGAGGAGAGCAGAGGCAGCTGAGAAGAGACAGAAGGTGGAAGACACTATGGACGGGGAGGACAGACCCTTCAAGTGTGTCAGCCCTCGAGGCTCCTCTCTGAAGGTCAGTCTGACATTTTTTAACCTCCTACTTCTGCCCGGCATCAGGAGCGTGTCTCCTTGTCCTTGATGTCAAGTGATCCAGTTCTGTTCTGAAATGACAATTGTTGCTGGCAGTTTCAGATGGAGCTAGCTCTGTTAGAAAGTGAGCAGCTGAAGAGCGGGAAGGGAGAGAGATAGGATGACATGCGGCAAAAAAGCCACAGGTTAAAATCGAACCCTGGTAATGACTGATCCTTTGTAACATGGAGATTGCTCCACCTGAGGATAGCCACTCGATGAGCTAAAAGACATGAGGCTAAAGCTACATGTCTCAGCTCTCACCCCTCGATATAATAAAATAAACGTCTAACACTACCGCAAACTACAACCTCAACAGTAAACATAATAGGCGTAAGTGTAAAATTGATTGGGAATCATGTAAAATCAGACTTTTTATGTCTTAAAGTAAATGTTTGGCTGCCAAATCCAATAAAGATCAGGGCAGGGCTGCTAGAATTAATAATACCAGGCCTGCACAGTAAATGTCTGATAACTTTCTAGCCCCCATAAATTAGTAAGATAATTAAATGTTCAGTTACTATTGTAGACTATATGCTTATGTTATGTATTTTAGCTTATGTTAAAGCTGCACGCTGTAAAAAAAAAGACATTTTTGTTCTGGTGTTTTTGGTTTTTGAAAGCTTTTGAAAAATTAAAAAGATGTTGAATATTGCTCTTACTACACTCTCATGCTGTCGCTGCCTAGTTACGGTTGCTAAGCAGCTCAAGCGAACAGCCAATTATTCAGTTCAGTACTTTAAACAGTTATAACTATAAAGCACTCTGCCTGTGTTGTGTCTCTCTCTCTCTCTCTGTAGTTGTATCCTCTCCAGCACAGTTGTCAGCATAATGGAGTCAATATTAACAGTTCTACAACAACCTGCAAATCCCACTCATCCGGCAGTGCAGCAAAGCTCGAGCTAAATATTCAAAATATTTGGAGAGATTAAGTGCCAGATGACCCGCATCTGCCCCTCTCACCTCTTTTAGTTCTCTGCATGAAGTGTTATCTGACTGAGATGAAAGTGTCCATAAATACAAAAAAAAGCCTCGCTGAACTCTGAGGGGAAAAAAGTCAGCTCCTGTCAGATTTCTCTGTATTTTATATCACTGTTCGCTTTTGAGATTCTGCTGATTTGTTAACCTGTTTGTCACAAGAAACATTGCACTGTGAAATGCAACCAGAATCAACCCGCTGCGTGCCCCTCTCCACCTCGTCCAAAGATAAATGGTTGTCACGGTGAAGGAACGTTTAATCAACTCAAATGTGAATAAATGTTTGCAGTGTTGCCAAAAGCCAACTCCCACATACTGAAAATCGAGGGGGATTTTCAGCCAGTGGAGAAAATCTAATTAGTGACAGTTAGCAGTAATATCCATCTGGCATGTCCCGGTGAGACTCCAGACTGAAGGTTTGACTGTAATAGTGTGTCAGCTCTGATTGTGCTAGAATCAAGTACTTTATTTCTTTGTGGTCAGTTCTGTAATCTAATCTCTAATTCTTCATCCCGCTGCACTCAAGACACGGCTTTACTTTGTGATCATGTTCACTGTAGGTACATGTGTGTTCACCTGTGTGTGGGCTGTTTTATGTTTCATACACTACACATTGTGCTGTGTACTATATATATTATGACAGGTCATAATATAGTTGCATTGTGTTTGTGTTGTTTTAGTTGTCTTCCAACTTTTTGAACAGGAGAACCATTTCGCATCTGAGATAACTGCTTTTAGGTGTATAGACAGTTTTAATACTTTTCTTTATATTATATATATATATATACATACATATATATATACATATATACATATAATAACACCTGATAAAGTTGATACAATAACAACAAAAGACGCTCTTTTATCAAGCAGTAACGTGGCTGTGAAGTGAAGCCAATGCAGAAGTGTCAGAATTTCCGCTTGAGGTTGCTTGTAGAACGAGTCGGTCTCCATAAGTCCCCATGTTAAAATGTCCAACTTCACAGCAGAAATAAACATGTTTACAGCCTGGTACAAAAAACAGTTTTGGTCTCTATAGCTAATTTGTTCATGACAACTGTACTGAGGGTGAATTTTTATATAATTCACCTGTTCAAATTATATTAAAGCTTGAAGTTATGCATAATTAAGGGTGTAGGTACTCATTCATTGACAGACGGGTGCTGTTCGGGCTTGTTTCAGCAACCACGTGTCATTCAGCCATCGATGATCCATGTCTTTGCCCATTTTTGGGTGCGCAGAAGGGGCAAGACTGCAAACTAACAGTTTCAAAACGTCTCGCCTGAAACCCGTAGGTGACGTTGCGCATACGTCGTCCATTCACAACCTTAGCGATCACTTGGAGTTGTGTTTTTGGTCACTTAGTGAATGTAAATCCAATAATTACTCTCATTTTAGCCCATCGCTAACTTTATCTGTCTTCATAAGTGTTGCCACTGGTACAAGAGACCCATTTTAACGTTTTCCTGTCAAACTGCGTACATGCCATTGACAATATATTTCATGTGTTTTGCTGCCCAATAGCTGCCGTATTGTGGCTCCTGTTACACTAAAACATAGAGAAATATATACCTCACTATCAGCAATAACCTCCCAGTGGGACACGAAGTCCCAGGAGCTCGCCTACACGCTATCAGCAGTAAAGCAGCGTAACCCTGCTCTGTACTGTAGATAAAAAGTACAGTGTTCTCTAAAAGAGAAGGACAGAGGGACAGAATGGGGGTGCAGGGAAGCGATTAGGGTTAACAGGATTACTGTAACTGCGTTCGAATGGCTACAGCTCTTTAAAACGCATCTGAGAATGGGGAATTTCCTGTCGGGGAGTATTTTGGGAACTCCCACATTCGGTAGCAGGCGAGCGCAAGGTCCTTTTTCACAGGGAGGGAGCTTTTTCTGCACTTTCTTCTTTTGTCTGTTTAAAGAGTTTTTTTGTGAGCGTCTAAGGAACATGTGTTGCCCTCTCTCTTTTTTTTTTTACGTATATGATAAACAATCCTCTGAGATTCCCACAGTCCAGCGGCAGAGATACGGGAGGGGAAAAAAAATACTTGCTGTGTTTTTTCTGTGTGTGTTTTTGTGCATGTGTGTGCATGTCTTTCAGAACATTTTGCACACGGAGGGAACAATCAGTTATATTGTGTGTTGCTGGTCAGGAGAATCCAGCTTATTAAACACATGAAGGCAAAAAAAGATACTACTGTAGTTCAGTGATTATTGGCAAGAAAGTTAAGTACATAATGCTATTTAAGTTATGAATCATATAAGGAGCGGTAATTACTTAATACAGGATCATACTGACGTATGAACTCCCGTCAGGAGCCGCTTTTACAATGACACTACTCATACAAACAATAAAGAAGCGATAGAAGCGTGGAAATTAAGAGGAGGGTTGGGTTGAACATCTGTTTTGAGGTTAGTGAAGGGTGAAAGGAAAATGTTGCATGTGATGTTTGCATGTGTGGAACATTACTGCAATATTAATTAACCTAGAGCTCTAATAACCTTTCTCAACAGATTGGAGAGAGGGCAGAGTTCCTGAACAAGTCGGCACAGAAAAGGTAAAAACAAAACCGTAAAGTTGAGCAGGGACGCCTCGCAGTCCTCATTTGTTGAACTAGAAAAATGTTGAAGTTTTAATTCCCACTTGGGGGGAAGTGTCCTCTCTCAAGGCACTAAACATGAAATACCCGCACTGTGTATAATATTCAAAGTGGCCCCATGCTGCGTATACTAACTGTTTGTTTCTGCCCAGCAGCTCAGTGAAGATGTCTCATTCTCCTGTGGTGTCCAAGATAGACAACAGGCTGGAGCAGTACACCTCGGCTGCTCAGGTTAGCATTTACTCCACTGTAAAAAAGCAAAAAGACAGGCAGCGCTGCATCCACATTAGTGGTGAGGTTGACTCTGTAGTTTTTATTTCTGTGTCAAGCAAAACATTCGGCTTGTCCCACTTAGGATTACAAGAGGAAGCAATATATCAAACTCCAGAAGCACCTCTCACAGTAACCACATACACAAAAACATCAGTTATGATCAGTGTTGTCGTACTCGAGATTTGCATTTAGCATTTTTTGAATGTCATTGTCTTGAAATGAAGTCATCTACATTTTACTTTGTCTTGTCTCAGTCTCAGACAAAGAGGACAGGACAAAAAACTGCAGTTAGCATCATCACTGGGATTGGAGTCAAAACTTCTAATAACTTGACTCATTTTCATTTTCTTGACTACAACACTGGTTATGATATGATATGTACTTCTTTAAACTTTAAAATGACATATGTTTATGCAAATGTTGTATATCAAATAGAAGATAATTACTTTAAGTTTATATCCTCATAAAAAAGGTGTTTTTCCTCCTCTCCCTTACTTTATCCAAGTATTTACCAACCTTAACGTACTCATCTTCTATCTTTAAAAAATCATAATTCTTCTTTTATTGTCTAATAAAGAGTATTGTTGGATCCCAATAAAAGAATCTCTGGTGTCACAGTCAGATAATGGGGCTGAAGTTATCCTGGATGTGACTTCAACAACATGAAGGACAGTTTCACATCGGATGTGAACAAAAAGACTGAGACAGATCAGTCAGTTACATATAAAACTGCCAAAAATCAATTTGCAGATCTTGGTACCCAAATACATGAGTTCTGGCTGCCATTTTTATACCTGAAAGATGCTGAAAAGTATGTATGCTGTGTCCTAAACAGCAAACATAAAGTCAGAATAAGTGTGGCTTCATACCCAGCCTGATTTCTGTTGATTTATGCGCAAATCAACACTAATGTTTCTCAATGCACTGTGAAGACTCTGCTATTGTTAGCCTATGAGAGTTTTTTTAACAAAACAGACAGGTATCTGAGGTTTTGATCAGAACAGCCATCCCTGTTGTTTACCAGCTTAAACCCACCACTTTGTCTCAGCAGAGAGAGAACAAGGAGTCTCGATCCCCTCGCTCCGGAGCGGTTGATCTGCCCATGGTCACCGACAGCATACGAAGCATCAAGAGCATGTGGGAGAAAGGCAACGTGTTCAGCTCACCTGGAAGTGGTGGGAGCACGTTCAAGGTAAAAGACGAGGTGGTGGAGGATGGGAGAAAGTGAATGAAACGTTGTGTGTCTGAGTGATGAGAGCAGAGAGAGGAAAGAGCCCAATTCACTGGCACTTCCTGCTTGGCCCCTTTTACGATGACGACAAGGCTTAGCTGACCTTTGACCCTATCTAAACAGGAAGCAGCTGTGATGAAGACAGGCGTGGCGGGCCGCATCAACGACTGGCTGAATAAAACCCCTGAGAGCGGCAAAACGTCAGGAGGAAGGCCAGCGGTAGGTCGTCACCGTAGCAACCCGTCACTACTGCCAGGAAGTACAGTACATGTACTGTACAGCTCAAGGCCCTGCAGAGAAATGCTTAAAAAAAACTGCTACAGAGCAGACGCAGTTGGGTTTATTGACCTCTTTGTGTAGATTTACTGTAATCAATCTGTTTTAACTAATTAAGTTTATCTCTCTACACATTGACTTTAAATATTTTCCTCATCATCTTGCCACGATAAGCGACGGGGTCTAACCCTAACCCAAGTTAAATAGCTTTGGTTATTTCACATGAGAGATTTCTGTTCTTCTGTGTTTTTCTAACTGGTTTGAAGTGGGCGGGACTTAGTACAGTTTGACAACATTTGAATCAGACTATGATGTCAGTTCGTGGGTCATTTGGACAGATCTGGTCGAACCACACCCAGACAATCCTGAAGAAGCAGATTAGCTGAGTTAAACTCTTCAGAAATACTTTTAAGATGTTTTTTTTTAAATTATTATTAGTCGTCATGAATGTAAAACGTTACAGACGAATACTTAAAGTCTGAAGGGGCTTTAAAGGTCCGGTGTGTCAAATTTATTTACAGAACATGGCAGAAACTGAATGTAATATACAGAACTATGTTTTCAAGATGCACAATCACCTGAAAATACGATTTTTTTATGTTTTTGTTACCTTAGACACTGCAGGTCCTCTTCCTTTTTTATGTTTTTGTTACCTTAGACACTGCAGGTCCTCTTCCATGGAGTCCGCCATGTTGAATGTTTGTACGGTAGACCAGAATGGACAAACGAAACACTTGGCCACTATAGTTTTTTCCTTCAGGCTTGGGAGAAAAGGGTGTGGCAAAGGGTTTGCAATTAGGAACTAGACCAATAGATGTCACTAAATCTTACACACTGGTCCTTTAAGATATTTTTTGTTTATGTTACATTGAAGGGCTTTTAAGTGATGTGTCTGCTTTTAGTCAGAGCAGAGACACAACTTGACACATTAATGCAACGTCTGCTTTGTTTAAAACTTTTAAGGGCATCTATGTGTATTTGTCTGAAGAATTCAGTAGACACATCCAAGCCTGTAACAGCTGACTCAATCCAACAAACACCGCTCCATCTCATAATAGACTGCAGTACTCAGCCCCGCAGTATGACAATGTCACAATTACTGCTGGTCATGTTCTGCACAGTAGATGTTTTATAATCATTTTCAAATGATGCAACGGAGCAAGTCATGTTGTGTCTGGCACCACCTGGTGGCAGTCCAAGCTCGCTTCAGTCCACTCTTACATCTGTCATAATGTACAGACACAGTACATGTGGATATTATAGGCTTGGCATCAGTTTGTTATACAGTGTCACTTAAGTATTTTATCTTAAGCTTATCATAAGCTTTGCTAGCAGACTGAAAGCACCCTTGAGTGGCTTTTTTTTTTTTCAGTCCTGCTCATGTGTATCATGCCTTTTCTTTACTCCTACCTATATTTCACCCAAATATTTATGTAAGAGCTTTCCATGTCACGGGTTATGGCTCAAAAATGTAACACACAGCAGACTGAGGATATGAAAGTATGCGAGTATTTCCAAACAAGAGCCAAAAAAGTTCAAAAACCGGAGCGCCTTTGCCGTTTATCCAGCATTACAATATTAATAGGTCTTTCCTGAATTTAGTGACAAGCGTCTTTAAGAGGATTGCCTCAGACTCACAGTGTGAGAGCCATTTTCCACCTCCTCTAGACAAGCACCTCTCTGCCTGATAGTGTCTGTCAACCTTTGCTCTCATTACTTAAGCTCTCCTCCACATCTCAGGTACTCTGTCATTTGCCACAATATGATGACTATTTTCAAATTGACCCACACTCTGAGCGCCGCTGATGCAACGCTTTGTCTTTGCTGTCTCTCTGACAGGACCTGAAGCCTGTTGACGTCACCAACAAGAGGAGTCTATGGGAAAACAAAGGCGCCTCTCCAACCAAGGTAGCTATTATTCATTTGAAGCTATTCACTGTCTGGTATCTTGAAGAAAGAGTGCCAGTCTCACCCTACGGGGAAAATCCAAGTGAGCATTACACATCCTGGAGTATGTCCAGATGAAGTTTTAATGATGCCAAATTGGTTTGTGGTCTTGGAAGGATTTCCCGTGGTTTTTCATGGTTTTCCAGTTGTTGACGATCAAGAAAAACGTTCCTGTTTAGAGCTATGGAGTAGGAATATTAAAATAATCTCACGATATTTTGACCCTGGTGTCTCTCAGCAATGGGAGTTAATCAACTTCTGTTTGTTTTTGTTTTAAAGAACTCTCATAGCTAGTTGACCTCACCGTTAAATCTGGAATAAGCCTGGAGAGGTAAAGGAGTAATTGTTCCACGTTTCCTTCAAAGCACTTATCACAGAATGACCTCACGCTCTGCTGTCACGCTGTCGACTCTTTTGCTCTTGTGTTGTTGGCAATGCTGCGCTTTGTTCTGCTGTGTTTGGGCGCTAATGCTTATTTTAATCATCAGTCATATCTAGGAGTCCAAAATTAGATCTATGGTTTGACAAATCTGTCAAACGTTCACATGATTCGAGTGATTTCTGGCAAGTGTTGCTCCAGTTTCTTTCACACACAGACATTTTAGAGGACGCAATTATTTGCATTTTAAACACCAAGCAATAAACATGAGTTGCTTTCCAAAATGCACATAGGGCATTAAGGAATGAAACTTGTAAAGCATGTCTGCCAGATGTTCTAAGTGCTGTAAAATAAAAAAGGAACAAAGCGAACAAAGTAAAGCTAATTTTAAAGGATTACGCCGTTGACTCCATTAACACCCATAACTTGTTAAAGCCGACTCAACAAAATCCAGAAGATTACAGTTTAGTGTAAAGTCGTAAAAAAAACACTTTTAACCGTGCGCCTGTTGTCTGACTGCGGGCTGAATGCTTTTCACAAATGGCTGTATCACATCGCCGCTCTTTCTCCTGACAACCACAAATCACTACTTCACTTGACTTTATATCGCCCTAATGGAGAAACTGTTTACAGCATTTATTTACAAGTAAAACGCCGAACTGAGCTGAGCTGGGCTGAGCTGAACTGAGCTGAGCTGAACTGAGCTGAACTGAGCTGCGCAACGGCAGCTTGAAAGTGTTGAATCGCTGTTATCACCTCACATTTTTAAACAAGACTGACATAAATACATCCTCTTACCTTTATTTCTACACATATATAAAGCTGTGTTTCAAGAGCTGCTTAGTAGAAGTGGAACCACACAAGAGTACGACAAGGATGTCCTACCTATCCTTCCTTCCTTCCTTCCTTCCTTCCTTCCTTCCTTCCTTCCTTCCTTCCTTCTTTCCTACTCTGGTACTGGTGTGTTCCTGCAGCCAACAGCTGCAGTGCAGGCCGGAGGCTGTGGTCCGCCACAGCAAGTATTGGAGCTGGAGGGCACCAGGCGGTGGTCGGCACTGACGTAAAAAGGGCCCTGGACAGGAAAGGTAGCGGTTAGCGACCTTGTCATTAGTTAACCCTGCTATGCTGTGATGTCAGTGAAGGCAAGATGAGCAGGGTAACGACTGATGATGAGGAGAGATCTGGATAGGTTCAAGAGTCTGTATAGGTGGGAGATCAGAAGTGGTTGTAAGCACTCGCTGCTTTGACTTTGTAAGCTTTGCAGGTTTGCTAACTTTCTGCATCAGTCCGCGTCTCTGCTGCCTTATTACCTTCCCGTCTTTGTGTCTTGCAGGTGGCAGGCAGAGGGGAGACCAAATCAGTCGCCAACGGTGAGTTTTTACAAGCCACCAGAAGTGTCAAGCTCGTGAATGGGCGTGCAAGAAAACACACAAATGGGTGGGCAGGCATGCGGGCAGGCACACTGCAGTTGTCGGTGAACTTGTGGCTCCGAAATATCAACGTTCGAAAACCAAAGAAACACCGCCTTGTTTTTAACTCGGCCGCAGGCTACATTTTTCTAATTGCTCTCAGAAACCAAAAGATGGGATTTTCTCGACCTTAAAGGAGTTTTTAATCCTTTAGTTTATAGTAAAAACATTGAAATGACCAAAATGAGTTAAGTTTTTCAGGCTCAAATGTGTTGCTTCAATAGTCTTGTGATTGTGAAGATTATGCTAAAATATATTTCCCCCAACTATATTTAAGTTCTTGTTAAGGGCCAACCTTCCCGTAAATTCCCGGTTTATTCCTATTTATTCCCATTAATTCCCATAAATATCCATCAAATCCCATGAAAAGTTTGCAGTAAAAAAACATGTAATCCCTCACTGGCTTCCCACCACTTAGCGTTTCCAGTGGTGTTAGCTGGATTTTTGCATATAACGGAGGCGGGGCTTCCTGTTAAGTAAGTCGTCTTGTCACGAGCTCTTTGATTTACACAACACCATGTGTTTCAAAACTAATAACTGACCCTATCTTTGCCGACCGTGCGGCCTTTTTCGGTTTGCCGTTTGGCCTTTTGCTCGACAGCGTATTAGGATGCCATTTAAACATTGCTTGCTATTTTAAAATTAGACCTGAGTGCAGCCTCCTCCTCCTTTTGTTCCCACAGCGGGACAGAAGAGGGGGCTTTGGCCTTGAGAGATTCTGTACGCGTCTGTATGATGCGTTGCATATTCACATACACATAGACACACACTGATTTCACCTCTATAAACCCACTCAACAGCCATCTCAACGGCACTCCAACCTTTCGACCTTTCCACTCATGAACACGTCCACTTGTGCTGTACTCAAGCACTCGACCACAGTCCTGCCTCTCGGAGGCCTGCCAGCCCGGTTTGTCAGATTAAGAGCTGGTATGTTGGAGATTAGCACACCATCACAGTCTGACCCAGAGGATGACAAAGGCTTTGTATAGATTTTGTATTTTCTTGCTAGTATTAGTACGCTGCAGGACCTTACAGACATTCGACACCACACTGGACAAGTTAGCAGCTTCATACCCTCCACATGCTTGGGTCTAATACAGAACATCTAAAATAATGTTCACCATTTTGGAAATAGTGTCGTTGGAAATTTAAATCTGTCTGCCTGTGCTCAATTTAGAACAATACATTTTAATACATTTTAAGGCCTCTTAATTCAAAATGAAGTATTAATTCAGTCAGCTAACATCACTGTTTCCAAATACAATTTAAATCTAACTCTTACTCTCTAAAGATCATTTTAAACCTTTAAATGCGACTCAAACTTCCCCTCGGTGTCTGCTCGTGAAGCTGCTTTATTCAATATTTATCATTCATGCAAGACTAGAAGCAATGCGAGCCTGTGCTTACCATGATCAACGTTTCAGTTTAGCTGTAAACACTGATAGGATTGAGTCGACTTCTTCAGGTCCATCTTATGTCTGAGTTCAAGTGCTATCTGAAGGCGATGCAGAAATGTGATTCCTTTACTCTATTACATATGGATGTTGTTAGCATACTACCATACATCTACATCTACATCACCACATATTTCAAACTTATTTGTCGTATGTCATCGTTCTGTCCCCTTCAAAAAAGTTTTGCCAATTTTGCTCTGATGGCAGCATTACCGATATTTTTAAAATTCATCCTCAGGGGGATGTAAATGTAAGAACCAGATTTCATGACCAAAAATATAAACTTCATGGTGGCACTAGAGGAAAAGGAATCACCAAAGTCAGGAGGATTCAGCCTCTGGGGACAACAAATGTCTGTACAAATTTCATGGAAATCCATCTGACAGTTGCTACATAGATATTTCAGTCTGGATCAAACAGACAGACAGACATTGGTTAAACAAACTTGCTAAGGGATATTTACAAATCTAATTTTGGGTTTGGTGCCATTTTGTCAATCTCTTTGAGCCAGGAAATCTTAATTTGAGCTAGTTCTGAGTGGGTGAAGCTAAAGTGGGGCAAGCAAGCAGCAACCACCACCACAGTGTAATAAATCTGTCAATCAAGCAAACATCCCTTAAAATATCCCTCTGAAAGGCATTCTTGTTAACGGAGTAACACTTTTAAGAGATTTGACCTACTAAAAGCAGTAAACATCTCATAGTATCAGGTGTCCTTTAAGCTGCATGTTAACTGCATGACTTCAACACTTCACTGTGGTGTTTGATGCTTAGTTTGACCTTCTGTGTCACAAGGGTCAGAGTCATGAACCTGCGCCTGTCTGCAGACTTATAAATCCACTGACGCTTTGTGTCTTTTCACCAGGTATGGGACACTAGTGTCTTGAAGGAGCCACTTAAAACAGCTGGGGACCACGACAATCCAAGACTCTTCCTTTGACTTTGTCTTAAGAACCAAATAATGATCACATTCCCGAGAGGGACCCCACGAAAAAAAACGGACGGACAGGAGAGACGCTGTCCAAAGCACTGTACCGAAAACAGCATCATATTTTTGTACGGTTGCCACGTATAGTGCCTTTGCACAATGATTTTTTTTTTTGCTTTCTAAAAGAAACAAAATGCTGTGAAATTTGGACATTTGTAATTGCTATTACTAATTACTTAATCCTGCTAGGAAGACGGAAGAAAAACACAAATTAAATTTATCTGTTGTCCTCCGTGTCGACAGTATTGATAGAGACAGAGCAGACGAGTTCAAAGTATCCACATTCCAAAGAGATGGGTGAAATCAGTTCTCTCTCCCTCGTTACAGTACATTTTCCATCTCTTCTTTTTTTATTTATATTTAAAGCAAAAGCTTCACACATTGCTATTTTATTCAACGTTCACCAGTTCAGGATAGAAATATAAGCACTTCTAGAATTTAGCTGATTTCACTTTTATTATGTCTTTACCAATAGTGCAGCAACGGTCTGAGTAATATATGTTAGCACATGTGATGTTCGAATATCATACTGTATCTTATATAACATCTTTATACTCATAACAAAAGGTATTTTTTGCTTCTTTTTTTTTTTTTTTTTTTTTTTGTATCCAGAAACTATTCACCAACAGGCAGTTAATTTGGGTGGTGATATGAGTGTTGAATATTCAGAAGGCCATTATGACTTTTATTATCCTTTTTATGTCATTTTATTTATGTTCTAATGTGTTTTGTCCTTTTTCTATTTCTAGCTGGGGGGAGGGGTTTGTAGCTTTTTGTACCTTTTTTTGATCACTTTAATATCTTCAGACATTCCTCTTCAAAAGCAGGTGCACGACATGCCTTCGCTGCTTCAACGCTGTAGGTTTTATAACGTAGGAAATCGGCAAACCGACTCTCTTTTAACGTCTTTGTTTCCTCTATGCACATTCTTACGCTCAGAGATAATTTTCTAATTGAGGGCATGCAAAGTAAAAACCAGGGTGCCTAAGCATATAGCAAGATACTCGTACAATACAAGGATATTTACCACTATGTAATTCTTCTGGCCTTATGATTGCAATGAAAACATTTATGACAGCTGAGGTACAGTACATGATAGCCTCAAAGCAACAGTATGATGATATTAAGACTTGTGATGTTTCTTTTTCACTGATGTAGTCTTAAGTAGCACATTCCCTTTCATAGTTTTTGCACGACGCAAGCTTTGATTATATTGTGACGGTTTTCCGGGGCATTAAATTGATCGTTACTGCTCAAAAGTCTGACAATCACATTCCATCGCTCCTGAAAAGAGCAGGGGAGCTCGACCAAAATACTTTTAAGCGTGATTTAATGTGACATTTATGTTTTTTGTTTTGTTTTTTTAATACAGTGGATTCATAATGTCTTTTTTTTTTTTTTTTTTTTTTTTTAAAAAAGTGGATTTAAAATTTTTTTTTTTTTTTTTTTTTTTTTTTTACAACCTTGTGTCCAATTTATGTTTTTTTTTATTTCCATGTTTAACCAGACACTTGTTGTTTGTGTAGCGCTACGCCTATGCAAAACACACTCTCTGTAGTCTCTCTAAACACTCCCAATGTCATACAAGTGGGCAGTTTTCCAACTGGATGAATGTTTTAAACATTGTACCCTTGATTCAACAACAGCAATAAAGACATTGAGGTATTCCACATTGTTAAGTTTTCTTGCATAACTCCACCACCCTACTATGGACCACATTACATATATATCATATAAACCTGTTGTAGCACATAGAGTCAACGATGGAGCCATGAAACTGACAAAACATCGTTTTTCAGTCTTCCTATTTTGAAGGGTTGTGGCAGAGTGAATTTAATTATTTATGTGTTTTCCCCATCCAACATTTCCTTATTTATACTCACCATATTTCCAATTTTCCTCATGCTAGCCATAAAAATGGCACCAGCCAGTGCACATGACTGAACCGAACTGTGGCACCGCTGTATAAACTGAGAGCTAATATATTTGAAGTGAAACAAAGATGTTCAATATTCTATAAGTTTTTAGTGTGTTTGTGAGAAAACGATATTAAAGCAAATTATCTTTAATCTCAAGGATTACTTTGTTAGTGTTTGCTATCTAGTTTGTTTGGTTGGTAATTGGTGGTAAAGGGGGGAAAAAATGAAAGGATTTTAATTACCTAACAATTAATAGTATTATTTATGTATTCAGTTAACCTTTTTGACCATTACGATAACCTTTTATTACATTTGTCAGTTTCATTGCACCATATAGTTGATTGACAGTTGGTAACTTTGTTATTTCTAAGACATGATTAATCATTCAAGTAAAAAAAAATGTTTGACTGCTTTCTGGATTTAGTGTTTTTCTCTGGTGTAGTTGTAATTTGATCATCTTTGGGTTTGTTGGACGAAACATTCTATTTTCTGACATTTTAGAAATTAAAATATCAGAAAAATAATGATCGAGTCATTGACAGTAAGAACTTGCAGTACTAACCTGTCATGTAATATCAGGCATAGGTTGGTTTATATTACAGATTAATGACCCACTCATTGGCAAGTCTTCTGCTGCCTTCAAAAAAACAAACTTTACAAGATCTGTTTTTATCTCCAGCCAAATAATACTTTGAGGTGGAACAAGTTGTATTTCCAATTTCTGGCCTCGAGGAGCACTTGAAGGCAGCATTCCTCTCCAGGTATAACTCATCTCTTGCCTCCAACAATAGAACTGACGATCCTAACCAGTCACAGAGAAGATATGTGGTCACATGATGGACAGGGCCGTATTAAGTGCGCTTTTTGGTTGGGAGGATGATTGAACTTGTCTCTGTCTGGATGTGAAAGAATAAGACCTGAACTTGCTGCTAATCCTCAGGGATATACAGGAGGTAAGAGCTGAGCATGACCATGACCTCTGACAGCAAAAAGATCAATAACATCTTGTATTGTGTTTGAATCAGCGTTGAAATAGAGTTCATATTTGCGTTTTTTAAAGAAACAAGCTTGATCAATTTAAATTGAATTTAACAAAAACTCACTGACAAAGTCATGAATGCTGAATTAAACCGGCTCAGACGTTGGTTTTTCTTTGATGTATTCTGATCTGAACAGTTCATATGCTGGTGATGAAGGTGCTAAGCTCGCCCCTGAGACTGCCGTGTTGGTAGCATGCTTTGGGCTTTGACTTAATGCTGCCTAATGCCGAAACCAGCACCCGCAACATTCCTGCCACTGCCAGACTGTGTGTTATTTCCCAGTTTCAGCCAAACAGGGACTGACCGCACGCTTTAAAGCAAATACACGTTAATACCCGAACCATGAAAGCCTGCATACACTGTGAATTCTCTCTTGGTTTCCAGTCAGTGCTTTTCATCAACCAGATGGTACTCTTCTATTTCTCCTTTTTCTGTCTTTGTGTTCACTTTCTCCTCTCCACATTTCACTTTTCCTCGTCCTTTGACGTCAGCTGCTCAGTCTGATGACACATGTAACAACCACACAGGGACTCCAGGCACCGCAATGTTTGAATCTGAGCAGATATGTAACCGGATTTAAGCAGAAGCATGACTTTGGGGCTGTAACCATATACAGGGAAAGTGTAAATATGGTATGCAGCGATTGAATGTGCAGCTGGCACTTTGAAACGACTTGGAAAGAAAGAACAGGAGCCAGGCCAAAGGAGGAGGAGGAGGGAGGCTGCAACTGGGGATGTGGAGCTAATTTTCTTTATCCTAACATCACCTATTGAACGTGTATATCAAATCTTTATGATCACCAAAAACATGGAATAAACTTGTTTTATGTTGAGCAATAGAGGCAAGAAAAACTCCTGAGGGGCATTGTCATAAAAATGTTCCCCCCAACCAGCAGCTGACCAAAACCACAACGACAAGAATAGCCTCTCCGCATGTGAGTCCCAGCTCATTGATTTACTATGAGTTCGGTGAGGTGAGCCAAACCCATTGTCTGGAGGAGTCGCTCCACACCTGTTCAAAAGCACGCTCTATTATTCTTAAAAATAGACCCTCGCTTTCCCCCACTGTTCAGCCGACTGACACCAGTTTTTATGATCTGGTGATTTATAAGCGTGTGGAAACAAACATGGTCCAAGGGACTGTTCTACACAATCATATTCTTGACATGTAACTGATATATTTATATATATATATAAGAGACCGTAGCCTTATTGAATTCATCCCTGTAACCTTGACCTCGACCACAAATTCCTCATTGTTGTTTTTTTAGAGCAAAATGTGTATTTAATGTATTTACTAGATTTATGTGTAGGTTTCTGGTATTTAGTATTGAACTTGTGAGAAACAGATTAAAGGAATAGTTTGCTTATTTTGCTTTCTCGCCAAGAGTTATCAGCATTAAGCTTAAATATATGAAACAGGGGGAAACAGTTAGCCTGGTTCTGTCCAAAGGTACAAAAAAAATCTACCTCTAAACTCTCTTTTTTATGTGTTTGTTTAATACACACAATATTGAAGTGTAAAAATGACAAGTGGTGGTTTTACAGGGGTTTAAGTGCCGAACTATTTCTTGGCCGGGAGTAGTGACTTCCTTGGAGCATCCACCAACCTCAAATATGAGAAAGTAGTATCGATCTTTTCGTCTCGAAGAGTCAAAAACAAAGCAGCACAGGCCGAGATATTCTGCTAAAAATGTGCCCGACACAAGACAACAACATTACGACTTTATTTATTTTTTTTGGACAATATAAAACTCATCCAGAGCCAGTTTCCACAGTAGGAGCCGCGCTCCTCATGACAAGTAAGCTGATCTCTAACAAATCAAGTGTGTGATTCCAAGAGGATTTTTGAAACTGCATTGAAATCAGATTAAATCGCTTTGCTTTCGAACAACAAATAAGCCGTTACGCGTGAACGCCAGAGTAAATCACACTTCTTATGATGGACGTTTCTTGAAGCATACCACTTCAAAGCCTTTTGAGCACCTGGAAAATTGTTTTTTCCGAGTGTACATATCTGAGCCAGCATGATATGCGTAGCTTGAGATGCGTCGGTTCGTCCCTGAAGGACTCATGCAGTCCTGTTTCACAGCGCTGTTCAGACTCCAGTCGGCTGCCTGCAGCCTTGATCAGTGCCAAGAGGAAATGGCTGAGGATTAGGCCTGGAGCTGTTTAAAGCCCTGGGCCTCTGCATGCAGTGCCCATGGTGGAATCATTTCAAATTCTACAATTGCTCCAATCTGGCAGCGTGTAGCCAAGTATTTGTGTATACGTGTGTATGTATGTGTGCGTTTTTGGTTTAGTTGTTTGCACAAATGATAAAAGCACTGAAAGGAGAAGAAAAGAAGAGAGATACAAACCATCTGTCCCAAGGAAAAGAAAGAAATCTCAAGGGCTTGTGAAAACATTACAGTAGATAAGATAGAGAGGAAAATATCAAGAAGACAAACAACAAATCACAGAGAGAGAAAAAAAAACACATTAAAAAAAGAATATAATTATAACGAGCCCGAGAGAGATGAGAGTCTCACAAATGTGTGTGAGAGACAGCTGCATTAAAACTTTTGTCTCAAAACAAGTTTATTAATCAAAAATGTATCTTCAGCGTGATGAACTGAATTCTTGATGTTTCGACGCAGGTATAGTCCAACATGTCTGAAGTAGGAGAAGTGATCGAGGAGATGCTGTGAGTACCTTCATTACATCTTAGTGACGTTTCTCGTGTTCCAACTTAAATCAGCAGACAAACCGAGCTGATTTCCCCTCTTCTTTTCATTCCAGGGAGGAGGGTAAGTGTCTTTCGAAGGCAAAATGTCACTTTCGAGCTCTTGTTGTTCGACGTGGCTGACCTGATTATGTCTCCTCAGAGGAAGAAATCCAGCAAGAGGAAGGTAAAAGCTTCTGCATGGGTTCACGTGCGTCGTCTTGTTTTTCCCGGTGTGTCTGCTGTCACTGATAAAGGCCGTAACGAGCTCGCAGAGTGTGTTTTCTGTTTGTCTCTTTTTAAAATGTTCTCATTAGTGCGCTGTAACAAAACCAAAAGACATAAGTCAGAGTAAAACAACGGTGGAAGTGTCAGAATGTACAGACCAGGACGTGTTAAACAAGAACACGCTAGTATGTACAATGTAGGCACAGGGAAGGATCTATACTTTATTATATGGTATACTATACTATATTATACATTATGTTATACATTATGTTATAACATATTATAATATAATAATATAATTTGATATATACTACTATAATGTAGTTACAGTGAAGGTGTGTAAATCTGTACTTTATATTATACTATACTTATACCTATAGCATACTATCATATACTATACCATGCTTTGCTATGCTATGCTATACTATACTTTATTATATATTATATTATACTATACTCTAGGCGGCTTCCCCTAGTTCCCTGTCACTGTGCTAAGCTAACTAGTTGCTGGCCGTAACTTTGCAGGGTCACATTGGCATGTTAAAGGTCCAAAGAGGTAAAAGACTAGAGAAAAGCCTAAAAATAAAATACACAGAATTAATCATCTCATCAAATCAAATCAAATCAAAAATGCCTCAGAGGGCTTTACAATCTGTACAGGGAGTGACACCCTCATGACCTCTCTGATTTATTTTGTGACCTCGAACACTAGGTTGGAAATAGAGTAGATCATTTTTCTGCAGAACGAGTACTTTAACTTTTGATACTTTAAGAACATCCAGCTGGTACTTCTGGACTTTTACTTAAGTAGGATTAAGTAAAAAAGATGTTGACATGTTTCTGTGTTGTTCTGTCGTATGTTGAGATTTCGCTTTGATTTGTGACTCGTTGCAAACACCTCAGGGGCATCGGTTTGTGATCCCAGATCATTCTTTGTTTTTAGCTTTGCTCAGATTGTCAGATAGAAGCATCCCAAGAGACAATATCACAGTGCTCAGAGTTTGGCCAAATCCCAGCCTCAAGCTGTTTGCCAGAGTCACATTGATCCACTAATCCTTATTTTGTTCACTCAGACACTGAAAGAAGAAACTTTATATGACTTGTTTTTGTCCGTAAATCATTTATATTTGTCTTTTCTTTACTTACAAACTTCTGGTATATTGTAGTGCTGTGTGTCTTCTTTTGTCATGTGGATTCATTCATTCTTGTCATGTTTTTGTAGAAGGGCCTGCACCTCAAGTTGAAGGTAATTCTCCTCTTTAAATATTTTTTTATTCATTCATTCCATCTGCGGGAAAAAGGCTTGATCTTATAACAGTGTGGTGTGTCGTACTGCTCACAGCATTGCTTGTGCCATCATAAATATTACACACAGTAAATACCCATTTCATATTAATAGCATGGAGACAGAAATTATCTTCAGCACCATTCATTTACCTACGTCAACATTAGCTTTTTTTATACTCGGCGTTCGCTAATCGCTGCTATGTTTGGCTGCCTGCTGAGTCAGTGTTTGATTAATTCATCCTAAAACAAGATATCTACTTTGTGAAAATTGTGACATTTACTCAGACAAAAATTACTGTTTGCATGTGAGTCAAAATCAAGACTGACTAATGTTGAGACTGCAGCTCTCTTGTATGACTGAAGATGAATATTTACATTTTAGAGGTTTAAACATGGGAAATATTTTATTTGATATGTTCTAAAATGTTAAAACGTCTCATTTGTCCTGCATACGCTAGTTTTCTTGCTTATTTTATGATTGCAAAGACAAATGATCTCAATCTCAGTGTGACACATCTAATCATATTTTCATTGTTTCACATCACAGAACCTCCTGTTGCAGAAGAAGGTAATTCCTTTTTTCTACTGTTTTACTCCAACTTAATATATATAATATATTCAGTGTTCAACAAACATGCTGTTATCTGAACAAAACACAATATACCGACTATTCTCCATTTCTTGCAATGATTATTATCGCTCTGACTGTCTGTTTACTTGCCTCCGTTACCTTCACAAAGAGACTGCAGAAGAAGGTAATGATTTTTTTTTTTACTGTCTTATTATTGTTGTTGTGCAGCTTTGATAAATATTTTGTAAACATATATGTGAATAAAGATACATTTTACTTTCCCATGAACATTTACTGATGATCTTTTCTCCATGTCTTGCATTTGTTATGATTACTGTCTTCGATCAACTGTGTTCACATTGCCTTCACAAAGAGCCTGCAGCAGAAGGTAATGAGGTTTCTCTACAGTGTTGTAATATAATATATACAGTATAACAGTGTTTGGTGGTCCAGTTTTAACAAATATATTTTATACATATGTCAATAAAGCATAATTTTACTTTGAAATATGACATACTTCATGAGACAAATGCTTATTTTCTTTAACTGTAATATTTGTAATAGGCTGAATCATACTGCTCTCATGTAACATTAATATTGTAGTTAAGTCATGCTATGAACATGTTCTGAAAATCTATTTTCCATTTCGTGCATTGATTATGTTTGCTGTCCCTCATCAACTACCTGCATTACCTTTACAAAGAGCCTGCAGAAGAAGGTAATGAGTGTTTTCTGTCGCATGCTGTTGTGATACAATATAATAAGTGTTTGTGGTTGAGCTTTAATAAATACATTGTAAACATATGTGAATAAAACACCATTTTAAATATGACATCTCTTACAGGGCAAATGCTTATTTTCTTTCTCTTTAATATATTATTTAACATTTATATACTCCTAGGTAACATTAACATGCTAGCACGTCATGCTATGAACATTTACTGACAATCTATTCTCCATTTCTTGCATTGATTATGATGAATGTCACTGATCAACTGTGTTCACATTACCTTCACAAAGAGCCTGCAGAAGATGTTTGTCTACTGTTGTATACTATTGTAATATAAGATATGCAGTATAACAATGTTCAGAGGTCCAACAAATACATACATACATGCTTATTTTCTTTAACTTTAAGTATATTTCGGTTGAATCATACCATGGCATTTATTATTATGATTATGCCTGTTCCCATTACCTTCACAAAGAGCCTGCAGAAGAAGGTAACTCATAGTCTCTCTGTTCAAACTTGCATGCGTGGTGTGACTAAATAACACTTTATCACTGTCTGTGCCTCTCGCCTGTTTTACAGTCAGTTCACGAAAGAAGATCTTTGTGAGATATTTGAGGGAAATAGTAATATTGGTTTTCCCTTTCACGGATAAATCCATATGTGGTGTTAATATCTTCTTCATGCCTTAACATGTATTCTGGAAATACAATTTTATAAAAGAACTGCCTCCACCGCCTGAAAGTAAACTCATAAAGCTTTCATGGCTTGAAAATCCCCAGAGTACAACTCAGTATGACAAGGCATACTGAATATGTTTAGACTTTTTATCTCTCTCTCTGAAAGGCAAGAGTTTCATATCAAAATATGTAAAGTAGGTATCTGAACCGAGTAAAATAGTATTTAATAGTATATTTTCAATATTTTGAAACCCCTTTGTATTCTGCCAGCTCTAACACTAACATATCCATATGTCTTTTACCGCAGAGTCTCCAACTGCAGATGAAGGTACGCTAACTTACTGAAGATCAATGCTGTAGCTCAACGTGGCAGTCTTCATTTGTCCACTGGAGAACTGCACTGTACAACATATGCTCACAGACGCACCGCCCGCCAAAATAAAGCATATGTTGTTTTTTTAAATACAGTTTTTGGCAGACTTTGACAAAAAAAAACTTATAATGAGCCTACTCAGTTTCAAAATGGTGGTACACATTCTGTTACACATGCTGCTCATATTATGGCAAACGAATGTATTCAATGTCATGCATAAAATAACTACAGACAGTCCATAGTAGTCTTAGTTTTTGTAACAGAAAAGGCTATTGCATGTCAGAATATTGACTTAGTGGAATGAACAGAATCCAGCAACATTGGTGGACTTGGGGAGGGGCACAAAAACGCAGTAAAAGTTAATAAAGTACTTTCTGTGGTGGCCTAATGTTCAAGAAAATGCGATAGAGTGCCCTTCCAGAGGAGAAAACGTGATAGAGTGCCCTATAGTGTGCCTTTCCAGTGGAGAAAACATGATGGAGTCCCTTTTAGGGTACCCTTCCACTGGAGAAAATGGGATAAAGTGCATTCTTGGGTGCCTTTCTTATGGAGAAAACCTGATGAAAACTTGATGACTCTGCTGTTCCAGTAGAGAAAACATAGTTAAGTGCCCTCTAGGGTGCCCTTCCAGTGGAGAAAATGTGATAGAGTCCCCTATAGGATGCCCTTCCAGTGGAGAAAACATGATGAAGTCCCTTTTAGGGTACCCTAAAATGGGATAAAGTGCATTCTTGGGTATCTTTCTTATGGAGAAAACTTGATGAAAACTTGATGACTCTGCTGTTCCAATAGAGAGAACATAGATAAGTGCCCTTTTAGGATACCCTTCCATTGGAGAAAATAGGATAAAGTTCTTTCTAGGGTGCCTTTTTTGTGGCGAAAACTTGATGATAATGATGATAATGTGCCCTGTATGGTGATGGTTGTTCATTGGTTTTGATTTTTTTGCCCCTCAGACAGCCTGAGTCCACCACTGTCCAGAATGATCTAGAGTTCAAATACTTGAACAGTACATTTGTTAGAGTGTGTTGAGTCTGTTTGTCCCTTTATTGTTCCATTATTGAGTTAGGATGGGTGAATTTTGTTTCAGACAAACAGATCCATTGTAGATTTTATAGTACAAATGTAGTTTACTGATTAATATTTTACTCTTGATGGGAGGCTAGATTGATAAAATAAAGACAATGACTTGGTGCTATAGTAACTGTGATTATCCCTTGTTTTTTATAGATGACACCAAACCCAGACCAAAGTAAGTCTTTAGTTTTGTTCATTTTGATCCAAATATATCAACTAGTGATTAACTGGTTCTCTAAAGTTCTTCTTATTATAACTCAGAAATGTTATTTTAGGGCATTTGCTCCACCTATAGCTGTACCGAAGATCCCAGAGGGAGAAAAGGTCGATTTTGATGTAAGTGACTGATTTTCTTTTAAGTGACACATTTGTAAACTAAAGACTTTGTTCAAGACTTGATTAGAGTTTTGCTCTAACTGAAGCATGCCAATTCAACCATGTGGGTCTGTGACTGCAGGACATCCACAGGAAGCGTCAGGAGAAGGATCTGACTGAGCTGCAGTCACTGATCGAGGCCCACTTCATTCAGAGGAAGAAGGACGAGGAGGAGCTCATCGCTCTTGTTAACAGGATCGTAAGTCTTCCAGGAAAACCACATCACTGGAGCGATGGACTGGCCAGCAAACAATTACACTGTGTGTTTTTGTGGGCACCGATGTGCAGGAGAAGCGCCGTGCTGAGAGGGCTGAACAGCAGAGGGTCCGTGCTGAGCAGGAGAAGGAAAGGCAGGCCCGTGTTGTTGTGAGTTCCCTCTATTCACCACCTCATCTTTTTAAGGCTGTAACGTGACATACAACAAATGAAGAGCGTCCTCACACTCCTAAACAAAAAGACTCCTCCACCCTTGATCTACAATCTTACCCTTTTTTGCTTTGATACAGCGTAAAGCACCACAGGCCAGTCTTTTAAATATGAGTGTGTTTGGTGCAGTTACATTACAATATTGCCTTTTATTTCAGCTCAGTTGGATCAACCTTAAATCTTTGCCTCTTAGGGACTCTTTTGTCTTTGTTGTGCAAATAATTTAGTATTATATTTCACTTTAAAGCCACTATAATAAAGGATCAAATCATGTGTAATGTGAACCTACAGAATCGAATCATCACCCCGCTCTGCAGTTCCCATCATCAGTTCCTTTATCTTTTTTGGATCACTCTCATGGCTCTGTTTTTGGAAGCATCTTTTTCCCATAAGAAGCTCTAAAAATTGTACACTACCTACCAAAGTGCACCAAAAATAGCATCTAGCTGGTGAAAATAGTGAAGCGTTTAGCAGCAAAACAACCAGATATTTCCCCTAGGAGTTGGCGGAGACCAAAAACAGAGCTAAAAAGGAGTTTATATTAGAACTTCATTTGCCAGGTGGCGAGAAACACGCCTCCAAATGAATGATAATGTTGCTCCGTATCAGCTAATTAAGCAACAGATTTTGTCATCAGTCTTGGTTCAGCAAGTTGGAGAGACAAGGTGGACAGGTGGTGTGTTTCTTTCTCCTGTGACCACCTTGTATAATCTGTATCTCAGGAAGAAAAGGAGAGGAAGGAGCAGGAGGAGGCGCGAAAGAAGCAGGATGAGGACGCCAAGAAGAAGAAGGCTCTGACAAACATGACTCAGCAATATGCTGGTGTCCAACAGCGGGTCTGTCATCACACGCTGATACACATGACAAACCGTTGACTGGCTTCTCACTGATTTACTAATCTGTGGTTGTATAAATGTGAAGGGTTGGTGGTGTAGGTACCCACAATAGCAAAAATCCCAAATATCCACCTGTGAGTTGTGGATTTAAGCATTTTAGTGTTATGAAATCATTCCCACATTAATTCTGAGAAACCATCGCTGAGATGAAGACATGATCATAAATAGGTCTACAGCATGCCTGTTTACGCTTGAATTAATATGAAACAGAACCAAGAGTTTCAGACGTTGTGGCCTGTTTGAAATGTTCTCTTATTATTTCTTTCTTTCAACACATCCTCTTGGATTTATTCTCCCGTCCAGCAAGAAGGAAAGAAGGGAGCGAAGAAGCAGACAGAGAGAGAGAAGAAAAAGAAGATCCTGGCGGACAGGAGGAAGCCTCTTAACATCGACCATCTCAATGAGGACAAAGTGAAGTAAGGACGCTTCTACTAGCATCATTTTTCACAGACTAATATCTGCATTCTGCAGAGTTTTACACTATAGACGTGGTCTTTTAGTTTTCTGTCCTTGAAATACTCTTCGTTTTTGCTCAAAAAGGGAGAAGGCCAATGAGCTGTGGCAGTGGCTGATGACACTGGAGGCTGAGAAGTTTGACCTCATCGAGAAACTGAAGAGACAGAAATATGATGTAAGTACTTTGCCCCGGGTGTTGTGCCGGTTGCTCCATGAAATGATGATACCGATGAAGCGCACTTCTACAGAACTATTGTACTTTTATAACAACAGTGTAAAAGTTAGGAAGAGTTTTTTTAAAGTTGTTAGATTGATACCACTTATGTCTGTATGGTAAATATAAAGCTCCAGTTAGCACGGCTCAACTAAGACTGGAAACAACCAGCCGGGCCCCATCAAACCGATTTTGTTACCTAGGCTAGCTGTTTCCTACTGTTTTCAGTCTTTATGCTAAGCTAAGATAACCAACTGCTAGTTCTAGCCTTTACCATACCAACATGAGAGTATCATCAATCTGCTTTTCAAACTCTTCAAAGAGTCAACTTATTCCTTTAAGGGCTCAGTTTACCAAAGGAAAAAACACACTTCTACATGCACGTCTAAAGAACCTAACTACTTTTATGACAACAGTGTAAAAGTTCAATCAGTCTGGTTTAGGAAGAATTTTTAAAGGAATACTAATGATAATAATAAAATACGTAAATATTAGGTGTTTGTTTTTTAAATAAAATTAGATTAAAATCCTATGACTCACCGAAAAAGCCTCAACTTAGTTACTATATATGTAGTACTTAACCTAAGGACTAAATTATTTTGGACCATGGGATAAAATGATAATAAATTATATTGTAAATTGATAGTATACAGCCCTGAAAAAGCCACAGAATATGAAAGCTGATATGGTATGTGCACGGCAGTCCTGAGGGCACCAATCTAAAATGAATGTGGCTTGACTTCCAGATCAATGTACTGCAGACCCGAATCAATGAGCAGCAGAAGTTGTGAGTAACTGTTAATGAGGAGTGTGGGCCTCTTGGATGTTGTGTAGTTTTGCAGTCCGTGTGTTGAAAGGTCACAAACCGAGTCTTGGACAGTGGAGCAGAAACAAAGTTGGGCGACAATCATAAAAAGAAGGTAGTGTGTGTTGGATGAAGAAGCCTGCAGAAACTGGTTGTGTTTAATCCAATGAAAGGAGTCCCAAGAGCCGTAATCATATCATTGAAATTCGAGTGCAAATGTTAGATTTTATTTGGGTGTAACTTCCAGCTATGGTAGCTACCTTTGCAGCCATTTTGCTGAAGGTCTGGTAACACTTCCTGTCTCCAACTTAATTCCACCTCCGAGGCTGACGTGAATGTTTTTCCCAACTCATTTGCTCATAATTACGACATTAATTATATGACGTTAAAGCTGCATTATGCTTAGCTGAGCTACCTGGCTGTAGCTTCATATTTACCAATTACATGAGAGTGGTATCACTCTTGTCAGCTTAGCAAAAAAGCATCTGTCGTACAGTTGCATTAAAGTGTTTACAGTCCACAATAGTTACATACTCATGACAGATAATCTGCAAAATACTTCTTTTTTTTTGCACTACATAAAATTTGAGCCAGAAAGAGATCCCTGTGTCTCCAGACCATAATTTCAGCTGTCATACTTTTTCAAATGTTGACAGCTATAATTTGATCTCAAGCTGCTGTCAGAGCAGCTGCTGTCTCATCACTCAACTCTCGCTGTAAGGGACAGTTTGACTTGAAATGATGCAAGCACAACTGAAACATCGAGATAAATATTTCACTTCTGAGATTCTGTAGCCTCTCCTTTAGGACTGAGTTAAATGATCAGCTCAGTCAGGAAGACTCTAGGTGAGTCCACGAAACATATCATGCCCGAGCCGACTTCTTCTTCTTTAGGACTACAACGGTCCGCTCTTTTGCTCAACTGGTGTCCCCCTATGTCTGGTGATGTCCCTGTGCTTTAGCTGGTCCTCCATGTTTGTTCCCACAGATCAATCAGCTCTTGGCTCGCATTCAAGACCACCAGAGGTAAGTATTAGCCACCTTTGAACCAGGTGTGGCTCATAATGGTGTTGATGGGGGTGCCCTAGTAGCTCAGCTGGTAGCTTCCTTAAAACTAAGTTTTGCTGCATAGCTTTTACTAGTCCATGCTGAAACACTATCTTTATTTGCCCAGCTCCTTTACATATAAACACAATCGTAGATGCAAAACCCCATACACAGATCTTCAGTGTGTTACATTATCTCTTCTACCCTAAGGGCTTTTAAACTCACATCATCCTGCTTCATAGAACGTGGGAAGATGTGACAGTCTTGAGTTGTTTTTGCACAGATCTCACCTTCCAATGGCTGCACACACGTAAAAATATAGATTTTTACCTGACAGCCATGGAAAAAGATCAAGGCAGTTGTAGAAAATCTGCTATTTTGAGGCTTGCATGCAGTATTTTCATACTTAATATTCTTTATTCTCTTAACTGATCGAGCGAGTCTGCACCATTCATGTATCACCCAACATCTTTACATATTCATCCAGGCAGTCTGAAAACATTGTGTTCCTGATCCACGGCTATATTTAAGCTTTGAAGTTGGCAAAATCGAGAAGCAGTGTGGTGGTTAGGTCGAACAACAACACAACAAGCCCCACATATTCACGTCTTTTTTTTTTAAAAAACTTCTTTTGTGTAACACTATCAGTTACAAATTTTGAAATGCACACCGATTTGAACCAAACATCTCGGGGGAAAAAACACAAAGTCTTAAGAAGTTGTGTATGTCAGTGCAGAACGAGACGTCTGTGTTGAATCAGCCGGTAAGTGTCTACACTCTGCTTTTCAAGTCAGATATATCTGGTAGAGTAAACTGTGGGCAAAAGTGCAAAAAAAGAACAAAGGCAGTGTATCAAAGGTAAGGCTGCTGCTCAGGGGGACACAATCATCATTTGCCGGCTGTGTGAAATTGTGTGATTTTACACTTTTTTTCTAATAGCATGATGCTTTGGTGTGTCTGCCGACTTCAGTCCATCTGATCAGTCCGCTCTAGTTCTCCCTCTACCCAGTTCATTTCTTTTGCTTCATAAAATACTTACATGCCACCCAAGTGTTTGCTCTAACTACAGACTGTAGAACAACTTTTCAAAGTCTTTTTAAAGTATTTTCAGCTAATTATGAAACTGGGACAAACTTAATATCATTAAGTCCTCTTTGTCCGAGACCGAGTTAAAATGCAGTCAATTCCAAGACAAGAGTCTTAAAACGTCTCAAGACCAATCTCAAGTACAGCAACACTGGACATTTAACATATGTTAAACTACAGACGAAATTAATTAAATTGTGAGATACTCTAGTATTTTTTGTGTGTGTTGCAGATCAGTCTTATTTAATTCTGGTACTTTTTAAAATCACAAATGTTACTTTTTAAATCAGCCAAGACAAACTGAGCCAGTCTGTGATTGGCTGTTGCTTTTGTCTGAATGATCGACAGCCAATAACATTAAGATTGAAAGGATGATATAATGTTTTCATATTAATGAGCTGTTTCAGACATTTTTATTGTTATTAATTCAATTCAAATGTATTGAATCCATTTGGAACACTGTCACACAAGTGACACCGACATATTTATTTATGCACACGGTAAGCAGTTCAATTGTTTTTGTTTCCACAGCGCCAAAGGAAGAGGCAAGGCCAAGGGCAGGGTGAGATAGACGCAAACATCAGCAGGAGACCTTCAAGGAAGCGTCTGAAACGGAGAGGCAGTATTTGACTTCGATGACATTAGCGTACATGTAAAGACTAAAAAAAAAAAAAAGCACTGCAACAGCTAGTTCGAGACATAAACAATAAAAAGTTTTGTGATTTTGAGCCATGTTTGTGTGCAAGTCTGAAACTACTGCATATTTCCTCATTGAGTGTGCCTGAAAGAGCACACTATATACTATTCACCGCGCTTATTATTAATCTTACACCCTTTTTTTGGCATGCTACTCCTCCTGCAGTTTTTGTCGCACAGATTTTTTTTTTTGTCTTTTCTGCCTTTATTGATAGTACAGCTGAAGATAGACAGGAGGCAGGGGGCCGTAAATTAGCCGTCCGATGCGGGATTCGAACCGGGGCCAGCTGCAGCGAGGACTGTAGCCTCCACACACGGGGCGGCCACTTAACCCACTACGCTACCGACCGCAACGCTATGACTCTTCTAAGCGTTTCATCAAATGGTTTGCCGATAAATCGCCAAAAATCACGGAAAAAAAAAAATGAATGGGTGTGTATTGATTGAATATTCGAGAGCTAGAGTGCGTGACATCACTAGAGTGGAGAGGGAGAGAAAAATTTGTCGAAAAATAAATTTGTAAACTGCGATTGAGGCCACAAATGTCACTATACAGACATGATTACCACTAAAAAAGGTAGGAAAATCCGAGGCGGTTGCAGTGATAACACTACTGAAGCTGTAATTTTTATAGTTTTGGGGTCAGATACAAAGATGCACCAGCAACACGCATCTACTGCTAAGACAAAAGTTTTTCAAAATAAGAGTCCCTTCAAAATAAGAGCCCATTAAAAAGCCAATGATGACAAAGCTTGTTGTATTAATACAGAATTTGCTGAGCAGTGTCGATAATAATGTATGGGGGCGACGGGGCCAGAGTCAGGCACACTAAGTAACTTCTAGTTACTTTCTACCGATCCCTGCTGTGTTTAAACAGCTTAAAATAAATTAATCCAAATCATTCAACCAGCAATAAAATAGCTCTATTTATTCTTTTGGGAACCATACACAGAGAACCACAGTGCACCATAAATTTCACAATGTAGGCAGCGATATGTAAACATAATTAAATGACTCACCGCAGCAAGCTGCAATAGTGCTCATTACATTATCAACACACTTAAATAACACATTAATAAATAATGATTTGATGGCAATACAGTGTCAGGATGGACTCAGTACAGTGTGGTGACAATAGTGCAAAAAAAAAAAAAATTGGAGTATGTACACAGGTAAGAGGACTAACATTCGCAGCGAGTCAGGAACAATATGTATTTAAATTCAACAAACCAATCCCTGCTTTCACTTGTGAGGTTCCGGTTCTGACACGACAGCTAAAATGAAAAGCCTGCAGATGAGGAGATGATCATTTCTATTTCACACAAAAGTCTGTTTCCACTCTGGTTAACCACTGTCTGTCAAAAATGGAAATTACTTTGCTTTTGGCGCTTTGGCTGAACTCTCGGTTACTCGAGGAGCCGTCGGGAGAGAAGACGAGGGGGGAAACTACAGTTTCTAAAATCTTACCTTGAACTTTAGCTAACAGAGGCAGTGCATGTTCGTATACTCAACAACATCAAGCATTTTAAATAAACAACTTACATTTTTCTTTCAGGTAGCTTTGTGAGCTAATGTGATACCTACTGTACATTAGAGCAGGGATCAGATCAGTGCATTTTCATGGTTGCAAATCCAAAACTTCATGTTCAGACATGATGAGTGCATGGAGCGTCTGTCCTTGAGGCATGATGAGGAGATAGATCAGATTTTTCACCACATGTGTGTCTCCCTGATCTCAGCGATGACCTGGCTGGCTTTTTGCAACGCCTGTGGGACGAGATTAAATAAACAAAATAACAATCAAGTGACAGGCGAGGGAACCTGAATTTATCAGAGAAAACTTGACACTACAAGATGGGGAGCCTGTTACCTGTAGCATGTCGGCCGCCTCCTTGCGCCGCTGGGCCATGTCCTCCGATTCAGTCAGCAGATCGTTGAGGAGGCCAGATTTATACAGCTGGCCAACAAGCTCGCTCTGGAGGCTGTCCTTCACATGGTTGACCAGGAAGTGCATCACTGCCTTCGGCACGCTGCCGTGGAAGGAGGGAGGAAGAGAGAGAGACCGAACAGATGGTTTAGAACAAGGACGCAAGATGGCCTGGTGACTGTGATCTCCCCCAGATGGAGGAGGCTTGAGTTTGATCCTTCAGGTGGCCATGCCTGTCGAAGAGTTAAATATCTTTATCTCTGCTGAGCTCTAGGGGGGCATACACCAATAATATGGCAAAGAAATCCACTTTGATAGGGTTGAAAAGAGGTTAAACGATGTTGAATCACATAAAAACTAATGAAATACGACTGATGATCACAGCAGGCAGCAACCTTTTAATCAGACCGACCATGCTGTTAATTATGCATAACTTTATGCCTTAATATAATTTGAGTGTGAGTTAAATAAAAATTCAGACTCTGTACAGTTGTCATGAACATTGGAATTAGCGATAGAGACCAAAACTGTTTTTTGTACCAGGCTGTTAACATTTTTATTTCTGCTGTGAAGTTGGACATTTTAATATGGGGGCTTATGGAGATTATATATATATATATATATATATATAGATAATAGATATACATATACACACATATACACACACACACACACACACATATATATATATATTCATATATATATGTATTTCATATATATATATGTATTTTCAGCTATGTGGATATTTTATTATGCTTTACTTTTATACTATTTTATCAAGTTATTAATACATTTTAATGATTACTATTTCACTATTATACATTTTTAATGGGTTTATTTTTTATTCATTTATTTTTTATTCATTTTTAACCTGCCTCCAGTGTTTCCTCACTGCAAGATGATGAGATGGCGCTATCTCAGTTTGTATGTGGGTGGAGGGTTGGGGGTAGGTGTTGGGGTGTTATTGTGTGAAGCACTTTGTGTTACATGTTTTGTATAAAAAGTGCTATACAAATAAAGTCTGATTGATTCATTGCTCTTTCAAAAAGTGTGAGAACAGCTGGGCACTGGAGTTTTCAGCAAACTCAAGCAAGAGCAAATATTGCATTTGTTGAGGATATTTTCATGTATTTGATGCAACAGTGAGTGTTTACGGCAGCAGGATTTTGTGTGTGTGTTCATGGTTATGAGGAAAAATGCCAGCCAGTGCAACAATGTGGCTCACTGGTGTGTTTTTAATATAGTTTTTGAGAACAGTGGAGCTCTGAGGAATCACATATATCACAATATTTGTTAGTTCAATGTTGGTTTTGCTCTTTTTTTATTTGTCGATCATCCAAAATATAGAAAAATCACCAGACATAGGAGAGGAACTCGTTGGCCTACCTGTCCTGGATATTCTTGCGTACAATGAGGAAGTAAGACTTGATGAGGCGTTCGATGACCTCACAGTCCCGCTGCTCACGTGATGACAGCTTCCTGGCAACTGGCACGGGCTTGAGGGAAAAGGGAGACAATGTTTTAATCAATTCGCTGAAAAATACTGGAGTCTTCATAATGAGGCATGCTGATGTGCTTATATTTAGTTACCACATCCAGCAGGTTGACAGCTCCTTTAAGGGGGCTTCCAGGTCCAGAGCCGGGGGCTTCCTCCCCCTTCTTCAGCATCCCCCTCCAGTTCCCTGTGCCGTCCTGCTCACACGGGGGTCCTGCTGCCGGGGCCTGAGGAGCCGGGAACACAAGAAAAATGAAGATTAAATGTCATCACACAACCCAGGCTATCAAATTATTAGAGCAGCGCCTCTCTCATATTCGCAGGGAAAAGATGGTTAGAGTAAGTAACGTAATAACCTCGACCGGCTCATCATATGCGACAGTGCAAAGACGAGTCAAACAGGCATGTACACAAAAAGAGATTACAGAAACTTGAAGCTAAATATTCAAAACTGAGCACAGTACATAGACCCACTGACAATAAATGTCTCTGTCATGGAGATCAAGTTGGGAAGACACCTCCACTGCTCAGAGAAAGGAAGTGAGCTCAACTATTAGTGCAGCAGTCAAAGAGGGGGAGTCAGAGAGGCAATGCAGTAAATAAAAAGAATTAAAAAATCAGCCATGCTAGAGGCTCTGCTTTAAATGCTAACATCAACATGCTAACATGCTCACCACTGACTGTATAAAATAATGGACGGCGTGCACGTGATGTCACCCGCAAGTTTCCGGAGATACATTTTGAAGCTCAAAATCTGTGGCGCAGTCCAAAAGAGACCAAAACAGTTTTTTGTACCAGGCTGTAAACAGGTTTATTTCTGCTGTGAAGTTGGACATTTGAACATGGGGACTTATGGAGATTAACATGTTTTGTAGCCAGCCTCAAGTGGATGTTTGAGGAACTGCAGTTTTCGGCATTGGCTTTACTTTATTTTCAATGACAATGCTAACATACCAATGTAGAGCGTGCACAGCGTTTAACCTGTTTACCATTTTAATTTAGCGAGTTCCCGAGCTAATATTTGCTAAATCACATTAAACAGAGTGCAGCTGAGGCATTCACAAGCGTCTGGTCATAAACATCGGACCAATTAAAACCTTCACCTGACGAAGACGTTAGATGAAAGGTTAAATGATTACATAAATATCTGTACAACGTTCTATGGCGATCAATCCAATTGCTCTTGAGACAACACACACGAAAAACCCCCAAATGTACGCTAGAGGAAATGTCAAGGGGGTCACCACAGTATGTAGGCTTCATCCTCTGGGGCCCATGAATGACTGTACAACATTTCATGGCAATCCATTCGGTCGCTGGTAAGATATTTCAGTCTGGACTAAAGTGATGGACCGACCAACTGACCGACCCACATTGCCATCCCCTGAGTCGTGCCTCTAGCATGGCTAAAAAAAAATATTGTCATTCCCCCCAAAATAGTACTGAACAGGCTTGAGTAGGTGGTGCACAGTGGTAAGGATTTACACAATTCCTATAAACTAAAGTAGAAAAAGAAAACAGGGCAACCAAAGTGTTAAAGAGGTTGGAAAGGGAAAATAGAGGGCAAGAAAGGCATTTTCTACGAGACAGGTGGACCAACTTTGGGGGAAACAGACTCTGCAGAAAACACAACGCTTGTTAGTGCAAGTCCACACAGGCTGAGGGAGAGCGAAACAAGAGCAGGGCATCAGCAGACAAAGATCAGAGTGCATGCCAGCAGCCCATGCCTATCCAACCATCCATCCATACATCCACACATCCATGCTCCACCACAGGCGGCCCCGCACTGAGACAGCGAGCTGCATATGTGCCCACCTTGGCACCGTCCATGTCTGCTCCAGACGTAGGGGTCTCGCCAGAAACCACAGCCAGGCCAGCCGGGCCTTTGCCAACAGACTAGCAGGAATATGAGAGCAGAAACGAAGAGAAAAGAAAAAAAAAAGAAGAAAAAAAACACTGAGAAGAAATGTGGAAAGACAGAGGGAAGGAGCTTTGGCAGTCGAAAGTCATTTGAGGGGAAGAGAGGAGGCTTCCTGAGAAGGAGAGAGGACATGTGGGATAAAATTCCTTGATGGAAACTATCCGAGGCATTTGGTTCACAGATCCTCATCCTGTAGTGCTATGAGTGATTAACACTGCACAAGTCCCCTTTATACTCGGGACGCTGCAGACTGCAACCAAATATTAGAACAGATGAGCTACTTGTTATTTTATTTTAAAATATAAGGTTGTGTTTCTTTTACCTTATCCCTCGGCACTGCAGCGGGCAGCTCTCTCATCCGGTTTCTCCTTTGCTCCTACGAACACGAGAACGAAATTACAAAAACTTCAACACATCCTGTGAAAGTATGGAAGACAATTTAGTGAAAAAACGCATCATGAACAAAGTGATCTTACATCTTAAAGATCTCACATCTTAGTTTCTCCTTTCTAGTATAAAAGGAGAAACTACAGTGGACCCGTGGCATCTGTAGATATAAAAGGCTTTTTGTAAGGCAACAATATCATAATAATTCTTATTCTCAGGTGATTATACACTAATTAAAATAGTCATTTATACTATTTATATATTTCTGCCACATTCTGTAAACACAGCCCCTTAAATCTTACATATTAATATTAATTCAAGTTGTTTTCATTTAAGTAAAGTTGAATTTTGCTGTCTAAATTTCACTAATCTGGATTATGCAAATTGATTCAGATCAGAAAATGGTTGTTAGACACAAAAAAAAAAGCAAAAACACTTAAAACTTAAAATCAGGGTTTTGAAATGGTAAAACTTTTACATTTCAATATTAGTTTTTGTAGTTAATGCCTCAAAATGACACAATGACACAGAATATTGTAGCTTCTATTAGCTCCCATACATTTCACTATGAATGGCTATTAGTACTTATTATTTATCTAAAAATAAATCAACATAAATCTCAGCAACATCAGGTTTCCAGAACAATGTTCTGTATTTCTGAGTACAGACCTCTATATTGTTATTCAAGACCCCACAGGCATCTGCAAAGTCTGGATGTTTGGTGTTGATGTAGGCCAGCTCTATTGCAACCAAGTTATGCACCTAAGACAAGAAAAGAGGACAACCCCGGTTATCTGAGCGCTCTGATTCTCATCTTGCCTAAAAGATAAAGACTGCGGGTGATGACAGCTCAAAAAGAGATGAAGGTACCATCTCATTGGTGATAGGCAGCCTCTTCCTCAGGAGGGACGTGACGACTTCCACGATGGCCTCGTGCAGCTTAGGGAATCTCTGCAGCTCCTGCAGGACGAAACATGCTGAATGTAAACGCCTGCGCGTGACGGGGAAAAGATAAATAAGTGTGACAGAGACGATTACCTGTGTGCTGTAGTTGCTGCAGTGCTGGATGATCCTCTGCATCTCCTCGTGGACCAGCTCCACGCAACGCAAACTGGGCTCCTCCAGGCGCTTCACCTGCTTCTTCACTAACAGCTCGAAGGAAACCTCGGGCACAAACAGGGATGGACGTGGCCCCTGGTGTGGGAGGGGAGCTGAAGGTTACGGATCATTGCCCACAGCAAACAAAAAGCAACAGAAAGGATCCTACAAAAACAAAAAGTCAGAACGCCGGCGTCCCTAATGATGTCATATCTAAAAGATCAAGAGGCAGCAGCACTCACGGTTGCGTTCCTAATGGCTGTTAGGATGTCGATGGTGCTGAGTCCTCCCAGAGGATCCACAGACTCCAATGTTCTGCCAAAAGTCTCGTGGAATATGTAACAAATTCTGGCTCCACCGCACCTGAAAAATAGCAGCGGAGGGATATTAGCTGTGATGTGAACCCTGTGGCCCCTGCTCTCCTGTCAGCTCTTCCTTCACAGAGGCCGTGCGTGCCTCAACTTACAAGTTGTATAATATTAAATGATGAAACCAATGCAGTTGTTTTGCTCATTTCGGCTGTGCTGGATCAACAGCATCACCATGTGGCGGAGAGGGGGAGAAGCGCCAGGTACTCACAGCTCTGCCGTCTCGATGTATTTGGCCGTGCCCTCTATGGTGTTGCAGTACTCTGTGGCGAACTTAGTGATGAGCTGGAGCAAGGTGGCGCTTTGGTCTTCGACGGGCTCGCCGTAGCTGCTTAGCAGGGACTGGTACTGGGCTGCCAGGACGTTGATCCGTGTCTTCAGCTCGGGGAGGCAGTCTCGGATGTGATGCATCAGTAACCTGACATTATGGCAGGAAAGGGCAAGAGGGTTTACACAGATATGTGAAATTATAGTCTGAGCTAAACATCTGATACTGTCACAACTCCAACTCAAACATTAAGAACTATATATACTGTATATTTTTTTATAAACAAAGGTCGGGGGGTATCTGGTGCACACAGTCTGTAGGGACTTGGCTTGGCAGGTTCAAGTCCAGCACTTGGACTCGTAGCTGGAGAGGTGCCAGTTCACGTCCTGGGCACTTGAACAAGGTACTGAACCCCCTAACTGCTCCCATGGTTACCCATCTCTCCACATTTACATGTCTATAAGCCCTTTGTGTGTGTGTGTGTGGTTGTATTTCTGGCCTATATGCATAAAACTTAAATGAAAAAAGAATTTCTGCATTACTGGACCAATAAAATCATTCTTTTTTTTCTTAAAGCATTCTGGACATTTATAATTCACAACTGTTTTGTCCTTTTTTTTGCCTGAAAATGACAAACTCTAATCAAAATGCTCACTATACTTGAACTCTTTTGATTGCAGTCCTGACCATGGTCTTTTCTGAAAAGCTCTTTAGAGTAACTATCAAAGAGTCTGAGCTGGTTTAAGTAATACTGACACAACCCTGCTGCGAAACAAGCACCTGTTTTCACAATGATACTGGGGGCTTAAAATGTTTTGAAAGTTGACTCCCTATATCTCGCCCCTACCAGGGTAGTGAGAAACGTATGAGTCATGATCGATGACCAACTTTGCACTTTACAACATAAGAAAAATCAGACCTTACCTGACTCAACATGCTGCCCAACTCCTGACACAGGCTGTGGTCATTTCACGACTCGATTACTACAGAACGCCCTCCAGCCTGCACAGTGAAACCCTTTCAGGTGATCCATAACGCGGTGGCACGTCTCGCTTTCAATCAGCCCAAAAGTGCACATGTTACCCTGCTGCTCATCGAGCTCCAGTGGCTACCTGTAGCTAATGTTTTTCTATCAAGTAATCTCTCCACCTGCTTGAAGGCCATTATACAGACATATGTTACCTTCTCCAATGAACGACACCTGGCTCTGCCGCCCGTACGCTCAGGGCAATCCAGACTTTTCTCGTCTGCTGTTCCCTGTTGGTGGAACGTCCTACCAGTTCCTACCAGATCAGTGCTGTGCCCCGCTCTACCTTTAAAAACCTCCAGCCCTTCAGAGAGTACCTCCTCTACTAACACTACCAACTGGACATGCCAAATCTATCCCTCTCACTTGATTGTTTCCCTTTGTAAGTCGCTTTGAAAAAAACGACAGCTAAGTGACTTTAATCTAATGTTGACAGACGAGTGAGGCTTTGTGCTTTTAAAAAAAGTTAAATATAATAATATCCATAATCACATTTACCTGTTGAGGGTTCTGGCCAGGTATTTGGTTCCATTTCTGTTGGCGAGCGATGGATATTTCTTCTGCAGAAAAGCGTACTCGTCTCGAATTGCGTCAGCCACAGACTTTTTATTGTTGATGTCCAGCTGGCTCCTAAGAAGGTAAAACACAATAACACAGCAACACTTTGCTCATGATACGGTCCTTGTTATGCTGCCTAATGCATTGTATGTTATGATACCGTAGGTGTTCATTAAACTGAATTAAATCAAGAATTTATAACTCGATATTGATATACCAGCATTAAAAATGTATCACAGTCCACTCGTCTCTGTTCTCTGCATCTCTGTTATGATGATGGATGGTATCAGTGCGGTAAATATAGTTTTTCTGACCTGTTGACAACTCCAATGAGCCCCAGTTTGACAGGAATGACTCTGCCCATCAGTACGTCCATCGCATCAGTGCCAGCGTCCATCAGGTCCAGCTTGGTCACCACAGCCAGCGTCCTCCTGCCTGGTGAGACGACCAACACACTCCTTCTTTTAGTCTTCTTACCACTCACTGCTCTGATTATCACATTGCTTTTTAGATAATATCTTCCTCTAAGTCTTTCTTACCGTCAGGATCGACCTCCCGGGCCACTTTGAGGGCCTCCGAGGTGGCCATGTCTGTGTTCGCCGCGGTGACAGCCAGGATGATACAATTGGGATTGGAGATGTGCTTCAAGATTAGATCTCTTATCTGAACCTCGATGTCCTTAGGCTGATCACCCACGGGCACCTAAAGGGAACATATCCAATTAAAAGCAAAGACACGAGTATGTCTCAATTTGATTAGTTAAGAAACTACAGCGGGAGATTTCTCAGATTAACGCATGTTCGTCCAGAGGGGAGGAAGTAATGAGACTGGAATCAAAGCCTGCAGACTGGTGAGCTTTGACAGCTGGTTCAGAAGCATCAAGAACGAGTTATTAATCCCCTGAAGTCTGCAAATATCAAAAACACACAAACGCATTGAACAGACAGACACCAGTGACCAGGCATCTGGTAAATCTTGGTTTTTGGGCGTTGTATAACAAACTTCCCTCGCGGTACGAAAGGATCAAAGCCTTGTCTTAGGGAGGAGGAAGCGTTAAGTAAAGAATGTGTTACCTTAGTGATTCCCGGCAGATCCACCAGCGTGAGGTTGACAACGTGCGGAGAAAATATCTTCAGATGGATGGGTTCATCACTGATCCCCTGCAGGAGGACAAGAAAAGAATAGACGTGTACTGTGTGCTAAGAGCTAAGCACTGTTTTACCGGTACATTTAAAATATGCTTTTGGGTGTAAAATCTATGGTTTGATAATGATAATGATAATAATGTTATCATGTCATAGAGCTGCTTTGGGTGTGAAATATAGCCCGTTTGTGCCTCTTGAGTATTAGAATAACATTTTATCCAAAGAGCTTAACATTTGGTTCTCTGAAAAGTAAATATCCTGCGATGTTTCACACTTATGGTTCCTCTGCGACTTTTCTAAAACATCTGAATGAAAAAAATGTTTTGTATGCTGCACAATAAAAGACTTTTAAACCATTTCCCAAGCTGTAACTCTGTCTCTCAGCCACATATCTGTGTCTGGATTAGGATTAGGGTAAGAAGTTAAGAAACAGGTTAAAAATCTTTTTTATCCTTCCAGGGACAGTAAATATTTTCCCATCCAGGTGATTAAAAAAAGTCTTTGAGGATTATACAAATATCTTGAAAACAGATAGAATAAGTATTGTAAATTACCTTCTGGGTTTTTCAAAGATGGATTTATTTTATTTTTTTTTAGAGGGGAGGAAAGTTTCTGATGGAGGTCACAAAGAGGCCGGCTCCAGCGTCAGACACTCAGAGAAGTGTAGTTATGTAAATAACCCAAAGTTTTACAAAGCTAAATGAGAGCAAGTCTGTCCTCATTTGCCTCCCTTTCAGCTTCCTAGAAGCCTCTCCAAACCCTTTGGGCCCCAGTAGCCCTGAGCTACATGCCAAAAAAATGTCGGTGTGATTTTCCACTGTGGTCTCAGATTTGATAAACATACTATATAAGCTCTGCTCTGAAATCCAGTTTCCTCAGCTCAGGGCTATATCCAGAGTCAAGTTTTTTACTCACACATGCTCAGATTTGTAGAAAAAAAAAAAAAAAGACAAGTTATATTCGCTTTCATCTCGTTTTAATTCTCTGTACACATTATGTGTTAGTCACTAATCTTTGGTTCGCCTGCAGCTAGCCCAGAATGTGCACCTAGTTTTCTAACAGGCAAAGACAGAAGGAAACTCACATTATTCACTGCTACGGTTGTTGGTAATGACTTGCCTCAGAGCTTTATTGTTTACTTATATATGCATCTTAATATTTATCCTGTCTTTCCTACACTGTCATCTGAAGACCAAAGTTAACGGCAACTTTGTTGACAATCAGTACAGCATCGTTTGTGCTCTGTAGATTTTCCTCCTCGCTTAACAGTACAGATTAAAGCGGCAGTAAATCTGATATGTCCGTATGAGAAAACACACAAAATAGCCCCTCCATCCTCCATCATATCTCACCTTATTATTGCCTGATATTCGCTCGGTTTCATTTTCAATTTCTTGCCTGATTTCATCAAAATCTGTGTAGACCTGCAAAAAGAAACACAAGAAAAAAATAAAGACGAGCAAGAGTCAAGAGTATAAATTGAATTATTTTGTATCGTAAAAGTCAAACCTTATTTTTCGTGTGCAGAAACTTGCCCCACTCTTCGCCTTCTCTGCCTGTGTGACATAACAAAACGGTGCGGGTTACTCAAAGCGGACTCAACGCGGGTGTTAACTCGAAAGGTGACTGTGCAGAAAACTAAACAAACACGGCTAACATCAGGATCGGCGGCTGAAGTCACAGGTGCGACTTTGAGGAAGAGGAGGGAGCACAGCTAAGAAGCTAATTCGGGTTATTAAACGTGGAGACACATGTACAATGCACCTTTGTGGAGCAATGTGCCCTTTCACACTCTGGCATCTGCAAGTGATTAGAGAGACAGACCAGCATATTACATGAGTCATGTCACACTGGACACAAACAATGATGTCCCCTCCCTAAACACCTCAAACATGGGTGACTTGCACGGAATAATTTCAACACAACATACAAAGGAGTGAAGCTCAATCCGAACACAGCAGTGGATTCATTGGTGGAGTCCGTGCTTACCACTTTCATCATTCTTCCTTGCATCCGCAGCATCTACGTGGACCAGCTGGAGGATGAGAGGTCGCCTGGTAACGATGCCGGTACCACGGGGCAGCAGGTCCCTGCCGACCAGGCTCTCCAGCACTGAGCTCTTGCCACTGCTCTGGAAGACACAGATAAGAGACGTGATGGTGTTAGATGAAGATCCAGCATGATTGCACCTGTCTTTTCCTAAAGCGGTGACCTGGTTTTGGCTAACAGAGGTTGGTGTGTGTGTGTGTGTGGATATTAAAATAGCACTGATTGAAGATGAAAATAGATTTCACTGTCACTGCCAGTGCAGAGGAGATTTACAGCAGGTCTACAAAGGCCTCAATTCATTTAGTGATCTGAATATTTATCATCACTCTAAATCTTTTCATATGTCCTATGAAATAATCTGACATTTATCTGTGCATACATTAACAATAATGCAAGGTTATCTAGCTAGCATGACAAAATACACACAGTCAGTGCATTTTACCTGAGTCCCCACCACTGCTATCTGCGGCAGCTGAATGATATCCGCCCCCACTGTGTTGAACACATCCTGCAGTTTGTTTATTACGGGGATAAGAGCCTCCATGCTCGCGGTTTAATGAATAAAAATGAATAAACCGGCTGTTTTCGTGATGGAGCCAAAGTCATTCAATGTCCCACCGACACCACCATTGCAACAACACCCACTGAACAAGCGACGGTTAGCTGGAGGGAGGCGGGGTTGGGAGTTGTAGTCCTCAAATGTGTGAAAACTACTGCGCAGGCTGGGACAAAAGACTACAACACGCGCGCGCGCGCTCCGAAAATAACGTCTCGTTTTCTGGCGCATGCGCGTACGCGTTGTTGCTGACTAGCTCCCACTAGCTTCGTTAGCAGGCTGCTTCTTTCTCCTCCTCTAACCTTTAACTTTACTGCCTGGTTTGAAGTCAGTAAGTCAGTCTGCCGGCGTCCAAACCATCGTTTTTTCCACCATGCTACAGTTCCTGGTGAGTTTAACAAACGTTTTCAGGCTTGACATCGATGCTGGGAGTAGCGAAAGTAGCTTATGTGTTAGCGCGATGATAACTAGCTGTGAAAGTCATTTATTTTTGTAAACAAACCCGAGAAGCTGCTGTCACCAACCAAACAGCTCACAGTTAATTGACTTAAAACATGTCACCTGATAAAAGGCACTTAAATGAATGTTTGTGAGTAATTCTCAGATATTTCAGCCTTGAATGACATGTTTTTATTTGTGTTTCAGGCCGGCTTCACCTTGGGAAATGTTGTGGGGATGTATCTGGCTCAAAACTATGACGTAAGTCTGTTTTTTGTTTGTTTGTTTGTTTGTTTGTTTGTTTGTTTGTTTGTTTGTTTCTAAACGAGTTGTCACACGGCCTCATCTCTACCACGCCCTCCTACAGACAAACAAGTATGTGGGGCCCCCAACCCAGGGTTCCCACGGGTGCTTGAATTCCTTGAAAATGCTTGAATTTCAATTCAGTGTTTTCAAGGTTGTGAATATGCTTGAATTTTTTGTGATGTCTATTTGTCCCTGTTATTGCGCTATGGTAGTTACACAATACACCGCTCACAAGCTGAGAATACAAGCCAATTCACAATTAGTTAAAAATCAAAACAGTCAATCTACCACCATATGAAATAATGCTAATTAGACCCATATTATTATGCCATACAGTGGCACCGCTGCGCTTCCCATGACCATCATGGCAAACACAACTAGTAGGCTACCTATTTAAAGGTGCTGGAAAAATGGAAAAACTGGTGCTTGAAGGTGCTTGAAAAGTGCTTGAATTTGTTCATGAAAAAGGTGTGGGAACCCTGCCAACCCCCCCTCAGTGATGTACATTATAGTCAATAGTTCATGGAGTAATAACTTGCCTTAGACTTTTATTGTTATATGTATCTTTATTTATTCTACACATTTCTTATTCATGAGTAATTTCTCATCCACCCTGTCTACATTAGCTGCAAGTGAATTAATAAATGCCCTAATAAATGTAGATTTATTGCATTACTTTCAACTGATTGTATCTAATAAACTAGCAACTGTATACGCGTATGATATGTATTGACTGTCGTGCTTTTTCCTGTCTAGGTTCCCAACATAGCGAAGAAAATCGATGCCTTTAAAAAAGACGTGGAGGCCAAGAAGAAGCCCCCAGAGTGAGCCGAGCGGGAGCGTGTTGCAAACCAGAACAGATGGACTCTGGAGAGAAACTATTTATTTTACAGGGTTACGATAAGAAGCATACATTTGATTTAAAGACTGATGTAAAATATGTTTGAGAATATATAAACAGTGCCTGGAGCCACATTTGTTTCTTCCTTTTAGTTTTATAGGCATATTTTAAACTGTAGCCTATTTTTTATAAAAAAAAAAAGATAAATCGTGCAAAAACTTGGATTTAAAGAATATTGCAGCTAAACTGGTGGGATCACTTTAAATCCAGTACGATGGCACTTTCTTGGATGCACTGTGGTGTTTTACACAAGATGTTCATTACTTTCACATCAGGAGATAACATGTCTTCTGTGTTGTCTTCAAACATTTGGCTTTACAAGCTTCCAGTTTATCCACGACTGCCAAAGTTTTTATGACATTAGCGCAAACACAGTTCTGAATCATTCAGCTTACAATAAAGTTCTTGATAATGACGTTTGAGTCTTTGCCTCATAAATGAAGTCTAGTTTTACTGGCTTGTGTCCACCAGATGGTGCTGCTATAAAAGGTTTTATGTGGAGCTACCGCTTTAACCAAAAAGGGTGAAAATTCATTGAAGTTTGGCAGAAATAATTTACTTTTTCTTTTTCTGTTTTGTTCCCTTCTTCTTCTTCTTTTTCTTCTTCTTCTTTGATTGTGGCCCAAAGCCTGTCAACTCCAGACAGTGCACTGCATTGTGAGCAATGTAGTAGATTTTCTCCATGGCTGCCGGGCTGAGGATGTCCACCTCGGTCTTGGGGGATTTGGCACTGGACGATCTCTTTTTGGTTGTTTTTGGACTCCTGGTCTTCTTAGCCGGGCTTGTACTGTGGGACCTTGATTTCCTGGATTTTGTGGGCTTGGAAGAAAATATAATACAGATGTTTTATACCACTTAGTTTGCTCTACTTTGACTACATTGAATAGTTTTAATAGTATAATGTTACATGTACTTTACCATGGTGAAAGATGTCACAGTCGCTTGCAATATGAGGTGATTATTTGACCGACTGTAAAATGAAATGTACATCAAAGGCTGTAATTAACAGTAGATCAGTGTTTAATGATTTAACAGTACATAAAACATTTTCACAAAAGTTTCATCACTTGGAATAAATTAAAAACATTTCCGTTTATCTTACCAGGTCTGGACTTGGCACTGTTGTAAGTGGCAACTGAATGGCTTCAGCGGGGACAGTGATACCTCATTTGTTTATGTCCTGTTGTCATAGAGACAGGACAGAATGAAGGGGTTGGCCTCAGCGACAACGAGCCAGTAAATTCCTGTGTTGCATCCTGGACGCAGCTTTAGCTACAACACAATGCTCAACCAGAGCTGAATGGAAATAACTGAATCCATTACAATTGAAATAAAACCCCACAGTCAGCCATGTTTGCTTCTTTTTTTATTTTAGTGCAGTGTAGTTCATCACTCTTTGGCAATCCTCACCAAATTCTCCTGATTTAAAAAGCCCTTGCATTGACATTGTGAAAATGTAGTTGTGACATCACTGTAATAGTTAAATACATTCAGTAAATGTAAAACAACCCAAATATCATGCAGAAGCTCTTGGATCGCTCGTCAATCATGCAACACAAATAAATATTCATAACAAAGTATGCAGCCACTGTGAGCATATTAGAAATCCAATATGGACCCAAGAAACTTCTCAGTTGTGAGTGAGACACGCACAACCTAAAATAAAATGTACAAATCATATCTGACATCAAATTTCAACAATCAACTGTGCGTCCTATGCCTCTACAGTATTCGTATGGCATCCAAAAAATCTATTGTTGCATTTCAAAATTGTCAAAGTTAGACTTTATTCCAGCAGAAACATTGATGGAGGTTTGTAGATCACCTGCATAGAGCCTTTTTTTTTTCTTTAAAAAGGCAAAATTTTGTCTTTAGTGCAGCAACAATAACAGCAGTTTGTTCTGTAAACTGATACCGATGCGTCAGGTGGCAGCAGGATGGTGCGGTTCACGTACAGTACCCGCCCTGCCGATCTGTCTGCGATACATACAACACAAATTCAAACCAGGTTCAGGACTCTTGACCTGGATTTCACCGATTAACGTGTTATTAAAATCAATTTGTGGCAGTGATGCAGGAGCAGAGAGATATTTTTGCCACAGAGCTCCATCCATTAAGCCCTTGAGGTGAACAAGAAGGGGGGCGTTAAGTAGCAGAGCTACTGTGTGGTAATGAGGTGGACTATCATGTGGATGATGCGGGAGCCGCGGGGGCAGCTGCACAGGTCCATGCTCGGGTTCCTGATTTTGTCCTCCAGCAGCTGATCCAACTCCCAGCGCAGCTCTTTCACCAGCTCAGCCACCTGGGTAACACACAAAAACGTTTTCACGTGCAAAAACTTTCCAAACAGCTTCGTTCTAAACTAATAACTCTGTCGTCTCTTATCTCTGACCTGATGAGAAGAGGCAGCGAACCGGATCCATCCGTCGTCGAGGGAGATGACAAACTCTCCCTTGTGCAGCTCCATGTTGACCTGCCCGCCTCCGAACAACACCAGCGGGTAGACGGACACCATGCTGCAGTCCCTGATGAAGACACGGCTCGTTTTCACCTTCTCGTGGTAAACCAGGTAGGGACTGTTGTAGTGGCGAACCTGGAGCACAAAAAAATAGTCACGAGGCTTGTCGCTTAACTACATGACGACATGTTTTTCTCTTTTATCTCACTGTGTAGTTGACAGACGAGGGGTGCACGTGGACGCAGCCGTCGTTCTTGGTCATGAAGCGAAGCTCGTTGGCTTTGGGCTGCATCTTCATCGCTCCTTTGCTGGTCATCTTGTAATTCCCCTGAGGGGCTCGTACCTGAAACGGTGTAAACCAAACGTCAGACACGTTCGTACTGATCACTGGCTTCAGTTTCGTATTCAGGAGAGAGAGAATGAACGCACACCTGGACCACATTGGGATAGAGGGCAGCGCAAAGCATGGCGGACATCAGCCGGATGTTGTCAGCGTTCAGGTTAGCCTGGAACGGACAAAGCAGATGTATCAATGTGTACTGGGACAACAAATAAAACTCTTCCAGCACTATGATGTACGTGTGTTACCTCGTGGCCAGTAGCCTCCAGAATACCATCAGTGCCTTTAGAGCACATGCGCTCTATAGTCCTGGCCCTCAGTCCTTCTTTGATAAAGCCAATGTCAGACAGCAGCTCGGCAAACTGCCTCTTTAGACTGGCGATCTCCTGCACACATCACAGGAGACATATTTTTTTCCCTGGACAAGCTGTATAATTTAAAATAAAAAACACAAAAAGGACTCGATTACAGAAGAATGCAGCCTCTGCAGAGAGCACCGCCTCACCTGTAATCCTCGCCAAGACAGAAAGTTCTCCCTGCAGTAAAGGAAACCGGCCTGGTTGCCGTTCTTTGCAGCGCAGCACCATCCCTGCGAGAGAGGGAAGATCCAACACATCCATCATTTGAAAAGCTAGGTCATCACTGATAAAAGCTTTATTTGTTAGTAGAGTTTAGTCAGTACCTTGTACGCCTGTAACAAAGCTAGATGGTCACTGTTTGCAACAGCAAAGGCCAGTTTCTTCTCATTAGCTTCTTCCCTTTTATCCCACGGAGACACCTGGAGACAAATATACAAAGTATTTCAATAGATCAGATCAGTACGTGGAGTCAGTCACTACTAAAAGGATCCTAAAAATCAGCAGTACAGTTTCTTACAAATGGTGATTTGAAGGCCAGACTGGCAGCGATGGTGAGTGCTGGGTCGAGGCAGCGAAAGATGGCACCGAACAGCATGAGCTTCCCAATGCGCACGTCGACGGGCAGGCAGGCCAGGTGGTAGCCCAGCGGGGTCAGCTTCTCATCTGCAGTCAGAGCTCCAAGGTCCCGCAGGCGCTGCTTGGCCGCGTCCAAGCTTCCCATAGCCGGAGGCTCGATGAGCCGAGAGAAGACGGACTCGAGCGCCCGCTCGGCAAACACGTCCAGGATTTTTATTCTGAGGGGGGATGGTAAAATTTGATATGCTGCTTTCCTAATTTAACTTCTAATATTTGCATTACTAGAAAAAAACCCAAAAAAAAACCAAAGCTGGTTGGTGTTGTGCAAAGAGCAAACAGATGGATTTACCGGAGGCAGAGCTGCTCTAGAGGCACTCGCTGGATCTCAGGCAGCTGTTGCTCAGCCAGCTGGTGTTGGAAGCAGTGGCTGGTGAAGAGGTGGAAGCAGACGCCTGAAGCCACACGACCCGCTCGACCTCTCCTCTGCAGCGCGTTGGCCCGAGAAACCCACGAGTCCTCCAGGCTCTCCATGCTTTTAGATGCATCATACCTGAAAAGATTAAAAAAAAAAAGAGATGTAGATTTTAAAACAAGTTCTGCGACACCCAATCCAAATTGTCATATTGTATATGAACAGATTATAAGATTACTGTTTGTTTGGTTGTGTGCAGCAACAAATATCTAAATGCAACGTTACCTTTTCTCCTTCATCTTGCCGGAGTCGATGACGTACACCACGTCGTCAATGGTTACTGAGGTCTCTGCAATGTTTGTGGAGATGATAATCTTCGTGACACCCTCTGGTGGTCGGCTGAAAACTGCCTGCTGCTCATCGTTGGTCAGGGTTGAGTGGAGAGGGTACACCTCACACCTTATGAAGGGAAACCAGATAGACATTAGTTAGCAGTGTGTACTAACAGCTGGCCTTCCTGTAGTCAGGTAAAGTTCGGGTTTTTTGAAGTGGGATTGTATGTGGTACCCATGGGGAAGCACACGTGACTTCAGACAGACCTGGTCGCGCCCCTGTTGTTGAACATTCTGTTGGACTTGAGCTGCTCGTAGAGCATCTTGATCTCAGCCAGGCCGGGCAGAAACACGAGCACTGCGCCTGGATACAGAAAACAAAAAAAAGGTACACCAACAAATCAAAGTCCACACTGAAACTTTCCAAGAGAATTGAGTAGCGCCTGGAGTCTCTGAGTATACATGGGTGATTCTTACCTGGAGGGTAGTCATGTTTTCCATCCACAATCCACTCCAGCAAGCTCTCCACCAGGTCCATGTTGATCTTGTCCAGGTCCATTGCAGAAATAGTCTTCAGCACAGACTTCTTAGTATCTGCAACAACAGCAAAATACAATGCAACAGTTTGATCATTGAGGTACATAAAATAGTTCAGTTCATGATACTTGTTCTAAACTCACCTTTGTATCTGACCGTGAGCTCCTGCAGGCTGAGCTGTTGGTCTGGAATGGAGTCTTTGACAAAGTCCTTCTTGCAGAAAGACATGAAGTTCCACATGTCATCCCCCAAGTCGTCCACCACGTCCCTCGGCCCTCCTCTGCTTCCTTGTCCGCTTGTGAAAGACGAGTTCTGTTTCCCTGAGCGCATGTAAGGGCTGCCATCCTCGATGACGTAGCTGGGAAAAATAAAGAAAAGTGTGTTTTCTTGGATCTGAAACGCTTTGACTCCCCCTTGTGTTTTTCAGTTTGAGTTTGCTGAAACATTGTTGTGGTCGAAGGCGAATATATTTACCGGGATTTAGCGATGGCATCTTCAAGAAAGAACTGGTCAACAGGAAAAGTACGTCCTGAAATGAAAGAAACAATCTATGGAAGGAGGTGTCTGAGTACAATATGTCATGTGCATATTATGTCGGAAACAGATATGATGAATTACCTGGTATGTGGACAGTGGGACAGTTGTAAAAATACTCAGAGAAGAGGTTGGCGTTCAGTGTGGCACTCATTAGGATGATCTTCAGGTCTGGCCTCTGTACGAGCAGGTCTTTTAATACCAACAGCAGGAAGTCACTGACAGAAAAGAGAGAAGATGAAACAAGGAGACGGACAGTGACCAAAGAAGTCTGTAAATATTATTCAGAAGCCAACGTCTGAGCTTTAGCTTGAATGCAGTGATCGGGATAACCTCTCACCTCTCCTCTGTTCGCTCGTGCACCTCATCCACAATGACGTGTGTGACGCCTTTGAGGTCCGCCTCGCCCTCCAGTCTCCTCAGTAACACGCCTGTGGTGCAGTACAGCAGTCTGGTGGCAGACGACTGACAGGAGAGAGCAGTCAGGATTTAAAAAAAAAAAAGGTAAAAGTTATGATTTTATTATATAAATCTTAGTTACATATACTAAGGATAGGACTTAATATGTTGCAAATCCTTAGGACCCAGTGACTAAAACCTGATGGCTTAATATCTTGCGTACTAGATGGAAATGTCAAACGTGCTGTACCCTGACACTCTCCAGGCGGATCTGGTAGCCCACTGAGTTGCCCAGACGCTCTGCGCGCTCCTGTGCCACTCTCTGGGCCACGGAGATGGCAGAGATGCGGCGTGGTTGAGTACAGATGATGTTGGCCACCTGCTTCGCTCGCCCACCTAATGAGGCGTCCAGAATGAACTGAGGGATCTGAGTGGTCTTACCGCACCTGCAAAGTAACAGAAAATAAACATCAAACAGAATCTCCATGTTACAATCTTCTAGGATCTTTATTTGGTATTTTTATGTCATCTTTAGGTTTATTTTTAAAGCACACAACATGGAAGGAAATGTGTCAGTGTTGTTAAAATAACACTATATTTGACTTAAGTCTTCGTGAACGATTTAAGACCCACCCAGTCATCCCGCTGACCACCAGCACCTGGCACTGATCTAACAGGTCGAGGATTTTTTCTTTTTCTTGCCAAGCCGGTAGTCTCCTCCTCTGCTCCAACATGGACTCAAAGCGCCTGGATGACTGAAAAACAGCGACAGATCAAAAATACAGTCATGTTGGAGAGGATGTTCAGTAAGATCAACTGTCACTTGAACTTTTTTTTTTACCTGCTTCCTCTGAAACTCCCGGCACAGCTTGTTGTTTTCTTGCAGTAGGTTGTCTATCTTCAGGTTGTGCTTATTCACCATCTTCTTCCTCAGGTTGACGTAACTCTCGCTCTCGACTGGAACGACCTCGTCCTCGTCTTCCTCGTCACGCTCATCCAGCTCCTCCGCCTCCGCTGTCTCTTTTACTTTAAAAGACAGATGTGATGGGATTTCAGCTTATAGACACAAAGTAGGGACAGTAAATAAAGTAAGTTTACTCACAATCTGTGGGTCTCTGGTTGTTAGGTGGAGCTGTCCTTCTGCTGCTGGTGCTACTACTCCTGCTTTCCTCAGAAGCATTGCTCCTCACACTCTTACTCTTAGCTATGGCAAGAGAAGGGGAAGGAATGACCACAACCGGCGGCGGCGTGCTGTATTTGTGATGACCGACAGCCAGCAGTTCATTCATGGTAGTTTCATCCTCGCATACGGTGATCAGAGTGTAAACAACAGGCTCGCTGCTCTTTGCTGCGGCCAACGCTTCTCCAAACAACCTTTCAGTCACGCTGAGCCTCCCTGCAGCCCCGACAGACTCGTCGGTGGTGCTGAAGGCAACTATCGGTGCCTGAAACGGGTACCGGTTTCCTTTGGGGAAACGGATCTCTAGTTCATACTCGGGAGGAGAATAGCTGCTGAAGCCAGGCTGGCTCGGGCCTGTCAGGTCTGGGGAACCAGCCCCAGATCTCCCTTTAGTGGGGAGTTGGTGCTTAAACTTGCATTTGTCCCCGAACCGGCAGCCTTGCCCTTTCATGTAGAATCGGCAGACGTCACGGATGTTAACAACTCCTCCACCACCGCCTCGACTCCCGCCTTGCCTGTCATTCCTGGCAGCATTGTGTGCGATGAATGCGAGGTCCAGGGTTATTGTCCAGACTGCATTGGAAATGCGCTCACTGAAACGTTCTCCATAAATGGCAGTTAGAGCCAGAGCTTCTTCCTGCCTCTGGCTCAAACACTCATCCATAGGAACCCCTTCGAGCCCATCAGGGGACACTGCTTTCTGGCCGTATCGCTCGCTGAAAACCTGATGGAGGAGCTGCTCCAAAGTGGCTCCGAATTCTCCTCCACCAGACTCTAGCGCCTGCTTGCTGCGCTCCTTGTCAAACCCGTACCTACAGAAAGGAAAGATGAGAAAACTAAGGGTCAGAAGATGAGCTAAATACTTAAACTTTAAAAAAAGATTTCTAGTGTCATCACCTGGAGAGTTTTCCAATAGCGAATAAGGAGATGACAGGTTCAGGGGTGGACTGTTCATCACCAGACTCATATGGCTCATATCCTGGGCTCTCTGCTCTCTCCACAGGATCATCATTAGTGGCCCAAAACTGGCCATCCTCCCGGTGGTCCAGCTCATCAAATTCCTCCTCATTGTCTTCTCCCCCCGAATAATCTGAACCAGATTCACTGAGGCAGAAAGGATGACATGAGTTCACATCGACTTGCACCAATTGGTCTCTTGGGAGAATGTACTTACTCATACGCCGCATCAAAGTCCTGGGCCTGCAGATCCCGCAGCAGCTCCTTGAGTTGTTCTTGATTCTCATTAGTCATGAATATCCTCTGCAAGGGCATGGTGCTCACCTCCGGCCTGATGCAGTCACCTGGCTTTGGGGACGTTCTGGGCCTCGCAAGCGACCTCGGGAGAGCCTTGCCCCCGCTTTTCCCTTGGCCTCTGCTGTCCCTGTCTCGATCTCGACCTCCTCCCCTTCCTCGACCTCCATCCCTGCCACCTGCACGGCCACGGCCACTACCACCACCACTGCCTCGTGCTTTGCCAGGTCTGGCGGCAAAACCAAGTAAACAGAGGGGAGGGTAAGAGAGATGAGGGTAGAAGAGGAAATCAGAGGGAAATGAGCACATTGTGATGATAGAAATGTATACCTGCTGGAACGAGACGGTCCAAAATCAAGGCTGAAATCATCGTCGTCATCCCAGACCAGACCAGCTCCTCCTTTCCTACCTCCACCACCACCACCTCCACCACCACCACCACGGCCTCCTCCTCCTCCTCCTCCTCCTCCTCTTGGCTTATTAAATCTGCCCCCTCCTCTGTTTGGCTTCCCACCTCTTCTCCTTGCATTCATGTCTCTGTTAAAAACAGAGAGAGAAACACAGAGTTTCATCACAGATATCACCACCTATCAAACACATGACGAATTGCTTTAAAAAAACACACTCACCTTCAATCAGCGTCCGTTCATAGCAGCAAACAATCTGTGAAGAGAGAGAGCAGAGCTTGAATGAATCTTGTGCGCCCTGAGAGGATGCAATAATCCTGGATACACCAGAGACAGAGAGAGAGGGACAGAGAGAGAGACAGAGAGACAGAGACAGAGAGAGAGAGAGAGCTGCAGATACTGTACATGCACTGCAGTGCACAGAGTCGCACATAGCCGTGGGGTGGCTCGTCGTGGCGCTTCAGTTGAAGTGCGAGCAATGAGATGGTGGCTGACACACAGCGAGCGCTGGTGGCTACAATTACGCAATGAAAACCGGGCATGCAGACTTAACAAACTCAAACCAGGGCGACATGAGCGACGAGCATTTAAAACACCACACGCATGGCTGAGCGACAATGTGTGTTTGCATAGCCGAGTTATAAAAGAGCAGGATATAAACAGGATAAATAACGTGGCATTGTGTCTGCCGGTAAAGTATACCAAAGCTCCAGCTAGCCGAGGAGCTAACAGCTAACCAGCTCACTCCTCATTTAACTTAGCTCAGAGAAAAAAAGCTTTCTTCACGGGTCAAAGTCGACAGGTTTAAAAGCTTAAACACGGGAATATATCACAAGCGACAAAGTTGCGCAAACACTTTAAAAACAACAACTTTCATAACAAGTATGAACAAACCTGATACAGCTGTTCCGACCACCGGTAGCATGCGTCATTTCTATTGGTCTAAACTCAAGAGTTCAAAGTTTCCTTTCCGGTGTTTGAGGCAGTAAATGAAATCATAATTAGTTTGTTTGTTATGTAAGAAACATAATAAGCTTGTGTGAGCGCACTGAAGGCGACACATGTCGATATAAACTATATTTTTTAAATGGGACGATATTTTTAAATTAGCACCTAAAAGCTAGCGCTGCACCAAAGCTGTAACCATGGCAACACACCGCAGTTTGCGTCGTCGAGCTCCCACTAGTACTACGCACTTTGCTTATTTTAGAGCAGTCCTGATATATTTAGGGTGTTTTTAGCAGACAAACATAGCGTGTGTGTTTATATCATATTAATATAAACTTTTTTTTTTTTTAATCAGCAGTTTTTCACTTTTCACATCCCAGAAATTGGCGTTCTCCTCTCGGTTCTGACAGCCATCTGCCAGCCGGGGGAAGCTGTCACGGATGTCTGGTGGGGTGTGATTATGAAGATTTCTAACACCAAGCACACACATAAACAACATCCTCTGCCTTATGTCTAATTTGATGTGATTTCCACTTTTCAGGCAAGAAGAAAAGTGACATAATAACTCCAGGTAAACATCCAGGTGTTTCCACACCTGTGCATGCTGAGGTGCTTCAGGTAAATATGTCTTTATTTTGTTCACAGGGGAAGGACCGATAGAGGTGTCCTACATCTTCCCAAATGGAGACAGATACGGTGAGTGATAACTGGTGATATGACTTCACATATTTACGTTACACAGGTTACACAGGTGTGTGTCTCTTCTTCCACAGAGGGGGAGTGCAGCAGGTGTGCATCAGGTGTGATGATGAGGAGCGGTGCTGGTAAACACACCTCAGAAGGTGGTGTTATATACACTGGAGAGTGGCATGAAGATAAAGTATGTATTTACTGTGCATGTGTGTGTGTGTGCCTCACTTCCTCTGATGTGGTTACTCATACATGCTCTCTCTCCTCACAGATGCATGGCAGAGGGACCCTGCAGCATCCCTCCGGAGCACTATATGAAGGAGAATTCAAAGACAACATGTACCACGGCACGGGAACATACACCTTCCCAGACGGCTGTACTTACAAGGGTCACTTTCAGGAGAACAGGTGAAAAAAAGGAGTTATTTTTGGCAGTTAATGTATCATGAAAAGAGACATGTTTCGAAATAATTATGCTGTTACTGATGTTTAATAGTTCAGATAAGCCTTCTTTTATTACCAGAATAAAGCTGCAAGGCTACAGTTATACCCTAATATGAAGTTTCCCACTTAAAGGTCCAATCTTTTAGATTTAGGGAGCTCTATGTGCAGAATATGGCATACATTGAATATAATATATATGTTTTTAGTTTATATTCACCTGGAAACAAGAACTGTTGTGATTTTGTTACCTTAAAATGAGGTAATGAGATTTATATATACAGACGTGGAGTCCAGTTGAATAGTCTATTTTGCTTCTAAATGAGTGAAATGACCCGTAAGTATTTATGAGAAGAGCTTCTCTTCTAAAATGTTAAGGAAAGGAGCTTCAGTGCTTCCTTTCTTATCTCCTTTATATCCATAGGATACATCAGACCATCCTTTACAAAAGGAAAGGAGGTCATGCCGTCCCACAAATCCTTGTGGTCATTCACAACCAGACATTAAAAAAACATGAATTCATTTCAAAAGTGTGACGCAGACGGCAGCAGAGAGAGAGAGAGAGCGTATGAATATGTACAGACGTGTTGACATGATATAATAACTTTGATCATGATGTTGTAGACTGTGGAGCTGCTTTGACACACAGAGGTGTTCAAGTTCGCTGTTTTGAAAAACCTTCTCAAATTTATGTAAAATGTAACTAGATAAATTATAAATTATTAGATTAAGATTAGTGGACAGGAGGGTGACATTCTCACTGTGACACTTCATTTAGCTTCTGATATTGAAGTCATGTTTTTCACTGGGTTGTCAGTGTTATTTCCTGCATGCAAAAACACTAAGAGTGTACAGGGAGTTCAGACTTTTTATTATATAAAATGTAAGAGTTATTTGTCTTATGTCTGAACTGGTGTGGTGTTCTAGGTTGGAGGGAGAAGGTACATTCACTAATCCACAGGGACTGGTTTGGACGGGGGAGTTTCACGGCAAAGCAGCACTGGGCCTGAAAATGCAGCACAACGTTTGGACAACATAAGCATATTTGTCCTGCACTCAAAATCTACAAATGTACATGTGTCCTCTTTTATACATAGTCTGTATTTGTACATGTAATTAAATAATTACTGTACTAAATGCTGACAGACATGTGTTTCTGCTCTCATCCGTGTATTTCTATGTATTGGTGGTTAAAAGTCCATGCAATAAGTGAGTCATGTGTTGCCTGGAGTCACTGTCTCAGCTGTATCTCTAGCTATACTGCTGATCTCTTTGTGTTCGCTTCATTTCACTCAGAAAACATCACACTGGGCTTATTTCTTCAGACCGTTTGTCACTCTGTTTGTAAGTAGCTATGAGAGAAGAGGTGTATGTACATGCTACGCCAAAATAAACAGAGAAAACCTGAAGAATATTTTCATGTTTTCCCGATTATGTTGTCTCTTGACTATCAGGGTGAAGGACATGCACGGGCATTACACCAGCAGCCAATCACAGAGGGGCATATGCTCATGACTTCTTCCACAACAGCTGTACCCGAACTGCTGGAACATTGGCCAGAGGAGCTGTGTGCTGTGTTGTGATGTGATGAGTGTGTGTAGTCAGTTTGACCTTCGGTGTTGGCGTATGTTTGTGTGTAACCCAGCACGACTGCCTCAGCGAATGGATAATTAATGCACAAACAAACTGTTCAACATTGTTTAATAAGCAACTCTGATATTGTAATCTGTCATTCTATTGAATAATGCCTCTATGGATCTGTAATTGCACATACCCCTGAACAAATCAGTATTGAGTATTGACCTAGACTATACAGATATGGAAATGTGTGTAACAAAAACACATATATACTGTAGTAACATCCATACAATGCTAAACACTTTCTGGTAAAATACTGTACCAGATACAAGAAACAGCTATTTTCATTGATTGTACAATTTTCAGGTAGAAAATAACATTTTTGTATTGCAATCCTTCAACTTTGACTTGAATGGAAAAAAAACCTTAAACATGGTCATGAAGGCAACAACAATGAAATAAAAATAGAAAATGGCACTCACATTTGGCACAAGATACAAAAAAAGAAAAAAAATTAAAATGTAAGTGACATAAATACAAACTCACCATGAGTTATTAGTGAACACGTACAGCCGATGCAGTGAGTGTTTAGTGCTTCAGGTGTTATTGTTGTACAAGAACGTGACAATAACGGTGTATTCATCAGTACAGTGAGCTAGATGACGGCAGGAAGCTTTTAAAACCGTTGCAATATATTATCTCCGTAAACCTGAGAATCTATGAAGTATACAATATTATTTTTTTTAAAGATTTCACTTTCCCGAAGAAGAAAAATAAACCCCTTGTAATGCAGAACACTGAGAGACTTCTACTTGTATTGGAAACATTAGACAAAAGAAGACTAGCCATTCCAAATACAAGGTTTAAATGTTAACACATACTCCAAACAAAACAGCGGCCATGCACGTTTGCACAGAGAAGCCTGAGTGTCCAAATTATTGTTCTGTACAAAGATAATACACGACTGCTCTTGAGCCATCAAGGCATGTAGGTAACAATCTGAGCAATGATATGGAGAAAAAAAAAAAGGTGACCATGCTCTTTGTAATCTGTGCTTCAGTTTCAGACATTCACAGGAAACACTCCAGAGCCCTCAACTCTGTAGTCCCCCGCTTAGGTAGTTGGACGTGAAGGAGCGAATAAGGTACAGTGAAGACGAACTACAAAAGCAGCACCATTTTTTTTGTGACGACTGTGTTCTTCCAAGCAAGGGTGGCAAAGTGCTCACCAAGGCCACCACCGAGGAGCTCAGTGGTTTTTTACATATTGTGCTGTTTGTTGGGCCGATAGAGAGGAAGTCAACGGGTTGAAACGGGGGGGTCACAATTAGCTATCTTAAACTTTCAACAAAATTCCTGCTATGCTGATCATTGCTGAGGCTCGATTAGCCCCATATGGTTCTATAGAAAGGCTGGTGGGGAGGTTAAGAGATGTACATTTGCCAAAACAACCAGTGAGTTTCGATTCTTAAAAGCATAAATCTCAAATTTCCAGGTCCAGTGTGTAAGATTTAGAGGGATCAATGGCAGAAATGTATTTTTAACAAAACTGTTTAGTGTATGATCACCTGAAAATAAGAATATTTGTGTTGAATTTGTTTGTTTTGTGTTACCTTTGAATGAACATAGACAAAGAGTGGCTCCATGGCACCGAACAGACAAACGAGAGATTTCAGGTTATTTCGCAACTTTCACAGCCACCGTGGGTTCCCCTGCATGCTAAGAAGGGTAGGTGAGGTAGGGGATATTCAATTGGTTGCAACCTGCAGGTAAATCCTACACACTGGACTTTTAAGTCCAAGTAAGTTTTCTTCTTTGCCTCAAATGGGACAGAAAGAGAAGGGACAGTGTATACGTCTGTATCCACGAGTTTCTAAAGAGCCATTTTCAAAATCAGTTTTTGGCACTTCCACGTTGGCTTCACTTCACAGCCACGGAGGTTGCTGCTCAGTTTTTACACCAAATTTTAGGTTTTAAAAGAGACTTTAAATGGTTGTTTTGTTAACTGTGCATCAAGTTAACTGCCCCACTGTTATAGAGCTTAGCTTTTCCATGGACTTCATGATTTTGGATGTACAGATTTGATTCTGGATTTGAAATTCAAAGATACCAAAGAGTTTCTAAGATACCTAGAATAGTAATGATTCAATACAGGGTAAATGTCCAGATAACAAACAGGATACATAGAGTTTCTTCCAAAGGATTCTTATTGTTTCTTTCTCCAAGCCTCCTCATGTGCCCATTTTCATTTACTGTTTGTTTTCTTTCTTTCTGCACATGCACACTGTTTACGTTCACAAACAAACCCATAGACTTATAGCTGGTATGTTCCTTAATTATTTTTTTTTTTGGTGACATATTTTGTGAGATCACTATGCCTTTTGTGGAAATATCTCCCACTTCTACATTTTGACTAAAAAAATGACCCTGTGGCTTTTTTTTTTTCTTCTAGAAAATGCGTAAGAAAAACTTTCAAATCCCTCAACAACAAACTACAACCCGATACCCACTGTTAAAAAAAAAAAAAAGACATAAACTGATTAGAAATCATTTAAATTTACATCTTCTTTCAAAAACAAAAATATTGTAAAATGTTTAACCACACCCACTGATATAAATAAATAGGAAAATGTCACTAAGGAGTCAAAAGAGCACCAACATTTTAAAAAGAGAGACATATAAATTGAAGTGGTGAAGATATTTTTGTGGTGTAACACAGAGGCGGGGAGGTGGGGCGGGGGCAGTATAACTGGCTGATACAGTCTCCTGATATAGCAGGTTTATGATGAACTGCTTCGTCTGTTCTTGCCTTTCACGTCCATGTGTGTGTTCACAGTAGTCGTAGGCACGTGTTAGCGTCGAGTGTGAGTGTGGCATCTATTTGTGTCGGGCTCACAGTTCACAGTAGGAAGCATTCATTTGTTTGTACCCTTCATCTTCAGTCTTCTCCCATCAGCTTCTTTTTCTTCACCCTCCCCCATCTCTCCATCACTGACGTGCAGTATAACCTCCATTCCTGCCTCCTCCTCCTCTGATCTGCTCGGAGGCTCCATTTTCACACTAAGAACACACCCTAAAACTACTCCGACAGGCTCGTATGTGACCTCTCCAACCGCCACCACGTCGCCCTCCCCTCCCCGCCGAACCCTCTCCTTCCACCCTCCATCACGGATTCTGCAGCAGCCCTTCCCACTGGATGGGCTGGGAGAAGACCTCTCTCTCCAGCCACATCTCGTAGCTGTAGTGGAAGTCCTCGGGAAGCTCTACGCGCTGGCCCAGCACGCTTTGCAGGCAGTTGTCCACGGGGGTGAAGTCCCCGTTCTTGTTCTTGTCGTAGCGCCGGCTGTTGAACTTCTCGATGCTCTCACGCAGGGCACACTCCTCCGCCTGGAAGTCCCAGGGACGTGCATCGATATCTGGGATGAGATGAGAGCGAAGGGGGGCTTTTAATCAATCACAAGTCCCTTATTTTATGATTTTAAGGTTCACACTTACACAGTGTACAACACACCTATGCCTGTATCGATTATTGATCTTTTCTACCATTTGCTCCACCTTATTCTCCCCCTCTTTCAGCCTCTATTCATCTTCCTCCCTAACATTCATGGTGACAGATCACTTGTTCTCCCGCGAGGGACTGTGACCCTGAAAAGTCCCCCCCGCCTTTCGCTGTTGCTATGGCAACACCATCCAGACTGTTCGCCGGTGGCTGTCGGAGCATTGTATTTCATACACGCACAAGACGGACACACACACACACACACAAAAGTACACATCTACCATTAATTACACAATTTGTGTTTATTAGCCTGAAACGTCATGTTGGGTAAATGTGTTTGTGATACTGCAGCTTCTGTTCTATTAATCAGCTGTGTGTGTGTGCGTGTGCATGTGCATGTGAGGGTAGATGAGGACTGTTGAGATTAATTATCTCCATCATCACTTTGATTTATGAAGACCTGAGAGGCCAAAGTGAGTCGTAGATCCAGGAGAACAAGGACTAAATGTTTGCCAGTGTGTGTTCTGAGGCCCTTTTTTATTATTATTGAAGCTGCACTTGATAATATTCTGAAGATATAATGCACTTGTTTTATCACCATAAATAATAAAATATATGGAAAGACACAAATGTATCTATTTATTTGTTTCTGTTATTATTTTTATTTTATTTTGTCCCTTTTTCCTTTCTTGGTTATTTGAATTAGTCATTGTTTAGATTATGATCTCTCTACTGTGAGTTACTTGCTGTATGAACTGCTACAGACATTTAATCTGTTTATGTCCTGAGTGTACGAAAACTACCAAATCAAAACCTTAAACCTTAAAAATCAAAGTCAAGCATGTAAGTTGTAAAGAAAAACATTTCATGATTTTACCGTTCCCGTAGGCCCAGTCGTCATTGAGCCTGTGGCGGACTTTCTGGTAGATGGCCGACATGGTCTTCATGTTGCTTTTCCTCCACTGGCGGCCCAGGTACTTTGTCTGGATCTTAAGCAGCTTGAGGACGTAGAGCTGCATCATGGCCTGCTTCACCTTCAGTGCTCTCTTCAGGATGGGGGCAGACTTGAACACCACCAGCATCTGAAAAGGGGATGAAATTGACCGGAGGAGCATGTTTGAGTATGCTGTGGTTGACCAGAGGCATACTGCACTGAGACCTTAATGAGAGCCAGGCTGCTTTGCAACCTGTAACACCCACATACTGACTTGATCTGGATTGGTGTAAAAAAAAAAAAAAAGCCCCATTAGACATTTGCTCCTATATTGTTAAATAAACTGTAATAAACCAGTGATATTGTACATAAAATGGCTCCTGTTGGGCCATTGGGTGTGCACTCAGAAACGGATTGGGACACACAGATGGTAGACTCAGTCATGCATATACTTTATCAAGACATTTAGTCTCATATTAAGTATTATAAGCTTGATTTTATTTAATACAAATAAAATAATGCAGATTTTTCTCTTGAAGCAAATTTTGGAAAGATAAAGACACTAAATATAATTGAGTTTTGCTGATTTGCAATGGATGCACACAGAATTATGTGATTAAAGAGATTTTTATTTACAAAATATAAAACATTAAGACTTGATAATAAGATTAAAAGAGACACATTAGAATGGGTTTTACAATGGATCCGGTGGAAGCCCACATTATGAGGGTGGTGCAGAATCGCTCACCATTGTCCTGGAGTGTTTCCACTTGGTCAGCTTATTTAATATTCTCAGCAGATTGATACAAGAAAACAGGTTTCTCCAGCAGAACTGGTTGCTGTCTCCTGCTTCCTAAAGAAAAAAAACAACATACAGAACACAGCAAAGGTCATAATGCCACCTGAAAGGCTGACTGACTAACTGACCTTCATCCAAGTGTGTCATGCTGACAGGGTTTTCACTCACCAGGCTCTCAGCTGTGAGCTCAGGCATTTCATGGACCACACAGTGGGGAAAGTCCAGCACACATATACTACAATGAAAACACACAGAGACATAATAAAACACAAGAAAAGCAGCCTGCACCTGAGCTAATTTGTGTTTTCCATTCAAACCTGTCAATGCTGCTGCTATGCCATCTGTGCCACCTGGCATTCATACTTTATTACCTTTCTTACCAGCAGGTCCTCAAAAACAAACCCTGTGTGTCCACCAGGCACACCCACAAATAGCACTAAAGTAGTAGCTATTCAAATACAAGTCACTGTAAATATAACTATTCCTGCATCTAATGCACCAAAACAAAGACCGGTACAGAGCAGGAGAAAATGATCATACCTGTTTTTGGCACTGATGTAGGACATTATGTTCTGATTGAAGAACTTGAGGATGAGTGGGATACAGTTGGCAAACACAAGGTGCTGGGAGACAATCTCAAACTGCAGGGAAAGAAGAGGCGGCAGGGTGGAATAGTTAGACAGTCTGACAGTCTGGAAACTAAAAATGTAACTCTAATGAATAAAGAAATAACAGCACAGAAAGAAGCGGCCTTATTTTGTGGTCAGACAAGATAAAGAACATTCCTGATGATGCTTGTGAAACCCTGAGAGAAAAAAATCCATATCTCAAGAAAGAATATACGGGAAAAAACATAATCCTGTATCTGATAATCCTGTATCATTGATGAGTTTCCTGTGTGTGGGGAAAAGGTCAAGAACCAGAGGATTTTTATTCTCATACAGCAGCTGCATAAATCCATCACCTCATCTAAGAAGATTTACCAAGATTAAAAACAGAAGCAATTCTGCTGCTGAATCTAATATGAGCTCATATTTCAGTATTTTATTGACTGTGGTTGTTTATAATATGCTATATGTTACCCTGTTTTCTGAATGTATTGATTCCATAGTGAAGGATTTATCAGAACGCTGCTTTTGAAATGCATTTCTGCAAGACTAATCAATTTGACTTCCCACTGCAGCTAATGCGTCCGTGTGTAATCTAGTTTCGTGGCAGCAGAGGGCGCTACCACTATAACTCTACAGTGCTAAAAGAGTGAAGGAATGTCCCTTCCTAGCAACAGAAAATATCTCCATCCCCAGTGAACCAAAGTCCAACTAAATGTGGAACTAAAACAAAATATAAGCACTTGAAATCAGGACAAAGTGTTAATTTTAGTCCACATGCTCTTTTTCTCTCTGTTTTTCTCTGTCTTTATTGAGATGAATAATCAAAACAGTGGGCATATCACACTGTTGCAGGAGGTTGTGGGGTGTTAGGATGGAGGTCCAAATAAATGGTGGGGGTGGAGAAGAAGATGAATAGAGGAAAAGTAATGGCACGCTTGACCGGATAATCAGGTGGAGGGTAGCGGAGGTAAGCGCAGGGGGGAGGTGCATGGATTGTACGTGTGCGATGGGGGGAAGGTGAGATGGAAAAAGAGGAGGATAATGTAAGAGGAGAAAAAGATGGTGATGTGAGGTGCCTGTGTGTGTGTGTGTGTGTGTGTGACCTGATAAATATGGTTGAGCTTGAAGTGTTTAAGGAGTAACAGGAGCAGAGCGGAGATGGCCTTGACGATGATTTCCTTGTGTCGGTTCACGTCGATTCCCAGCTTCATGCTTTGAAGGACTGTGATGCTGGAGGACACACACACACAATAAAAACACAGCTTAATCTCAATGGAAGAAAAACATTTAGAAAACACATATTATGATTAATGGGTGGATGATGCATCTGGAGGTTTATCCAGCAAGAAGTACCTAACAAACCAAGAACTATTCAGTCATGAAAATGTCAGATAGGGTTGTGAATTTTGTGAGTTGGGTGGTTTATATTCTGTTCTCAACAGTGAAACTGTCTTTCAGCTCTGGTTGACTGTCAGCTAGTCTAAAATAAGACCATACTGCAGAACAAAAACAACCTAGAATAAGTGAATTTTCAACATCTAGCCAAAAATGACAGAAAAAGTTAAATGGTATGCAGCTGAAGGCTGAAGTTTGTGCTCATCCAAGAGTTTTTTCTACATTACACCCGTAGTTGTAGATGATGACATTCGTTCATTTTTTGTTTTTACATTTTATTATTCACATCTCTGATCTAAATGTGGTTCTAGATGTCTGCAGATGCATAAAAATAACTATTAGAAATGAGAAAAATACGATTCAGTCAGTCAAACTGCAGCACTCTTTCTACTTACGGCATCTCCTCAGGCAACACATCAGCCAAGATGTTAATGGAGTCAGTTTTGGCTTTGGAGGTCGGAGCTGCAGCCAGCAGCAGCTTCAGGAGGGCAATCTGACAAAGGTAACAACAAAACATTATATTAGCCCTGTGTGTTTACATAATTATCTGGGTACAATTCGGTAGCATAATAGGGTGAATCCAGGGTCAATAATGCCATTTAGAAGTGCATTATGAGCCACTCACCACATACTGGGAAAGGTTAGGAAGCATGCCCAGGTACAGCATCTCTGTTGGTGTCTCCTCCACCTCCTCCTCGCCCTGTGCATTGAAAAAACACTTCAGACACAAAGGACACAGCCTTGTTTCTAGCTTGATTGAATATTCAGTTGATCTATCCATGTAGCTTTATACAACAGTTTATTGCGACCAAGCGACCCGATTGGAAAAGAGGTGTTTAATGAGTGCTGATATAGAGTATAACAGAACTTTACAGGTGCTCTAATGACTAATACATAAACGTCACACTAACAGTCATCATCTATCTTAGATCGTGACTAATCTGTTGTCAATTATTAATGTTTACTAATAAATGGTTGTTGTAAACAGTTGTGCTGTTATACTGAATATCAGCACGACTGAATGAAACTGGATCTACATGGCTGTCACGTTTAAGTGTCATGATTAGGAGACTTATGTGAGTATTAAATGTGATGGTAAGATTACTGACCAGAGTCAGAGGACACTGTTGCAGCTCGTCCTCCCTCTTGATCTGGACTTCAGCGATGGACACATATTTGTGCTGCAGAACAGAAGAAAACAACCTATATATAATATAAATGTATGTGAAAGGTGTGTTAATTAGAGACCCTGGGGGGGTATTCCTCTGTGAAAGCACACTTCTCAGTTTATTATAACAGGAGGATGTATGGATCTTTAAGTGGGGTGTCGATGTCAGGGGATTTAGCTGCAAGGGAGTATTGATTAGGTAAACACTTGAGCCATAATGAGACAAAGCAAAGGAGAAAATGAAGAAGGACATTTGAAAATCCCTTCTCACCTGTTTAAGAGTCTTGACGCTCTCGTGGATCGGTCTGGGCAAGCCCACCAGGGTCTCTATATCACTACAAAACAATAAACATCATTACACCACACATACATATTTCCAGGATGTTTTATCATCTCTGATGAAATACCTACTTTCCCAGCGTAAAACCGATGAACTTGTTTCTGCTGGTCTCGAGGAAGTGCTCGATGTCTTTCTCCCTGCGGTGAATACACAGAGAGGCTGCAGTCAAGATTTTGGATTCATTTGGGAGCACCTGCTGCCACAATCCTGCATATGAACGAGCAACTAAACAGCCGCATTAGCTTTTCCAAATCTCATCAGTCACACTTCTGGTTCTCTCTGTGCGTGAAGGGCTCAGAGCCTCCTACTGATTGACACATAATCAGCAAGACTCAGAAGTAAACACACTAGACAGGATATACCGTAGGTTCTGATCATAAATGCATGATAAATGCAGTGCCATGATGGGTTTGTGTTTTGTCTTGGATGTATTATTTGTGTCCCCAAAGCAGAGGCAGCATCCTGCGAAGACAAACATGCTACTGGAATAAACAGAGAGAGCCCATATTGCTAAATATTAATACAAAACTACAAGCACTCCTAGCTTTGAACCCCATATTCGAAACATGACTAAGAATGCTTTTTATCATCTTCAGAACATAGGCAGAGTACACTACTACAGACACTAATGCACACTTTCATTACCTACAGAATCGACTCTACTTTCTGCTCTCCCTAAGTAGAATTTATTACACAGTTATTACAAAATTCAGCAGCTCGTCTGTTGACGAGGACCAGAAAGCTTTAAGGTCCCTGCATTGGTTACCTGTCTGCTTCAGCATTGTGTTTAAGATTCTTTTACTACTTTATAAATCTCTTAATGGTCTTAGTCCCATTTATTTACTGGATTTGCTTTTAAACTATAAACCCTTGAGGACCTGAAGTCTTCTGGGAGCTTTTTAATCACCAGTCAGAACGAAAACCCACGTTGAGGCAACCAGCCTCGCTGAAGACCTGAGATAATGTTCATATTTTTAAGAACAAACTCAAGACTTTTCCTTTTAATCTGGCTTTTACTGTTAACTCACTTCAAGATGGTGAGATAGCGCTTCCTCGGTTCCTTTTGTATGAAAAGTGCTATACAAGTCTGATTCAATGATAGCAAGGAGAGAAAACTGAGAGAGACTTTGCTAATTTTAGTTTTTTAATTCCTCAAAAGTTGGCACAGAATCAGGGTGGGGAAACTGACCTGGCTGCCAGCCGAATGGTGTTATGGTAGGTAGCCAATCATCATTTGGAGGTTTTATTCTGTGGAATGAGAGCTAAGTGCTTTTGAACTAATATAAAATCTGACAGGGGTCATTTTTTTAGCAGGTAGAGTAATGAGTAGCAGTACTATTTCTCGCATAAAGGTCTCACTGAAGCTTTTTTTAATGCTATGATCCATATTAACACTTGTCTATGAATATAATCAGTGTAATTTAGCCTGGAATAAGGCAGAATCATAAAGCACTTTTTACAAACTTTGAGATCAGCCACATAACTGCAGTTTTTTTAACACTGTAAAAAGTCCAAATATTTTTTAACAGTACTTTACAGCTAAAATATTTTTAAATGTGCGATTAACCTGACTTTGGGGGCCCAGGGGAGGCCCTTGGGGAAGTTGACCCTTTCTGTGGGGGGTCTGAGGGGAGGAGGTGGAGGCGGCGGCTGGATGATCACATCACGGTCCAAGGGGTCCACCTCGCCCTCAATGCCGCTGTCCGTATCCTCGGGGTCTTCCTCCTCATCCCGGGCGTCGTCGTTCTTGAAGGGGTCCCGCTCGTTGTACGTGTCCAGGCTGTCCTGTTTGACCAGAGGCTGGGCGGGAGAGAGGGAGGACAGGTGGTCAACTGCACTGGGAGGACTGGGAGGATGTCGAGAGTCACATGATCTGCAAACTCACTCCGAGAAACTGAGAAATGACCCAAATCTGCCACATAAACGCTACCTGAGATCCCTATAACCACTTAACAAGCAAACTCATAGTGCTCAATGTTCAAACCCACTTAAATTTCAATGCCCCAATCGTCAATTAAGAGTTGGGATAAGCTGATACATACTAATATATAATACTAATAAATAAATACTGTATGATACCGTCCAATAGCCTGCCTGAGTTGAAAGAAAAGAGAAAAACATAGACTCTTATGGCCATACATACATCTATTTTGCATTATTTTAATTTCTTCTGCAATACATTATATACTGTATAAGGACTTTATACCACCCAATTTCACAGTACACAGACACAATAGGCTACTTTCACACTGCAGCTTTAGTCTATGGGGAAAAGATAAGGTGAGTTTCTTGCAGACAAAGCATTACAGAAAGCTGCTGACAACAGTTATTTCTGATAAATCACACATTGGCCATATTGAAAACATACTGTGAGCAGCATAACAAACAATAACATTAAAATCACATTTAGGGAATAGATCAAAATGAAGACTTAAGGTTTGCATTGTGAATGTTACCTTAAAGGACTGGGACACATTTTGGGAAATATATACTTGTTCGCTTTCTTGGTGAAAGTGCGATGAGAAAATCGATACCACTCCCAGATTTGTCTGTTAAATATGAATATGAAAAATGAATAAAAGCTAGTATGGCTCCATCTAAAGCTACAAAAAGTGGGTGGAGAGTGGTATTGATCTTATCATCTAACTTTTGGCAAGAAAGTGAATAAGCGTGTTTCATAAAAAGGCGAATGCTTCTCTGAAGTCTTTTATTTATTGTCTTGAAACAGGAGAAAACATTAGAATAGCCAAAAACCTGACAGGACAACAAATATCATCTTAACATTTTCCTCAAGTGTCAGAAAAAGATCAACTTTGCACAGCAACCGCAGGCAACATTTCTGAACTTACCACACATCTGCATTCAAAAAGATACGAGAAAAAAAAAATGCAAGCAAAGGCCCAATAAGGCTTTATAAGACTCCCATTTCAATTCAGGTGCGAAACACACATTCACACACATACACATATCTCAGTTCAAACAGTTCTTCTGATGAATGACCGTGGCAATAGTGCAAGCATCAGGCATGAGTCAGCGTTCTGGACATTAGTTGAGCTAGTGCAGTCGATGTACAGTATGGTGCGCCACTAACGCTGGACTAAGTGAGGAGTATAGTGAGTGTATGGAGGGAGCGAGGAAGGGAGGAGGAGGAGGAGGAGGTGAAACCGTGTTGTGAGCCATTCTCTATGGAGAAGCCATTCACTGCTATGTGGGAGGTAAAGCTAGTGTTTTTCTATCAGGGTTAGGGGACAACTGCTTTCAATGACATCCATTTAAGAGAGAGATCAGCTGAAAACCAAATACAAACACCTACAGAGGAGATAATATGTTCGTGACGATCTCAGTTCACCTCCTCAATGAATGCATTTTAATGACATTGACCCCTAGTCCAGAGTCTACATTGCAATGTGATTTCTGAGGCCAAACCTGTGAGCGATGTGATGGAAACTACAAAGGGGAGATGTTACTACAGTAAGATGTCTGAAGTGACTGTCTTTATGGGACGGTGGATAGTGACCGCTCCAGAGCCAATGACAACAGCCAGCAAGTCAGCCCTGTCTCTCAAACCCCCCACAGAACTGAGCAGACGACAGTGAAGGAGGAAGAGGAGGAGGGAGAGGAAGAGAGAAGAGGAGAGAGGAAAGTATGGGTCTTAGTGGATGGCTAGGAAGGAAATGAAAATGGTGGATTAAGGATGGGAAGGAGAGTGGGAGGACAGGGAGGAAGAGGATTAAAGCAGAAAATAAAAAAAGGAAAAGAAATGATTGGAAAACAGTGGACAGTGGAGTACATAGGCATGTATGGCATGAAAGGAGGATAAGGAGAAATAAAAGGAAGAGAGGAAAAAGAGAGACAAGAGGAAAAAGGAAGGAAAAACATGCAGGAAGCAATTATTCAATCAAAGGAACAGTTCGACATTTTGGGAAATACAATGGTTTGCTTTCCTCTTGAGAGAGAGTTAGATGAAAAGATCGATACCAATCTCTTCTCTGTACACTAATGCAGATGCAAGTCAGGTCGGCGTTGCTAGGCAACCAGCAGAGACTTCAGGACGACTAGTTCTAGCTAACCAGTTGTTTGCCTCATATTTAGAATAACAGACCAAGCGGCAACCACCGTGGCTGTGAAGTGACGTCAAAGTGGAAGTGCCAAAAACTGCAGTTCCTCAAATGGCCACATGAGTCTGTTGCTAGATCATTACTGAGGGACGACTACTTGCTGGAGTAGTAAACTGGGTACCATTACATAAAACTACTGTCATGACTAATGGGAGAAAAATATTATTAGATATAATTAGATTATTATTATATATTATTATATAATTAGATATTTTATTTAAGTTCCCTGCAACCCCGATGGATAGGAGGATTGCCAATTGCTGTATGATTCCGATATTACATGACAGTGTGTGCTTTACCATCATTATTGGCACGACAGGTCCATAAGTGTCACTGAAATGCCAATAATGACGGTAAAACACATCCTCTCATGTAATAATGCTTAATTTAAGTCAGAGTGATGTTGCCAGGCAACTGGCGTAGACTTCAGAAAGTCACAAGACCAACAAGTTTAAACTAACCAGCTGTCGCCCCTTGTTTATCATACAGACATGAAGAGTGTGGTGTCTATCTTCTCTGCTAACTCTCAGCAAAAAAAAATAAAAAAGTGAGTTGTATTGTGTGTACAAGTGTATCTCCCAAATGTCAAATGATTCCTTCAAATATTGAAAACATAGCAGAGAGGAGGACTGCACCAAAATTTCATCAAACATTCTAGACCAATAGTCGGAGTGTCTAGACAACATGTTTTATATATATAGTGTGACAGTTTTCTCAGTTTTGGTGCATTCCAGCGTGACTGGTTAAATGATAGCAGGAGGAAAGAGGAAAGAGGAAAAGAAGGTGGCAGGGGTGTGGGAGAGGAGTGCTTAAAAGTCCAGCTCAATGCAGAGAGAAAATGCAGAAGTTAAAAAAAGAGGGAATTTGTGGGTAAAGACCTGCTTCTTGGGAAAGGGACTGTCTCCTTCCAAGCTATCAACAAAGGCACTCTGTGGGAACACAAGGAAGAGGGGCAATGAGAAAAGCTAAAGACTAAAAAAACAACGGGCTTGGAGTTCTCAAAGACGTCCCAGCGCCAATATCATCTCTGACTTACAACAGAGAACCAGTGATGTTGGCACTGAAAAACTTTTGGGAAAACCTGACCCAGCAAAGAGTTAGAGGGTAGGATCACTTTACTACAAATAAGAAGGCAAATAATGACAAAATTAGTCTGAGGTAGCATTTATACTTTAGAGTTAAAGGTACCAAACACACTTTTTCCTTGTGAGATCGCACAACACTGGGACTATGTGTCAAAGAGAATCAGTAGATGTGTGTTTTACCTAACAGATGATGCCTTCTGGATCCAAAAATACTACATTTATGTCCCCTTGTCTGAATATGCTGAAGTTAAATGAGTGTTTGCATTAGAAGAAAAGCACTTGTATGTGAGCGATCAAACAGGGAGTTAAATATAATGTGTGACCGTAAAGTAAGACATGTTTTATCCGTGCCACACTACTCATGAGCTCTGAATGTGTGATGTTTGGAGGTTTATACCCTGCGGCTGCGACGGCCTCTCTTCTGCTGCTGCTGTTGTTCAATGAGCTCCATGGCAGAGGCTGGTGGCGAGGCTGCCCTCATGGCCCTGACCACCTTGATGCTGTCCTCGGGCAGCGGGGGCAGGTTCAGACGCTCCCGGCCCCGTACCTTCATCTCCTGGAGCTCCTCGAAACCCCCCAAGGTGAACTGGAAAATAAAGGTTGGAGACAGAAACAGTGATTCACAGTGAGGCTATGGGCAAAAACATGCAAAAACCCTAATGTGATGTTATAATGAATATAAGCACGTCTGTGATTCGGTCATTAGTTAAGTTAATCACAGACGTGCTGATATTCTGTATAACAGAACGACCTTGAGTGTGATATTGCTTTTATGAAACAGACACAATAACAACAAGGATTATTTATTAGTTTACAGTAACAAGTGATAACAAATTATGATTTGTTTGCTTATTAAATATTTTCTTTGGCTCCACCAACACAAATAGTTCCCCAACTACTCTGGCACTGCGCTGTTGCCAAGCAACACATCAACATTTTCCTGAGTACTAGGTCAGCAAGCAACATTATGTCCGTCTACATGTTACCACAGGCCAGATGCTTTTATCATGTATGCAACCAGTGAAATAAATAAGAGTCTGTTGACAGTCACTTTGATAGAAATATCAGTGTTTTTCTCACCATGATGTGTCATTATAAAATGTTTCATATTATCAGAAGGAAGGTGCACTCTCTTCAGCACCAAACAGGAAGCAGGAAACCGGTTTACAGTTTATCTTCATGGATTATTGTTACGGCTGTCGCCGTTTCGCCCTGCGCATATATGTGTGCTTGTAGTGTTTGTTTTCCCACTATAGGTAAATTCAGGTGTGCGGTTCCCGGTCCCTGGTTGGCCTCAAACTGGAGTAGGCGGGGACAACACGTTCGGCAGCTGAGCAGAATCCCAAAAAAAAAAAAAAAAAAAAAAAAGCAAAAAAAATAAAAAAAAAAAAAAAATAAAAAAAAAAAAAAACCCCCAAAAAAAAAAAAAAAACGGCAGGATGGTGCGGCTGATTTCCGCGCCACCAATGAGAGGGCCCCCGCAGCAGCATCACCGGATTTAACCGCAGCCGCCCGGCATCTGGCGGCTTCACTTGTTTGTGTGGTTTTTTGAGCTTGCCTCGTTTGTTAGTATTCGTAACTGTGGAGATAGTGTATTGAATTGTTGGGACTGGGCAGGGATTAGTTTAGATATATATACTGATCACACTAGAGTGTATTTCTGTTAGCCCCATTAGTTTAGAGGTGCTGTTTTGATGTGTTTTGTTATTTAGAGTTGGACTACGTTAGTGAGGTTTTTCTTTCTCGTTTTGAGGTTCTAGTTAGATAATAGGCTCTGTTTAGAGTTCTTCTTTTGTTATATTTGTTTGTTCGTTTAACAGCACTTGCTCGCCCTTAGTTCCCTTTTGCCTCACCTCCTTTTGTTAAAACAATCTAAAAACTTTCATTTAATAAACTACTTTTGTTTAATAACCGTTAAAATCTGGTTCTTATGTTACTTCTTTCATACCCTCTCATATGGTCGTAACAATTATATTAATGCCGAATTAACAAGAAGACTGTCGACATCTTTAATCTTTTTAAAGAATTGTTAAAATGACATATTTCTTAAAGTTTGGTGTAATATTTCCCCCGGAGAGTGCAGGGAGCTTGATTTTCATTCAAACTGGTAATAAGTTTATTTTTGAACATTTTGTCAACACTACAAAATGTATCTCGTAAGTATGATATGGTTGTCTGACGTTAGTTATTGGTGTGATTAATAATAAACAGTGGCTAGTCAGGTTTATCATCAGCTATTCCGTTTCTAACAGCCGTAATGGTTGATCATTGTGTGCAGTTTTAACGTTCTTATTAGTATGTGGAAAGTTTGTTATAATCTAAGATAGATAACGACTGTTAAGTAACGCGCATGTAACGGTCGTTAGAACACCTGCAAAGAGGAGTGATACAGTTGTTAAAAGTCCCAGTGCTGTTACGCTCTATAACAGCACTCTTGTCCAACTGTTGTATAAGTGTCGTCTGGGACCCTTACTTGCAGCATATTGGGCCCATGCTGTCATCCTCCTTGCTTTGTGGATTTCCCAGATCAGCCTAGCCTGTCTTTGTGACTTTGTTTTAAGTGCTCACTATCTAACAAGCACCTTGCTATGTTTGTATGCTTTGTATTGATTCTCATCTGGATACTGCCTTATCTTGCTGCAGGAGATTGAGGGAGGAGGCTGGATGGAAAATGTGCCCCACTGTCATTTATTTTTATTTTCACAATTATTTTCTATTTACTGTACCCACATGCCCACATTCTGCTGTTTCCTATTTCCTTTTCTGTCGTATCTGAGCCGTTCTCTGTGTTTTGCGGTTTGAGAAAATGCAATAATTATATATTTTTTAAAAACAACAAAAAACTGTTGTATAAGTGTCAATATCTGAGTTGTTATCGTGTACTAACTAGTATTGTCTTCCAGAGCAGCAGTAGGACTTTCTTCATGGGGAAGTGTGGGGCATTCATGCTGCAGAACTTGGTCACCATGGTGAAGAGGAGTAGGGCGAAGGGCTCTCCGTTGTACAGAGGTGAACCTGAGAGGTGAAAGATGTTTTCAGATTGGATATGTGAATATACGAAAACACCTACATGTGCTTTCAGAATACTGAATGATGTCCATGAAGCAGTGCTATTGTTTTTGTCTGTATTATACAAAAAATATGGTGTGCAAAGTCAGACCTAGCTCGTTCTTGAAGGCTTCTCGGGCTGTTCTCCACTCAGGTCTGTCGTCCTCTGTTTGAAGTCTAATGGTCTCCACCATCAGGTACATGATGCTCAGTAGCACCCTGCAAGGAAAACAAACACACTGCTTGACCCTTTGCGTGCATTTATCTGGTGCCTAAAACAGTAATAATGGGCTTAGAAAGGTCTGCAAGTACAAAAGACTATAATATGATGAGTAACAGTGAAAGGTAAGTGCGAGAGGCAGAGGAGGATTTTATACAATCTGCTCGTGAGCAGAAGTACGAGAGGAAATGATTTCTGTGCTCTGCCAGGATAATGCATCATCCATTCATAATTACCCGATGTACGCCAGGCAATGCTTTTTGTATTAAATGCTTTGTTCGCTCAACAAAGCCTCGCACTTTGTTTAAATTTACTGCAATGGTCTTCAGTTTTGGAGCCACAATTAGGTGTAAATCTACTCCTGTAGCCTGTAATTATTTGTAAGTGTTCAACTGGGGAATGCACAGAAGGAGTGTGTGTGTGTGTGTGTGTGTGTGTGTGTGTGTGTGCGTACAGAGGGGTGTTTAAAAAAATCAATTCCATCAAGCAGAGGCAGAGATTGAAAATGAATGTGAGGGAAGAGGACAAAGGGTCTAATTAAATTTTGTAAATTGAAGACTGAAGATTTGGAAAATGTGTGAGTACATTAATTATTCTTTCTCATGTGGAGTAGTGATGTGGTTATATACACTCACTGGCCACTTTATTAGGTATACCTGGTCAACTGTGCGTTAACGCAAATATCCAATCAGCCAATCAGATGGCAGCAACTCAATACATTCAGGGATGTAGACACGGTCAAGACGACCTGCTGAAGTTCAAACCGAGCATCAGAATAAGTGGCTTTGGTCTGAGTATTTTAGAAACTGCTGATCTACTGCAATTTTCACGCACAATCTCTACGGTTTACAGACAATGGTCTGAGAAATTGCCTTGTTGATGCCAGAGGTCAGAGGAGAATTGGGCCACTCAGGTCCGAGATGATGGAAAGCCACTTGTTACAACCACAGGTATGCAGAAGACCATCTCTGAATGCACAATACGTCGAACCTTGAAGCAGATGGGCTACAGCAGCAGAAGACCACACCGGTTGCCACTCCTGTCAGCTAAAAACTGGAAACTTAGGGCTACAATTTGCACCAGCTCTCCAAAACTGAACGATATAAGATTGTCCGGTCGATTTCTGCTGCAACATTCAGATGGTACGGTCAGAATTTGGTGTAAACAACATAAAAGTATGGATCCATCCTGCATTGTATCAACAGTTCAGGCTGGTGCTGGTGGTGTAATGGTGTGGGGGGATATTTTCTTGGGCCCCTTAGCACCAACTGAGCATCATTTTAAACACCACAGCCTACGTGAGTATCATTGCGGACTATGTTCATTCCTTTATGACCACAGTGTACCCATCTTCTGATGGTTAATTACAGCAGGATAATGCTCAAATCATCTCAAACTGTTTTTTTGAACATGACAATGAGTTCTCTGTACACAAAGTAGCACATTTGGGATGTAGTGGAATGGGAGATTCGCATCATGGATGTGCAGCTGATAAATCTGTTAGACTCGGTACTAACAAGGTGTACATAATAAAGTGGCCGGTGAGTGTAGCTTACCTGAGCTCTGTGCTGTCTGCGAGGGAGATGGCAGGCTTCCTCACTGCACTGCTACACGCCTGGTTGTTACTGCAAACACAAAAACAGTAAGTAAATCATTTGAGGTTAGGTCTGCCTAAAAAAACAAGAGACAGTCTGTGCGTACATACAATCATAACACAGCTGTCAAAATATACACCATGATAGGGACATAAGGATCCAACCAGACTCATCATCCTCTTTGTTTAACCAGCCGTTCTCCAAAAACACCATGTGTGTGTTTGCATGATTGGCTTGCTTACGCTGCTTTGCCGTGCAGCACGGTGATAAGCCAGACTGTGCCATGATTCCTCAGAGCAGCTTATGTAACAACAAAGAAGAGCCAGATCCCAACTGAGGTCGACACCAGCAGAAACAAAGACGACATGAAGGAGCCTCTGCAGCACCGTGTCCTCATCAGAGGGTTTGTGGTGCAGTGTTTCCTTTATTCCTGCATTTCAGTCTCTTATTACTCTCTCGCAAACCTCCTCTCACTTGAGCGAGCGAACGCCTCTAATCGTACACAAGAGAAGGAGGATTTGGGAGGGAACAAGTGGACGTGCTGAGGGACCAGAGCTTCGAACATGGAAGGATTGGAAGTTCTCTGATGATACAGCCAACGTGGGATATGTATCAGTAGGAGTACAGGGGGGGTCATCACAGACTTTGTCGACTGGTGCGATCTCAACCATCTTCAAATCAACACCAGCAAAAAGAAGGAGATGGTGATTTATGCCTCAGACCACACCGGTGAACATCCAGGGATTGGATATAGAGATTGTGGGAGCACACAAATGTGTATTGTTGTTCACCTCAACAATAAACTGGACTGGTCAAAAAAAATGACTGTAGGAAAATAGTTGCTGAAAACACATGATAAGACTTTGAAAGATATATTACTGGAATGTGAAGTTAGAGGTTAAAACTGGTTCTTCACCAGTTTTCAGTCCAGGATTTTGTGGGCGGTCCTAAAGGGTGGCTCGATGACACGCTGAGGCCACCCTGAGCATACCCCTGTACCCCTAACAGAGCGATGGAGTTTCATTCATCTCACTCAGTGTTTCAAAGTTTGTCATGTCATTTTCTGAACTCATCTGACAGTCGCTTCAAAATTGCTGCTTGACTGCTCCCATGAGTGGGTATGGCTTCAGCACATTCACAGTCCTGGAGCTGAGATACTGCTCATTTTTACCAGATTTTGACACCTAATTTAATTTTTAATCATTCAAATTTGGCCGTGAGGTTAATAACACTTTCTTGTTTGGTCAAACTACGAACACATATTTATTCTTACTTTACACAGACTTTAAAGGGTTAAACAGCCTCTCAGCAACAGACTGATACACCATGTAAGAAGGAGGACTACCACGGGTCTTTCATTCCAACAGCTGTCAGACTATTTAACACCAGCATGACTTCATGACTTTCTTCGATATATTTCTTATTTATGAGTCAGTTCTTATTAACCTTTTCTACACGTGCTGCTGTGACTTTGGCTTTGGCTTTTTCAGTAACGTGACCGTTCTGCCTTTGAGAGATCTGCAGGTTTTAAAAATATTCCTTTATCTGAGACCCCCTCGCTTCCTGTATGGTCACAGGCTGTTGACCTGCCTGTTTCAATGGCTCTGCTTGCTCTTCATGTCCCTTTCTCTTAACTCTCTCTTGTGAACACGAGCAAGCAGCAAGTCTGTAATCTTATCACGTACATCCAAGGTCACAGTGATATTGTTGTTTTTGAAATTCTCAGTAGCTGATTTCATCAGGCAGTTTTTTCCATCAACTGAAGTAGTAAAGCAAAGCTTTGAATGACTCCTACATCCCCAGCATGTTCTGTATGTCATACTCACTCGATCTCCATGCTAAGCAGCTCCAGCAGTGCCGTGAAGATTCCCATGTCGTAGAGCAGGAAGACATTGTGTCTGGACCAGTGGAGGACGTCCACCTCGGTGTCACACTCATCAAACACTCCTGGGGAAAAAGGATGTGGGGAAAAGCAGGACACAAGATAGTTTTGCGTTCTGTTATAAAGTATACAAAATGTCTGCTGTAAAAAGTGATTTTAATGAATGCCTACACACCCTGTGCCAGGTACAGGATGGCCCTGGCCACCTTCAGCCTCTTGTCTCTATCAGTCACCTCCAGCGCATCCAGCAGCCTCATCACATACGCCCTCTGCTCCTCCACCGTCAGCTCGATCCACCTCCTGCCTCGAGCTGCAGGAAGGACACAACAACACAGAGCACGAGGTTATTTTCAGACGCACTTCTTCAGTATCTTTTTCCTCTGCCTTAGACACAGCTACTGCAATGTGTGGCTACACTGTCACAGTTAATACACAGACAGGAAACATGAGAAGAGAGGGAATCTGGTGGTTACATGCTTTGTGTCTTAAAGTTCAGTTATGGGGATACATTTGTCTCAGTCTGTTACTCAGCAATATTTACCATGAGCTGGTCATATTGTGGCTGTAGCCAAACGCCCGAATGTATTGAATTACTTTTTTCACATTACTTGTGAATTCATCTTTAAGCTACATAATCCTGCTCTGGCCACTTGCCCACCAGCACAAGTCCGGACATCGGCATTTTGGGATTTAATGTAGGGCCAGTGTAGATTTTCACTTTTCTATCAGTCACTTCACCCTCGTTATCTTACTCAATATCCTATTTGTTAGCTTAGTTATGATACTCGTTAGCATTTCTGTAGTTCTCATTGGCTGTGTCCGAAATCACTCACTCATTCCCTACTCCCTACTCCCTACATAGGGAAATAAATGTAGTGGACTATATAGTGAGCTTAACAGAAAAAATGTTCGGACACTTTCGGACACTTCTCTTGGCGCCGGTAATTACGTCATTGCTGTCGCACAATTAAAACGTACCACATTAATGTCGTCTCACATAATTCTTGTCCATTTACTACTGCATTTTTATTAAATTAGAGTCTTTTGATTACTGTCCTGTATGTTTTATTTTCGTGTTTTGTTTTCTATTTAAGCATCATCCTCATCCTCTCATCCATCCGCTGAAAAAAACATACACCGTTATTTTAGAAAACTCCTGTAGCGCTGTAGAAATGCCATCTACTGTCAGTCTGGCTGTTTGTGTTTTATCAATAATTCAATTATTTACTTTTTATTTACTTTTTTATTTCAATTTATTTCCTTTCCGCGCCCAGAGAACTTCTGGCAATGCATGATGGGATATCTTGCTTCGGTTAGTGACCATCGGATGCTCACTACATTTCGCGGTGAATTATGGGATACATGCAGTGCACTATATAGTGGACACTAAACATTCGGACACCACTACAAAATGGCGTGGTCACTATATAGTGCACTACATAGTGGTTAGGGAGTGATTTCGGACACAGCCATACTCATTAGCTGAGGACCTACTTGTGTTAGCTTAGTTATTATACTGACTATATTAGCATACTCATAACCTTACTGTAGTTCTCATACTCATTAACTTATGGTATTAACATACTAATTATCCCACTGTAGTTATACTGATTAGCTTAATGTAGTTATCATACTCATTAGCCTACTGCAGTTATCATATTCATTAGCTACACATTAGCTTAAACTCATTGTCATCTGGACAATGAGTTTTTTGTTTTTTTTGCAAGCTAACTGCGGCCTCATTTTTGAGACGTCATGCTTTTATGAGAAGTCTTTATTCTCATTTATTATTTATTTTTATCATTATTTTTGTGTCTTCATTAGATAGTGAAGCTGAACACATTCCCAGAAATTGGGGAAAGAAATGGGGGATCACAGGGGCGGTCGGTAGCGTGGGTAGTGGGTTAAGCGGCCGCCCCGTGTGTGGAGGCTACAGTCCTCGCTGCAGCTGGCCCCGGCTCGAATCCCGCATCGGACGGCTAATTTACTGCGTGTCGCTCCCCCTCTCTCTGCCGCCTCCTTCCTGTCTATCTTCAGCTGTGCTATCAATAAAGGCATAAAAAGGCCAAAAAAATAATAAAAAAAGAAAAGAAATGGGGGATCACATGCAAAGGGCCACTATATGTGGTAAGGACTCTATGGGGCAGACGCTCTACCAGGTGAACTACCAACACGTCCCTTACTGTCTGAAGGTCATGTTATACCTCTCATCTCTCCTGCCTTACCAGACATGTCTCACATGTGACTTATTTAAACTCAGGGTCGTACGGCCGGCTGCAAATAATTTGTGTCTGGATATTCACAGTGATTATGTTATACTGTGTGCATGAATATAGAGACTGACTGTTGTTTTGATGTGTCATTAGCTTTTAACATCATGTTCAGGCCCACTGCATCAGCTCTAGAAATAGCTGAAGGCTAGAGTGTGTTGAAGCACACAGAGCATTAATTAACAGTGGCGTTATAATAAGGAATGAGAAATACATATGCACAAAAAAAAGATTATTGACACTAGCACAAACCAAGTGTGGCATAAAGTAGATCTCAAATTACTACAGAAAAAGGCAGCCTTAAAGAAATACAGGCCTTCTTTGGCAAGGATCAAACCCTGTTTTCTACAGCGTAAGTCCTCTATTCTTAGACTGTTCACTTGCTGACAGTAATGGGCATTAAGAAGCGTAACATCGTCATGATCAGCAGAGCTTAGCTCTTCTTCTGCTTAAAGATACCCTGACTTGCGCTGTCTACTCTAGACAGCCCTGTCCTTTTCTACAGCGAGGAACTTAAATTAGACATGTCGTGATAATCACAGTGATACATCGTGATTTATGGGTTATGGTGGCAAACACTGATGAGCACACACACACACATACACACACTCTAAGAGCACAGATATACATTGCTCACTGAACACACACACTAATGAAAAGGCTGTGATGCATAGAGGCACCTTTGTGCTCTATCTCTGTAAAACAGCAGCCGGAGAGGCTCTCATCTAATCCTGCTATTCATTACCGCTCAGCTTGAAGAGGAGGTGACAGATAAACAGGACCTCACCTCACTCTCTTGTTTACAGTGTGTGCCACAGTGACTTCTGCATGAGACCTGATCAAGACAAGACTGTATGATTTAAAATGTCAAGTATAGAGACATTTATTGCTTTGCATTTGCGCAGGATCTATCGTCAGACAGGCTGATAATTCATGTAGGGAAAAGTCGCTTTGTTCTTGGTAAGCAAACATTAATCACACGGTCAGAACAGGCCCTCCCATCTGTATCTGTAGGGATATTCATTCTTTGAACAGCTTAAAAGAGCACAGCTTTGATGTGCCTGGAAAACCTCGCCTCGCCTCGCACAGGTCAGCTTAAAACCAAAAAAGAAAAAAAAGCAAACCCCAACAGCAGTACACTGAAGAGCAACGTTGGCTCGTGATGCACTTCAGAGGTGAACGAGTTTTAACACATCACTTTTACAGAGAGGTTGAGAAATGCAGGCTGGAAGGGTGAAAAACAACCAATTTTGTAGTCACCAATTTGACTTTACGGGCCCTTTTGTGCACATCTCGCCATTAATGTGTGTGTACATGTTGACCTGAGCTGAATTTGTGGGCACAGTCAATCACTGGACACAAAACTTTTGAAGTGGTTGCACAGCAAATGTTTTAGCAGGAAACTCACAGGTGTATTAATGATAGCAGCATTCACTTAGGGGAGGTTACTGTGATATTTAATGGAGATGTGTTGTTGGTACAGTTACCATGTCCATCTGTGTTTTTCCTGCTTTGACAAGTCAAAATGTCTGCTGTGCAACCAGTCCAAAAACACTGAGGCTCTGAAACATAAGCTGTATCTCAGTCCACGTACTTCCATACGTATACTTGCTAGTTTGGAGCTGAAGTGGATGCACTGAATACCCCTATTATACAAATGTAACTTGTACATAGATTTTATATTTATGTTTTTGCAGTCAAAGGTTGGGGCTCAAGAGCTAGAGCAGTGATAACGGTGGTTCAATCTCCGGCTCCTTTAGTCTGCACGTCATTGTCCTTGGGCAAGATACCAAGCCCCAATTTGCTTCGCCAGGAAGTACAGAGTACTACATAGAAGTGTACTAATGCAAGTATCTGAATTAAGACACAGCTATAGTGATCTACTGCTGGCAGTATTAACATTGTAGCTAATGTGCTGCCCTTTAGAGTTCTACAGAGAGCCTAGGTGTTTTTATCTCCTTATTCATTTCACTTGAAATTTCCTTTAACGCACATTTTATTGTGTCTGTATAGTCGGAACATTTTGTTCAGTTAACCTTCAGCGTCTTACTCATGGATACTTTATCAAGCACTGAACTGGAGCCAGCAGGGACGTTCAGAGCTGCACAAAAGGACTCCTGTTGTCCTGTTGTGTCAGTCAACAGCAGTCTCATTGTTCAAAGAGCCGTCAAGGTCTTTGTGGTAAACAGCAGCAACAAAAGGCAGCAGCAGCTTCACTCTACTGGCTGTAGACTTCTTCGTGTTTGATACGGCAAAGTGGTGTGAGTATTTGTGTCCCCATTTTGTGTCTCAAACAAACTGCAGACAGCTCAGCTTTTACTCTCTCCTGCCGTGGAGAGCAACACACCTTGTATCCTACAGGTAATCTAGACACATTAAGGGATGTGCAGAAAGCTTTTCCATAGCCATTTAACAGACCTTATAATCTCATATACACACACACACACACACACACACACACATACACACACACACACGTACATGCAAACACAGTACCATGGCTCCTGAAGTCCTCCTCAAAGTAGTCTCTGTTCAGGGCAAATTCAGGCTCCTCTGTGTAACTGTAGAGCTCTATGGACAGAACAGAGCATACGTGGATCAATTACAAACGATTAGTCAATTAATCAATGAAAAAACAAACAATTATAACAGAACAGAACAGTTAGAGTAGAATACAATAGAAACAGGAGACAAGTAAACTCCTGCGGGTAAGCCGAGCTATCCTACAAAAACTAAACAAACTAAAACACATTTGTTTTTACAGTAAAAACTCGTAGCTGTGGTTGCCAGAATTTTACTGTAAAAATACAGTACAACATACTTTAATATAACAGTAAAAGGGCATTAGTACTGTTGATTTCACATATAAAGTATATAAAATGTCTGTAGATTTTGTGGTAATAAAAACTGCCAAACCATTACAGTAAAAAAATGTAAAATATGCCATTAAATATTACAGTATTTTACTGTATAATTCAAAGTCTCTAATATAAAATACTACTTTATTCCTTAAAATATACCTTTAAAATGGCATCTAAATAAAAGAAATATCACTGTTTTAATACCTTTAAAATGGCATCTAAATAAAAGAAATATCACTGTTTTACTTCATGCAGGAAACCAGTTATTTTACGATGTTTTACTGTCATGGATCAGTAGTTTTTCACTGTAAAATCTACAGATATCTTTACAGTGCAGAGCTCCTGTGTCCTCAGCGGTGATCTCATTTGTTTCATGCATAGTCGAACAATCTGTCAGGTTGCTGTTCTGAGAGCAGTCGACATCCCTTGACCCCAAGGAGCTGTCACTAGAAAGTCGCTGTCTGTTTGTGCATGTTTGCCAATGTGGACTAACACTTGGCAAATCAGCGGCCGCTTTCCATCTTTGCTCTCAACGTTTCTCCCTGGCTCTGGGGACAAAAAAAGTTCTACCAAGAAGGTGAGGAGTTAAAATTTGACCCTTGAAATAAACTATCGTTCAACATTGTTGATCTGTTCTTCTGTAATTTATGTGTCTTTTGGCATTCATAAACAAGCTCATAGTCACACATGAGCTGTTACCCGATACACAGACGCTGGAACAATGCAGCAGTTTTACATGTATAATCATAGTGTTTGTGATTACTCATAACATTAGTCATACAATCTGTCCTATGTCTGGAAAACATGTCAGGACGAAAAATCTTTGTTCTATGCTTTCAGCACTGTATCAGCTTATTGTCTTGTTTTATGAATAGCACTGTAACATAAAACAGCTGAAGGAAACCTGAGGAATGTAGATGTGGTATTATTTTTCCAATCAATAGCACATTGTAGTCTATATGCTGAGCAGAAACAGAAGTATTACTGTGGGTGAACTTGTGTGGCACATAAGAACTATTTAGAAGTTTTGCTGTAAGTCTGAGTTTGACATGAAAACCGAACTGGATAAAAACTACTGATAGCACAAAAAGGACAAATTCAGGGAAGCAGGTCAACCAGGCCAGATGTGTGCACAATGGTATATAACCAACCAGATGTGCTAAAACAGCCATGTGAACACAGCTGTGCTTTGAGATACATGCTAACGTCAGCATCAAGCGGCAACCTGTGAAGTCAAACCAATGCAGAAGCACAAGTTTTATGCTGCAGTTTAGTTGAGTGTGTTATCAGTTGCTATGCATATGAATGTCATTAGTTTTGGTAGTTAAAATAAAGTTTAATTTGTCCAGAATTAAAATTAAACACCTGATGGTGTTTCTAGAGGAAAGATCAGGGGATTATCAAAGTGTTCATCCTCTGGGTACCATGAATATTAACATTTCATGGCAATCTAATCCAATAGTTATAAAGATATTACACTAAAAGTTAAAATAGGTCAATCTCATGGTGGTGCTAGAGGAAAAGTCAAGGGATCACTAAAATAAGTAGGATTCGTCCTCTGGGGAACATGAATGTCTGCACAAAATGTCAACAGGAATCTATCCAAATGTCGATTTATTCAAGTTTGGACCACAGCAATGCCACATCGCTAGTATGACGACAAGATGACATCCACCCATCGTGGGAAAACCAGATTTTATATGGTGGTGGTGGAATCACAAACAATAATGTCTAATCGTTTCAAGGAAAGGTCTGGTGAGTTTAGTCGCTGGTCAGTCTTACCTGAAAGCTCTGCAGTCAGTGTGTCAGTGTCTCCATACTCAAACTCCAGGTTGGGAGACTCCATGGAGCTCTGTGAATGATCAAAACACAAATGAGCATTACATACATTAAATATGTCACCGAACACCGAGTCACAGATATCCTGACACCCACATGCAAACAGATCCTCAAACATACTGTAGGCTATTCACATTTTGCAACACCTACCACTACACACTTCAACTCCACACATCACCCACACACGCACACACACACACACTCCTCAGACTCGTTCACAGTTTTGCTTCATCATGTGTATTTTAGAGTTTTGATTGGCTGCTGAATCTCCAGGCAGCGTTGATTAGCCATTTAGATTTGTTTCTCTTAGATCCTCTTATCCAGAGAGACATTCACAGTAACAGATGTTCTCTACGGGCACACACAGCTACTGCTTTAATCAATCAGACTGAACAGTTAAAGGATGCTCTCCTTAACAAGGCAGCTCGTCCAGATGCTCGGGTGGAGCAATAAAGTGCATGAGGAAAGAAGGGTGGGGAGTCAACGTAGTCTCTGTTTCACATCAGATTAGCTGCTGTATCCAGCTGAGGGTCTCCGACTTTAGCCTAACCCCGTGATTAGCACGTGGCCAAGACACTGCACACATTAAGTTTCTATGAACGCACTCACCGGCTGCATGCAATCGCACAAACTTTTGACAAAGTGGTATCTGATTTATTGGGTTTCAAAACTTTCAATGAACGTGCACCCACACATTTAGTTCAGTTGAGCAGGACAGGCAGGCATGCTCACACAGAGGTTATTAATACTGTGGTAGCAGTGAATTATCCAAATGACAAAGACTCTTGGTTCTTAGGGATGACAATTTCAGCCCGGTCCAGACTGAAATATCTCAAGTACTGGACGGATTACCACAAACTGCCATAACTTAACTTTTAATCTAGTTCAATTGTTGGAACTCAACTGTCGTAGTCCAGTATTTTGGTTTACAACCAAAACAAAAACCAAATCATATGCCGCAGTTGTACTTTGTGTTCAGAACTGATTAGCTAATAGCATGCTAACATGTCAAAGTTAGATGATGAACATGGTAAACAATATACACAGTGTGCGAACTCTACAAGCGGCAACTTCGTGGCTGTAAAGCCAATGCGGAAGTGCCAAAAACTGCAGTTCCTCAAACAGCCACTTGGGGCTGGCTACAGAACGAGTCAATCTCCATAAGCCTCCATATTAAAATGTCCAACTTCACAACAGACAAACATGTTTACAGCCTGGTACAAAACAGTTTTGATCTCTTTGTGAATTTCACCGTTCAAGACAACTGTACTGAGTCTAAATTTTAACTCATTGTTCAAATTATATTAAGGCCTAAAGTTATGCAGAATTAACAGCATTGCCCCTTTCGCTGACAGATAGATGTTGTTACAGATGGCCTGTTTGAGCACTTAGCACTTAGCACTTAGCCCGATGATCCACACCTTTGCCGATTTTTAGATCAGCCAGTAAAGAGGCAGGACTGCCAACATGGCGGCGGTCAGAGCCACCACACCCTGAGCTTCTCTTCAGAAATTTATGGGTGACTTGGACATGGATACACTGTCCGTTCTTTTATACAGTCAGTGGTATCATACATAGTCGTATGATACATGTAGAAACATGTATGATCATTACATCAAAAACTGAGGATGCCAGATTGCCTACAAGGGATCAAGTTACCTATCACTTACAGATGAGCACAATAATTTCTTGGTACAATTAGGAATTCAAATGGGCAACATATCAAACCTACCAAACCCTTTGAGTTAATGTGAGTGGTTTATAATTTTGTGCTACCACACTTGGTGGTGATGCCAAGAATGGCATGTGGTATCTTTATTAAAGTGAATTAACGATGAACGCCCTCATGCATGAATCATATCTCAATAATAGCCTAATTTTACTCATAAGCCAAGAAGATGAAGATACAGAAAAATAGAAATGCATGGCTAAAATAGCATATTTAGAGATCATGTTTTCAGGGCGAGTTTATGTCCAAGCCTCAACTCTTTAGTTCGCCCCCTGATTATACCTGCTCAACATCAGCTTTGTTAGCATTGTCATTATCGGCATGCTGACGTTAGCATTTGGCTTCAAGAACTGCAAAAAAACTCAATATTGCAAAACAGACAATCTAACATGTATAAAATGTAAGAACTGAAGAGACTGGAAAGTTTAACCTGACAAACAGGAGCTTACCAGCGACAAAAGACTCATATTTTTCGGTTGGGGGATGTGAACTGACGAAATTCCTCTGCAGGGCTGATTAAAGATTAATTTAATGTTAATGAGAAACAAAAAGAAAAACCCTCCTGGCTGCACTGGAAGTCTCTAAGCTGTGAGTGTTAGATGTGTTTAACCCTGTCAAAACTGCCCCAGGTCCAGGACTGTAAATAAGGATGTGCTCTGAGTCAGCTATCCTGGTTAAACAACACTGTGTGGCGTCATGTAACTGTCTCCTATAAATACCTGCAGCGACCAAGTCAGCATGCAACTGGAATATACAAGTCAGACGTCAGCAGGATGTTTGTTTATGACACCGAGCCAAAGCAATGGAGATTTGATGTCATTACTGCACATGTAAACCAGGAAATGAAAACCACTTGGGACTGCGGATGATTCAATGTGAAGAAAGCCGGGGTGCTGCCTTATTTTCACAATCTGCAGCAAGCCCTGACAATCATCATGACATGAAACTGTAAAATCTTTCGATACAGTACAATAAATGCTAGTTAAGAATTATTAATGTAAAGTTTTAAATATAAGCTCTATTAAAGGCCCATTTTATCAGCTGCTCATCCTGCTGTCTGTGGCTTAAAAAAGAAGTCTGATTATTTTTATTATTGACTAATGTCTTGATTATTTTTGACTCACTTATCATTTGATAATTATAGATATTATTTGCGTCTTCAAATGTCTTGTTTGGTCCGACCAACAGACCAGACTACTAAACCCTGCACACAGCTAAGTTTTCAAAACAGGATATGCTCACATCTTTTTTCTCATAATACCAAGCAGCAATCTCTGTGGCTATCAATGCTAAGTGTCTAAAACTGCAGGAAACTGGGGCGGTTGGTGGCGTAGTGGGTTAAGCGGCCGCCCCGTGTGCAAGAGGCTTCAGTACTCACTGCAGCTGGCCCTGGTTTGAATCCCGCATCAGACGGCCATTTACTGCATGTCATTCCCCCTCTCTCTGCCCCCTGCTTCCTGTCTATCTTCAGCTGTACTATCAAAAAAGGCCAAAAAAATAATCTTTAAAAAAAAAAAACTGCAGCAAACTCACCTGTTCAAATTATATTAAGGCTTAAAGCATGGCTGCTTTGATTGACAGGTAGGTGCTGTTACAGATGGCCTGTTTGAGCACCCAGGTCTCATTCAGCCCGCCTAAGGTCCAGCAATGATCCACGTCTTTACCGATTTTTAGATCATACCGGAGGCAGAAGAGGCAGGACTACCAACATGGCAGCGACCAGAGCCACATATTCTGAGATTCATTACGGCGCTTCAGAAAACCTATGTGTGACGTTACAGATACAACATCCATTCTTTTTACTGTCAGTGCTCAGCAAAAACTTAACCCTAAATCATTTCTACATAAATCTAAAGTTGACCTCAACGCATCTCTCTTTTGACAGATTTTACACATAAACATCAGAAAGAGTTCTCTGAATTGACTTTGGAAAGTTTACCTGGCAGGGAGGGTCTAATGAAAAGAACGTTTGGATTATGGTAAATGGAGGAGCTAGCATTTTTGGAACTTGACCCAAACTACAAATTAAAAATTAACCCTTTTAACCACAATTCTTGAAATATTGTTTGTGGTAAAAGAAAATGCCAACCAACAGAATAATCATATATGAGGCTGCAACTTCTTTAAAATGAATTTAAAGGCCACTTATATTAATCAATTTATCAGAGGTGATGTGTTCAGATTGCTTTTTTTGTCCATCTAATAGATCACAACCCAAAACTACTCAACTTACAGCAATATGAAACAGAAATAAAAGCAGCAAATCTTCACATTTGAGAAAATGAAATCGGCACGTTTTGACTTTTTTTTGCTTGAAGAACGACTTGAACGATTAATCGATCATCAAAATCATTGGCAATACATTTTTTTTCTTGATTAAGCAACTAATAGCTTGAGCAGTGATGATGTAAAAAAAGAGAAAAGCAGCAAATCTTCACATTTGAGAAGCTGGATAAGGAGAATGTTTGCCATTTTGCTTGATAAATGACTTGATAAATGAAAATTAGTTAATTTTAATTGATTAATCGAACAAGCAGCCTTGTGCACCATCCATCTGGGGAAGATCTCACTGTCACCTCGGGGACCAAACCCAACTGAGATCTTCAACTCCTGCGAGCATCAACACGGAGCGTCTCTCTCAGCTCTTCCACTGCACCATCTCTCTCCCTCTCTCTCCTTCATTTTCTCACCCAGTGTCCCCTCTCTGCTGCCAGCCGATAACGAAAGCCTTCCTCGCTCCAAACTGGCAACGCTTCTGTGCTCGCTCCCACACTCTGCACCACATCGGTGTGCAAACACTGGGCACAATGTCAAGGCAGGCCACCCCCGCTCCTACCAACATATGCCACATAGACAAGAGATGGCTGCTCAACACGGCGCAAACGACAGACAGTTTACAGACATAAACGAATCGGATTTGAGCTTCATTTATTCAGACAGACCGGTTTCAGAGCATCAACATCAACACATGGCTCTGACGTTAAGTGCTTTCAACGTCCATTCGTATTGTCATTCAACCCCCTCTACCCCTTGCCCCAGAATCCAACGGCTGTGAGATGAACATGCTCCAATTCCCTCAAAACCATTCAATGTGCTCATACACAAACACACACACACACACACATGACAGGGGTATTACTGAGTCGATTTTGGCCTGGAGGACAGATTTGACTGCTTAACTTCTCAAGTGTATCTGAGGCTGAACAACCCAGGAATGAAAACCCATCTTCTTCTAATTTTTTCATGAGGGGATGAATTATAGTCGTCAGGCTGAACATGAGCAGAGTTGACTGGATTTGTCTCATTGATAGAAGAAAAAAATCGATCAATCGAGCACTTGTTTTTTTTCAATAAACTGTCTAAAAGTAGTGAAATGAGCCCAAAGTGATGTGTCCATAATGGTCCAAACCCCAGAAATGTTCAATTTACAATAATTCAAACAGAGCAGAGCAACAAATCCTAATATTTCAGAAACTAGAACCAGCCAAGTGTTTGGTGTGTATCCTTAAAAAACAAACAATAACATTATTTATAGGGTCTGATATTGGGCCAATTTTATCGGTTGATGTTGGCCAATCACAGACATATCAGTATCAGCGGATATGCTTGAATGAAAACAGATGCTTGGAGTAATTCTGATCTATTCATTTATGAGCTATTTGTGCTTTAAATGTATAGTTATTTTTAACTATTACATTCACAGTGAAGTTTAAACGTTTTGATGTCAAGTTTATAGCTAAACTATAAAATATTCTGGCTCCATTTCATATCTTTATGACTAGTGTTTGATGACCACGTCTGAAGGATTATTGCAAAAAAAAGTGTTTATTTATATACTGTACATACATCAAAAAATACTTGCTGATGTATTCATATCATGAACTGGCAACTTGTCCAGGGTGTACCCCGCCTCTCACCCAGTGCCAACTGGGGTTGGCTCCAGTACCCTGTGACCCTGACAGGCAGTGATAGAAAATAGAGGGATGGATGTCAATATCATAATTTTTTACTGCATACTAATGGTATCAGCCTCAGCAATCCAGTATTGATCAGGCTCTAATTAATAATCTGAATCGTTGCCCATTCATTTTCCTTTGATCGACTAAATCCAAAATATTGTCAATTGAGCATTTCACAAAGGCCTAAAAGCTGTCATTAACAAAAATACCACTGACAGTATAAAGAATGGACGGTGTAAGCGTAACGTCACTCGTAGGTTTCTGTAGAGCTGTTTTAAAGCTCAAAATCTGTGGCGCTGGCCTCCGCCATGTCGGCAGTCCTGTCTCTTCTAAGCCTTCATATAATTGGCATGGGGGAGTTTTTTGTACCAGGCTGTAAACATGTTTATTTCTGCTGTGAAGTTGGACATTTTAACATGAGGGCTTATGGAGATTGACTCATTCTGTAGCCAGCCTCAAGTGGATGTTTGGGGAACTGCAGTTTTTGACACTTTTGCATTTGCTTCACTTCACAGACACGGAGAATGCTGCTTAAGAAATACCCAAAATGTGATCGCAAGTAAAATGCAGGATCGGTGTGACACTTTGCTGCATTTCTTTGTGAAATGAGCAGTGCGAATAAATCATGTTGGGCTGTAAACACTATTTTCTGTCATGTTATAGCGATCAATGAATCGAGAAAATTGCTGGCAGAGAGTTTCTGCTTTTCGAGGAAGTATGTTGTACATAAAGCAGAGCTACAGCTCATCATTATCACTTAATATTACTTTTTTTTTTTTTAGAATTAGAAGTAGCAATAAACGGAGTAAAATAATTAGAAATGTTACCAGGGGCCAAAGTAAAGTCTTAAATGAGTAGGTTTTTTTAATGATGTGAAATGATGACTTTTGCAAAATATAAAAACTGATTTTAGTCAACACAAGTGAAGGACACAAACCAATGTCAACCATGAGGCATGAGGATAAATAATGTATTACCAAAGGAGAATAAAAATCTATGAATATTAATACACAGATCTGTTGGTGGTTGTGGTAGTGGTGGTGGTGGTGGTCCTGACAGAAGCAGTCGCATTTCACCACCTGCATTCTCCACGTTGAGCACCACTGTAGGATTACTGCTGGGTTATTTATAGGAGCCGGTTGCCAAAATAACACCTCGGTGTCTGCCTGCCTGCCTGTCTGCATGCATGCATGCTTTCGGAGCCAAGACAGCGACTGACTGCATGGGAAGGACATCCAGCAGGACTAAAAGCTCCCCAGCAACAACACACACACACACACACACACACACCTCCAGTGCGCTCCTATACCATAAGCTGTAGTAGCCGACTGGACACAAACACCTCTCCGATTTACCTCCGACTCCTTCTGCTGATCCTTGAACACATCTTTCCCTTTCGGCCTCTGTCTGTCGCCGTTATCGTTAAGGTTATTAATGATAGGTACCTCCATGTCCTCCGCCTGCATCTTTCTGTCTCGGTCGGTTCACTTCCTTCTCCGCGGGTAGTGCATACCGGTCCGGTGGAAGAGCTGAGACTGCGCCGCACCAAGAGGAGAGCACCGGCTCCGGAGCCCAAGTTGCCCAAGATCTCCTCCTCCTCCTCCTCTGCTGCTGCTGCTGCTGCTGCTGATACCCCCCCCCCCCCCACACACACACACACACACACACACACACACACACACACACACACACACACACACACACACACACACACACACACACACGCCGCTAGTATGTTTGGTTCGTTGTCCCTGTGCGCCCCGAGAAGGCGGGGTTAGAGAGAGGCAACATGACAGCAAAAATTGGAGCATCAGCTGACCACATGAGAGTAAAACGAGGTGTTACGTGGGGTCAGTCAGTATGTAGAGGGTTGAACATGCAAAAGGGATAACACAAATATTTGACATTGTAAACATTTTGGAACATTTTAGAACATTTTTAAAGATTAAGGAACATTTTAAACATTATGGAACATTTAACATATTTAAACATTTTGGAACATTTAACATATTTAAACATTTTGGAACATTTAACATATTTAAACATTTTGGAACATTTTTAAACATTTTGGAACATTTTAGAACATTTTGGAACACTTAAGAACATTTTTAAACATTATGGAACATTTAACATATTTAAACATTTTGAAACATTTTGAAACATTTTGGAACACTTAAGAACATTTTTAAAGATTATGGAACATTTTTAAACATTATGGAACATTTAACATATTTAAACATTTTGGAACAAATTCCTGATTTTTACTTGAGGAGCAGTCAAGCTCTGTTGTGGGGTTACAAACAGCAGTGCTGGATACTTGCAACATCAGTGGAAACTATTAATTCCCCTGTTAGTGGCAGTATTTTTAAATGATTCTTTGGTCTTAACCAAATATCCTTGACAAAATATGTTACTGCGTTTTGGTTTTGTAGGTCAGTATAGTTGGTTATTTGCTGCAGATGATAGTAGAAAATAGAATGTGTCCAGCGTTGGCTGACGGATGATGTTTCTCTCTGGTTTTGTCAAGCTAAATGAACATAAAACAATATAATCAAATGTCTCGATACACAATCTGCTGTCAGTTCATATGTCTGGGTCTCAGTTTGTGTGACTTTCACAGTTTTAGATGACACCCTCCCCTCAGAGAAGCAAGTGAATTATTGATATGTGGAGGTGGGGGTTCGTGTTGCCAAACACTCCTACCTACCCACATGCTCACACACACACACACACACACACACACACACACACACACCAACCCCTGACTGTGAAAACCACTTAAGATGACATGATTGAATTGTACAGCTGAATGTAAGCACGAGCTTCTGGTGGAACGTGACCACATGGCAGGTCAGCAGGGGTTGTGAGGGGATAAGTTCACGATTAAATAAATAAATAAATATTCGGCGGTGGTTGAATCAATTTAGACTGAAGTCTGACAAACATATAAATCCAATAAAACAAAGACGAGAGAAGTCAGAGTAGTAACAAGTAACATTCCTGTGGTTTGTTTGGTTGTGATGTTCATTATAAAAGATAAGAGACTTTGTTGTCACCCATCTGTATACAGGGCACATCGAAGAACAAAACTATATTCTGGATCCCCGGTGCAAAACGGAAAGAATATATGATGCAACACTAAGAAGAGAAGCAAACATTCAGACTATATAAGAACAAGGACAACAACAAGGTACAAAATGATGTGTACATGTTGTGCAAACTCTACAAGAGTTATGTAAATATAAAAATATAAATTCAAGTAGTGTAAATAAATCTAAAATACAGCAGCAGACAAACAAACAAACTCTTTTTGTGCAGCGTAAAAGTAAAAAAAGTCACGGATGGAGGGGAGAGAGGTCCCAATGATGGACTTCATCATGCTCTTGGGGATATTTTCTCAAACTTTTTACACTACGTGCCACCTCAGAAAATATTAGACATATCCAATTATCATTAATAATGAATGGACTGTTTTCTGGAGCAGAACCGGTTCAAGATCCAGAGGTAATTTGGTAGAAAAGCTGTTCCCCTCATCTGCACTTTTCCTCCTAATATTTCCCATTTGGAGCCACGACTGCAATAATCTGGAACTCATTTTACCTCTGCTTTCTGTCTTGTAGTCAAATCTTTAGCTCGCAACTAATCATGGATGTTTGTGTACTAAGTGCATGAACGTGACTAGGGAGCAGGCTGATATTTAAACATAATGTTAAAGGAAACACATCCAAAACTTTGTAGTATTTTGATGAATATGTTTTGTTGGATTTCTCCACATACCACTACAGGAAGGTCCCATATCTTGAGAAAAAGATTTTGAAGTACACTTTGAGGTTATCTTTCCAATAGTTTTTTCTAAGATAAATGAATTTAGAAAGAAAAAAAGACAACACAACTTTAAACTACTGCATGAAAAAGTTGGCAAAATAATAGTTTTCTTTTGTACTTTGCAGTTTAGTGGTGTGCATATCTCATTCTCCTCCTAAATTTAGAGAGTACAGCGTTCATACACTGGTTGCCATACAAGGTGCCAGTTGCCAGTTTTTGGGAGCTACCCATTCACACACCAATGGTGAAGCATCTGACATGGGGAATTTACAGTGGATTATTGGTAGGGCCCTTTACATTTATTTTATGTTATCTAAAATTGATCAAGGGGATGACCTGTTTGCAAACATTACATTTTATTTATCTCTGAAAATATGTTTTTGTCAAGCTGTTTCTTGTGTTTTAAAATAGTTTTTAAAAGAACAATTTGTAAATGACTTACTGAGTCTTATTCTGCATGTGACAAACTTCCCTGTTTAACCTCGTCATGCCTGTTTGTGTCAAGAATAAATAAAGGCTCACAGCCAGCTGTTGATGTCAGAGATGTCCCCTGTCTGTTCTCTGCTGGCCGGGATGAGATCACCGTGACTCTGACGGACTTCAGCAGCTGAGGGGTCTGACACATGGACGTCCCTTCCCCCAACACCCATAAACACTCAGAAATCTATGAAACAACACATCAAACAGCTACAACATGAGTGATAAGGTGCTAGAATGGAGATTTTTTTGGTGTGTCAAATATATGTAAAAATTAAAAAGGTGCACACAAACGGTTACAGTTTTTTACATCTTTATTCATTAAGATTACAGAATTTTTTTAATTATTGCTCATCATCTACTATTATCACTTGCAATATTTAAACATAGGGTTTTTTTTTTCTTCTTAGACAACATGTTTGAGAATTTTGCCAGTTTGCACTTTGAGGATTTACAACAATAAATACAGGAGTTAAGAGTCTTCTTTTATCTTCCTATACTTTTTAAAAGGTTGTCATATCTGTATATAGTATGTATATACATATATGATGCTGGTGTCGTCCCCCGCTCACCCATGTGTTGGTCAGCTTATGGCTGACAAAACAAAAACAAAAAAAGGTGGTTTCTTCCCCCTAACGCGCAGGCTAGGATCCTGAGGCAGCTGTTAACGAAGCAACCGATGGCCTACAAAAGAAAGAAAGATGTGTACAAACACAGAAAGACATTTAAAAGACACACACACCTCGTCGTCTATAATCAGCTTTCTCTCAAGGAGGTCACGTACGCTTTGAAACGCATTCAAAACGTACAAAAAAAAAAATAAAAATAAGACTCGAGACAACAGGTTTAAGAAGTACATTGACAGCAGGTCACTCTACTTTGAAAGGAGATTCTCAACAGCACAGAGACAAAACGCACACACGTTGGCAGAGAGCAATGCAACATTGAAGATCACATGGGCTGCGACACAGTGTAGGATCTAGTCATGACACGGTGGCATATGCACACCTTTAAAACTTTAGTTTTTTGCAAATTTAACAAGAATAGTTTGACATTTTGTGAAATGAACTTATTCACTTTCTTGTCAAGAGTTAGACGAGAAGATCGATACCTCACATGCCAAATGGAGCCAGCTGCCGGTTAGCTTAGCTTAGCATAAGGACTGAAAGCATCTAGCCTATCTCTCCAAAAAAGGTAATAAAATCAACCTAACAGCACCTTTAAAGTCACTAATTAACGCGTTGCAACTGTTTTATTTGTACAAAAGCTGAGCTTTAGAGGGGCTGCTGGTTAGCTCTGTGCTAACTGGCTGCTGGCTCCAGCAGCATTTTTACTGTGTGGACATTAAAGAGGTATATTTTCTCTCAGCAAGAAAGGAAATAAGCTTATATCCCAAATTGTTTCTTTAAAAGCCTCACTGGTTGTTGATATTACGCACAATGAAATCACTTAAAGTATCACACAAAAACATAATTGCATGAAATGTGTAGGCATATTTGTATTTTGAGCGAGCAAATGTATTTATTCAACTGGTAAACAAAGCTTTTTGTGCCATTTCTTTCTGTTAAAAAGGCTGTAGAATGATCACGTTTCCACGTAAAGATCGGTTAATTTTTAGCCCTGGATAATGAGCTACTGTATGTGTGTGTGTGTTTAAGCATTTGATCCTTCTCGGAGAGAGTGGAGCTGGCAGCATCCCCCCCAGCGGGTTAGCCGAGAATCTGATTGGATCAGGTGCAGAGCCGGTACAGCGGCGGGGTACACTCGGGCTGTCAGACGTAATGACTGTTAGGATTTTTAAATTTCCACCGTCAGGTCAGCTGGGGACGAGCTGCTGAGGATGAAGATAGTACAGCTCATTATACCGGTCGAATGTAAAGCCTTTCTGCTGGGGAAGAAGAAACTAAAATATATAATAAAAGTTTGGAAATCTTAAAAAAAAAAATTAAAAAAAAAATTGTAAAATCCCCTGAATTTGCAGAAAATGTACATGAATGCAAAGAAAATACATCATGGTGGAATTGAGATCCCAGATTTTATTTTTGACACTGAACCCCTTGACTAGATCAGTGAGTACCAAAGAGTCGTGGTGTGTATGGTAAGTACAGTAAATCTTAACAGCACCATACTTCTCAATGAGGACCTGATTGAAGATATCTGCTTAAGTACCGGCCTGACGGCAGCTTGCTGCACATTTGGTATCTCTGTAAATATTTTCTGTCACAGTATTCAAAATGAGGGTTCAAGTACATTTATTACACTTATCATTAGAACATTTAATTGCTTATCTTTATGACATATGTTGATTTTTTTAATTTTTTTTTCCAAAAAACGTATTAGATGGCGCAGGAGAGAAAAGATAGAAAAATCTTAATTTCAATATAAATATCTAAATATACAGTATTCCCATTGTAATGATCTGACAACCTGCCATGCTAATACAGTATAGTCATTCTTGGTAAAGGGAAAGACAAAATGAAAAAAAAAAAAAAGGTTAGCTTCTCACTAGCGTGAAATACTTCATTACTTCAACACTGGCGCCATGTGAGCAGCTGGAAGCCGAGAAAAGAAGCAGCCAATGAGATGGTTTCACTGTGGCTTTTAGTGACAGGTGGGAAGAACCTATCACCATCCAGTCATACTTAAAAAAAAAAGAAAGTTATGACAAAGTACAGGCTGATCAGAAAGGGACATAAAAAAATGTTTAAAAACAGACACAACGGTGAATCTCCATTAAACGATCAAATAAAAGAAATGATATGATTGGACCCTGAGATCCCGCCTAAACCCCTCCCACTAGGTCTAACCCGCCCTCGCAATATTACACAAGAGAAAAACAACAAAAATAATCACAAGTAGAAAAGAAAAAGACAACAACAAAAAAAGGACAGGAAAAAATGTCTGTCACTAAATCTTCAAAGGTCATCTTCATTCACACAGATTTTTTTTTTAATCAAGTTTTGTTTTTATATAGTATATATCTTTTTAGCATCAATAATTTCATCTTTAATAGTTAAACAATAAAAGATCTGGCAACGGAAAGGGAGGATGGAGGAGTTACATACAACTGGACACACAAATGAGCGTCTAAACTGGTAATGGTGGTGAAATGACGAGCGGAAGGGAAGTCGAGCGTCTTCTAGAAGACGACGTCGGGGAGCTAGCTAATGGCAGAGGTTAGAGTTAATGTTATTATTGTTGTCAAGCGTGAATAAATAAAACGACTGCCGTAAGCGCCGGGAAAGCCACGCCCATCTGCCCCCCACAGGCTCCGTCAGAGCTCCTCCCCTTCCCCCCCAGAATATAAAGCAGGTTTGTTGACTGTCCGTCTGTCCGTCCTCCTCTCCGTCTTTGAGTCTGTGCCATTCATGGAGCATTTGTGTTTCTTCAGTCCAACCCCAACACTGGTTTAATACCTTAGGATGCAAAAAGAGAGGGGACACAAGTTAGCATGATGTTTATAAAAAGGCGAGGCAGCAACACAAAACTCAACTCTTCATGACTTCATGGAAAGTCACTCATTTACTTTCTTGTCCAGAGTCAGACGAGAGGATCGATACCTCACATGCCATGTGGAGCCAGCCACCAGTTAGCTTAGCTTAGCATAGCATAGCTTAGCATAAAGACTGGAAGCAGGGGGAAAACAGCTAGCCTAGCTCTCTGTGTCTGATTATTAATTATGAAAAACTGTCTTCATCAGTGTAGCAGAACTAGCATTAACCAGAAAGGATGCGACTGTATTGCAACATTGTTTACAAACTGCTAATGCCGGCCTGATACAACTGCTAGTTAACATTCTCTCTGCAAGTTAGTAGCTCCGGTCAAACAGTCTGTTTAAGTTTAGAGGTGTGTATGGGTTTATGGTTTATCTTCCATTGATAGCTTAAAAGTACTTTAAGTTACCCAACTTAATAATTCTGAATCAGGAGTTTCGTAGCTAGTAGTAGTAGTTCATTAATTCTCATTTTCAGGTTATTGCCACAAATAGTGAATATTAATTAGGCTGCCAGTCCATGAACAAAACCCTAATTTAAATCAGAGTTTTAGTTGTTTTTTTACTTGAGTTACTCACAAGTAACAAAAACCTAACCTAGACGCTTCAGTTCAATTAAATGTGGGATTGTAAAGGATTCCCAAACCATGACATACAGGACTCAAAATAGCTGCCAAAATATGGACGTTGAATGATGAAGTGTTGTCGTACCTATAGTAGTTTGGCTTAAAGGGCCCGTTCTTGTTCAAGCCCAGATACTTGGCCTGCTCGTCAGTCAGCTCTGTAAGATGTGCGTCAAACGTGGGGAGATGTAGGCTGGCCACGTACTCATCTGAAAGGGGAAGAACATGTTAGCATTCAGCAGACGTCTGTGTTTGATTAATCATTCAAGCGACGAAAGGAAAGAGAAGTAGCAGGGACGCTCTGAGATTTACAGTCTCTCCATCTTTTTTTCCCCGCATCTTCCTTTTTCTCCTCATCATTCATGTCTCCACTTCCTTTTTTCCCCCCTCATCGCAGCCCTTCCTTTCATTCCTCTCCATCATCTCTGTCTCTCTGTTAGCGTGTCCCTGCTGTAGCAGCAGCTCCGTCTCGGACGGGATGACCTACATTTGGCCCTGCATTTACACATGTGCTCCCAGAAATGTGACAGGCTGCATACACATACACAACATGTGCACGAACACACAGGACTTATTCTACTGTGAATGATTTACCATCCAGGGAGACCAAACAGATGAGACAGACTGCATTGTCTACAGAGATAAATGCAATACGCCTGCAGGCTCTCTGCAATCTGGAATCACTTCCTGTTTGGTGGCTACTTAAGTACCAAACAAAGATCCCCTGACCTGATATCTTATTGTGTTTGTTTTATCAAAATATGCGCTATACCTCAGTTTTGTGTGTTTCTAGTAGTTTTTGTTCAAGAACTGACAAAAATCTTACCCATCTTCTTGGGCAGCAGGTAAACATCCTGTTTGTAGCGTCCCTCCGGGGCGTTGTAGAGCTCTATCAGAGCCAAAGCCTGGGCAGAGATGCATAGGGGTTACTCAAACGCACAACAATCTCTTTCAACATCTTCGGACTAATCATGTACAACAATGTAAAGTGTTTTAACCTGGGTGGTGGCAGTGATGGAGAGCACGAAAGTGGGAACAGTGGAACAGCTGAGGTTCAGCAGGCGACCCTGTAGAAGAAGAACACACACACATATACACTTTAACTTTGCGGTCCAAAATGTCAAAGATGTGCAGTCTGATCTACATGATGGACTCAGTTTTTTCTGTTTGTTTTTACTCTGACAGTAAATCGTTGCTGCTGTCTGGGATGCTGCATTGCAGTGGAGATCCCGAGTGCTGCAGAAAATCGAGTAGTTAGAAGATAAAACTGAAACTCTGCAGCTAAAAAGGAGGGGGAACGGAGAAAGGTCATACTGTTGTTGCAAGAAAAAAAAAGCAGAATTAAAACTATTTTATGGAGAGCATCCACAGCTCAGATTGTGCCTCGTCTGCTAAAAATTGCCTTCATGGCTCATCTCTCTCTTCATTAGCAATGTAGCTAAAGCACAGATCATGAATTTGAATAAATAAATGCAGCAGTGTAAAAAAAAAAAAATCTCTGAATTTGGAAGATAAACACAATTTTTGGGGACTATTTTGGATCAGAACTGTTGGAACAAAACTTGACAGGCGTGAGAGGTGAGGACGGTGGTTGATATCCGCTGAGGATCAAAACACACAGCAGAGACACAGGCATCGATGGGCTGGCAGACTTTCTGTCTGGCCCTGTCAGACTGCTCTCATTCTGTCACGGCTTCATTTGTTGCTGAAAGTTGAGGCTTTTTCATGTTTATGACTCGAATAGCATTGGCTGAAAAATATGCTACATAAGTACATTTCTGTAGTGTCTCATCATGTCTGTAGAACTAAATTAACTCAATATCCAAGTAGGAATCGAGAGTTCCTCCACTCGTGTTCTTTTAAAGTCCTCTGGGTGTGTTTGTTTACCTCAGCCAGCAGCACTATCCTCTTGCCGTCAGGCCAGATGACGTGGTCCACCTGAGAGCGCACTCTCTCCCAGGTCAGCTCCGGAGTCCGCAGGCTTGCCTACAAAAGATGAGAACATCATCATCCATCAACATTTGTTTTTGGCGGGATTTTTCCACAGCTTGTTTCTGTTGGGCTGAGCCGTCACCCATCTATCATCTTGAATATCACTGACTCAGTATGCCTGGTCTTTTCCAGGACTGAAGTACTTCAAGAAGTGAGTCACAACTTCCTCTAGTGTCTGAACTGCTTGACTCCCCTAGTACTCATCCAGCTCCTATTCCTAGCACTTATGTCTCACTGTTTCATTATCCGGCAGTCAGAGCACTATGACCCTTATGACTGGTCGGTAATTTCTGTGATTGAGCTATATTGTAGCGCTGCACTCACTGTAAGACACTCTGCATAAGGGCATGAGCTGGGGGGGGTTGGGGTGCATTCAGACAGAATTAAAAACACAGCTTTTTCCATTCTCTTCAGTGGAGGTAGTGTGTTTTGGCTGTGGCGGTGCAGGCTACAGTGGTGTCCGCCAAAAAATGCTGCGACCTGTGGGAGAGAAGTTGAGCTGGATCCGACTGACGTCTGCGGCCCCCAGTCAGACACTCGAATAGGGAAAACCTCCACAGTAGAATTCATGGACTAAGCTCTGATACTCTACCCTGTTGCGTTCTGATTTGTTTATCTCATGAACCCAGCTGCTAAATCTGAGTCTACACAGTTTACACCGCAAAGTAGTGACACAAAGATGTTAAATTTGGTTTGGTCGACAGACAAAGACGGTGAATGAGGGTGAGTGAGCGTCAGCATCAATAAAGCTGGTTAATCAGTCAAATAAAGTTTTTTCTTGATAGTTTCACAGCGGTTCCATTCATCACTTTCTCACGCATCGCCAACCCTGCAGTGATTCTGTTACAGAGAATTGCCACACTTTTGGTTCAAGCCGCATGCTTTCCTCTTCCGTCGTATCTCGACCTCTCTTTGCCGTCAGACCTGTTGGATCCGAGCCTGTACCCCCTTGCACTGCTTTCACATTATTTCTGTTACTTTACAAGTAAGCTGGTAACTGACCACATCGATCTCAGTGTTGGAGTGTCCCATGTTGCAGACAATGCAGCCGTTCTTCATGCGGTCGAGGTACTCTCTCACCACCACGTTCTTATTGCCTGGAAGGAGGGAGAGACACGAGAGAGAGATGAAGGACGAACGCACAAAGACGTTGAAAAGGGACCAAATATAGAAAATCTGAAGTCTTTATCCATTTTTATAAAACTTTTTTACTATACTGCATTTAATTACTTTTTATATCACCACGCAGAGCAGTTAATTAAGCCTGAAGATGTTATTTAGTTCGAGTGTTCTCCTGCCTGCGCTGTGTAACAATCTGCATGTCTCTCATAGGACTTTTGATCAAAACTAGAGGAATTCTCTAAGAACTCTGTTTATATTTGGAGTGAAGCTACATTTCTGATCAGTAATCTGTTTATATTTGGAGTGAAGCTACATTTCTGATCAGTAACATGCTGAAGGCTGACTTGAATTCAGCTGCAAACGATGCAAACCATTTCATGCTGTGTCGCAGAGAGACTTCATAGCAGCGACATTATCCACTCAGAACCCGACAAGCTTTCTAAATTTTGCTGCAAGGGCTCAAATAAATCCACCTTAATGAATCCGGCAGTACATGTCCTGTGTGCTTGTCGTATTTTATTTATTTTACAGCACTTTGGGACTACATTTAGAAAATCAGTGTTCTACTTTATCTTTTCTTTTCAGTTGCCCTGAAGAGAGCCCTCTGCTCTCGGCATGCCAGCACCATTAGGTAATGAATCACAGAGACAAGTAATTCTCTCTCTCTAATTAAGTGTTCAGGACAGCTCTCTGGCTGCCGAGCTGAGGACTGATTAGTAACTGTCACACGCTAGTGAGTATCTGTTCAGTCATCTCAAACAACGACGACAGGATACGGGACAAATCCCTGTGCAGCTGCTGGGACGTCATTAGTCAACAATCCAGAGCGAGGACGGTGAATGAACCGACCTGTGCAGGTGATGACGATGTCCACTTGTCTGATGACTTCGTTCAGTTTCACCAGCCTGAAGCCGTCCATGCTGTGATCGGGAGAGAGACGGGCAGATAGCGTGAGACTAGTGCGATGTCACCACCAGCGGTGAGCCGTAACAAACCCAATAAGCGGTAAGTCTTACCACGCCTGCAAGGCACAGATCGGGTCGATCTCTGTGACGTACACGATGGAGCCCATTGCTTTGAGGGCGGCACAGCAGCCTTTTCCCACCTGAGGATGACAGGCATGAAAGATCAGTACACGAAGAAGCAACGAGACAAACTAGAGTGTTATGTAGGTCAGTGGGTGGAGACACTGGCACTGTTTTGGGCTTTGATTTGAACTAACATACTGTCAAGGTGCTTCATTTGAACACCGGGTAATATTTCACATCCTTCATCACGCTAACAAATCAAAATGATCAAACGTTTGGAATCATCTGCCACAAAAGCTTGATTCGATACAGTCAGCTGGCTGAGAGGACTACTACTACTTTCATGCTTTTAGGTTGTATTAGGCCCTTTTTGCAACAAGATATTGTGTATGGAGAGTTCACAAGTAATACATGGAGAACAAAAACGCTGGACAAGAGAGAAAGAGACAAAGATCCCTCTGAGCCACAGTTAAATAATCACCAGGTTTTAAAAGTCATGCAGATTTAAACAGGAAGAGACCACATGTAGCAAAGCTATTCTTTAAACTTCAACATAAAAACAGATTAGTACTATCACAATTGGATCATGGAATATCAGCTAAACATAGTATGACTGATAAACAAGTTTAAACCTGTTTAATCTGACTGCTGAATCGACTGCAGAAGGCCCAAAGAATAAATGTTCCCAAAATATTTAGAGCCCTGTCGTGGTTTAGTAATGATCTCGGGTTACTCGTGTTTCTCTGGGCTGGAAAACAAATTCAAAAATTGAAGGTATTTGGGGGGGGAGAATAGTTACAACCGTTTCTCTCCTGTCTTGCAACACTGTGAGACATCGACTAAATGGAAGTTTGGGGCTAAAAGATACGTTCAGTGTCATTTTCTCTCTGTTAAAATACCAATTATTGATGAGGGAAACAAACAATTATCTTACTTTTCTTCTAACCTGTGTCCTATATTTTCACAAGTTGATTTATTAGAGCTTGAAAATAGTTTCATCCGACCCGGTGATTTAAGGTGACCGAACATTTAATCGTCTCGGTAAACAAGCATAGTTTATGAGGCTGTGTGAGAAAAATGTCCGCCTCACCTCTCCGTATCCACACACCACCACCTGCTTGCCGCCAAACATGACGTCAGTGGTCCTCTTCAGGCTGAGGACAGAAACAAAATTATTTCACAAGCGGCCTCATATTTATTCAGACTGTGTGCAGCAGAGAGGAGGTGTGTGTAATCATCCTGAAAACACTCTAATGAGGTTAAACAGGAGAGTGTTTCGTACCCGTCTAAGATGGACTCCCTGCAGCAGTAGAGGTTGTCAAACTTCTGCTTGGTCACCGAGTCGTTGACGTTCATGGCTGGAACACAGAGCTTTCCTGCCTTGGACAGCTGATACAACCTAAACACACAAATTAAAATAAAGAATGTGAGCTGTGCTCATGTTTTAATTAATACTGCAAGGCTGCAAATCACAGTAAATGATTAATGGTGGTAACATTTCCACCACTAGATGGCGATGTTACCACACCAGAAGTCTGTGTCAGTGTGAGTAAACACTGACTTCTCATTTAAAATGCAGAGAACTGGTTTCATCTGAAGCCCTGGAATATTTGACCTTTGTGAGCGAGTCCCCACCTGTGCACGCCGGTAACACTCTCCTCTACGATGCCTTTGATCTTCTTGAACATGTTGGGGTATTTTTTATAGATCCAGTGAGTAAGGTCTCCACCGTCATCCAAGATCTGACGGACAATCCAGGACGAAGACGAGCAAGGTTGAAGAGAAAGGGAGAAAGATTGAGAGAGGATGTTAAAAAATTTAAATTAAGACGAGACAAAAAATCCGATTGATGCGTGAAACTGAATCTTAAATAATCAAAATAACAGATTGCATTCCATTGCTTTAATAGCTTTATTCAGAATATATTGGTGCTACCATGTTGGGTTGCCAGCCTTCCACGTTGACACAGCGATCAATGCACCACCAGAAGTCGTCCTCTGATTCACCCTTCCATGCAAATACACTGAAACCTAGAAAGAGACACAGGAAGCGTTTTATGCCCAGCAGACAAAGTGTGAAACTGAAAAATAAGAAATCTGCAGGATGATATGAACATGAGAGACAGAGAGAGGAAGAGCTTCTGAATATTTTAAAACCGGAGAGAAGAAAAGGGCAGGTGTCACACACTGGAAACTCCCAGGACACACACAGTCTTACCTCCCTCGGCCAGGGCAGCTGCCACTTCATTCTGGGTGGAGTAGATATTGCAGGCTGCCCATCTGCACTGAGCCCCCAAAGCTGACAGAGTCTCCATAAGTACCTGAGGAAACGAGCCGAGAGGGTCAAGTTTGACTGTAAAACTGTATAATATTTGAGCTGTTAGTGTGTTTTTCTACTCACAGCAGTCTGAGCAGTGATGTGGGTGCAGCCCACCACTTTGGCACCGGCGAGGGGCTTCTCCCCCTGGGCTCGCTTCCTTAGAGCCATCAGGGCTGGCATCTCTGGAGGGGAAGGAGCAGAGGAATCAGCTCGGTGGTTAAGGAATTCCCATCATTCATCCTTCTTCTAATACTTCATCACTAGCTGAAGGAGTTACAGATGCAAAGTCGTGTGTGTGTAGCCTGCAGGGTTCAGCTGAGGTAATTAGGGAATGATGCTAGCCTACAAAACCATCTCAGGATCTGCCCCTGCCTATCTCAGCGTCTTACTAAAGGCTCACGTCCCGACCAGGGCGTTAGGCTCCGCTCATACAAACAGTCTAGTTGTACCCTCGCCTCTCGCAAAGCGAGGTCACTCTAAACTCTTCTCTGTGGTTGTCCCGAAATGGTGGAATGACCTACCAACGGCTACAAGAACAGCAACATCCCTTTCTACCTTTAAAAAAAAAACCTCTCTCTTATGAGAATGCTTCCCTGCCTAACAAAACTAACAAATCTAACAACTACTCTGTGCTCCTTTACACCTTTGTCAGCTTATGTCCTCCTCTGTAAGTTGCTTTGGATAAAAGCGTCTGCTAAATGCAATGTAATGTAATGTAATGTAATGTGAATAAAGTGTTTATGTGTTCTGGGTTCTTAAGTTTTGTTCTCACTTTGCAGTGGCAGAGGACATATGGCCACACAGCACCACACACACACACACACACACACACAAAGACACTTGTTGAATGTAGATCGCCCTCACGTTTGCATTATTGTACTGTACTCTGATGTCACCTTCCACTAAGTTTACTAGTGCATCCTTTTTCTGCAACTTTTCGACAGCACTTGACTGGAGAATTGGTGGTAGGGCTGCAACGATTATTCAAAGTAATCGATTACGTCGATTAAGTTTCCCCGTTTTAAAGTGAGTGGTGACAGTCCTTTGTTTTACCTTGCTCTGCAATCTCGATCTCTCTGCGTCCAAAGTCTGCCTGTTTGATGTTTTTGATGCAGAAGTCTCCGTTGCCCTTGGAGTTCTTCTGCTGTTTGTCCCGAGGAGATGTCTCATCGTCAGAGCTGTCCGTGTACGACGCCGCTAAAAAAAGAAACACAGACGTGGTCATTGTCAGTATGTCACACACAAAAAAAGGTACAAAAGGCTGCTTTTGTGAGGAATTCATGACACCTATTGATTGCTGTACTCTAGACGAGGATGGACAGAAGGTCTTCTGAACTCAACAACACTCTGGCAATCTCTTCACTCGGTGGATGGACAGCTATTTTTACATGACACCATAACTTTCTGGAGACTTACTGGAAATAAACCAGTGAAGTCATGTGCTGTGAATGGGATTTCTATCTGCTGGGATAATCTGAGTGCTAAACCTAAAGATAAGTGCAAGACTGTACTCCCAACAGGGGCCAAAATTTATGGATTCACCTAAGTCAACTTTAGCTGCTGGACAGCCAAGAGTGGCATGAACAGAAGACTAAAGGAAAGATGTGATTACTTGTGGAGGCCCAGATGTTTGCAGAAAGCAATCTAGAGGTGTAAAGGAGGTTTTTATTGAACTGGTTAACTGCCTGGACAAACTGGACCTAGAGGGCAGACAGTCTCCACCCAGATCTAAAGTTAAAAGTACCGTCAGTCCATTTTTGGTTCAGTCTGTGACACCGATCAGCTGGGCCTAAAATGATGCACCCTGACACACAGCGGCCTCGGCTTCACAAAGACAAAACATCACAGCCTCAATATCACTGTGTTGACAGCTAGCTCATGGATCAGTGTCCTCCCTTCACTCTCGCCTCTCAGGATTCACAGCGTTGGTATTAAATTCAACCCCCTCCCACCAGTCACTGCCACGTTTGTCTGTCCACAGATTTATGTTTTCATCTGAAACGGCACAGCAGTTCTTTTTGAGTCTTCCAACTTTAGGTTTACAAGTGAGGATAAAGTGTATTAAAGAAAGTAGGTGCTGCTATTTTGCTTAAGATTTGTCCAGTGCAAGCGATCTACTGACTGACACAGCATGTGAGCGCAAACTGGACTTCCAAGGGTCTTCAAGGTTGTGGTGACTGACATTGTGGTTCAATTCCTGCGTTTTTCTTTGAGAGGATTATCTCTGCCCACACACATGCTCAAGTGGAGTTAATAAGAAAACAGTGTGCCACTGAAAAACACCAGTGAATTATTCATTCAGGATTTCTCTTCCACACCTGCTCCCACTTGGGTCTCAGTCAGAGATCAGATTAGATCATTTCAGTTCTTAAATTACACATTTTATTGATACCATTGCTCCCACTATGGCAAAGATAGTCTCCTAAAGAAGTTTTATCCAATTTGCTGACTTGATTGGATTTCTGGCACTGGTCTGAATCTTCTTTGAAGGATTAATTGCATATTTGAGCGTACTAAAAAAGAAACAGGGAATTCCGCAAGGCTCTATTCTCGGGCCTCTTCTGTTCAACACCTACATGCTCCCACCATTAGATTATGGAAAACAACAAAATATCATCCCATAATTATGCAGACAGAGATTTAGGATATCACCAGGTGACTATGATCTCATACAAGTACTGAGTATCAGTGATTCGATGTGGCAAAATAACCTCAAATGATATAACAAAATAGTCCTACAATAAATAGTTGGACCACCAAAACCATCAAACAACTGACTTTAATTTTTTTCTTTTGGTTTATGAAAGTACTGAATAGTTTTGGACCAGAATACATTACTGAGCTCCGTTATGAACCGCACAGACCTCTCAGATGGTCTGGAACAGGTCTGCTTACTTCCCTCAGAGTCCAAATTAAACATGGGGAAGCAACCATTCATTCCATAAAATGCAAGACCTAGTCCAACTTAAGCCTTCAAAAGACTTTCACTGAATTTTATTAAATTAAAGGCTATATATTCATATCTTGCACTGCACTGTGATTTTATTCTCCTTAATTAGTTTTGTTCTATTTAAGTTCACCTTCTAGTTTACTGTGTTTTAATGATTTTAAAATAAAATAAATTTGCCTTGCCTTAGCCAGAACTTTAAGGTTTCAAAGTGCAGGAAAAAAAACACAATGTGCCTTTGGTTTCTTTGCTGTGAATAAAGCCTGTACTTTTCCCCAGCCCTACAATTTGTCTTTGGAAGGCTGCAGATTCTGCACCGCACCAAGTTCAATTGATTATAAAGCTGTCTGCAAAACCTCTCACATTAACAGCTCTACTCCAACCTCTTTCCAATACAAGACAGCAGTAGAAACATAAACACGGCACAAATGTGTTTTATCACTTGCACAGAAAAGGGAAACATGACATTGAGAGGTATCAGTATCTGACGTATCACCTCTGTGAGGTATAAACAGTAGTGCCCACAGCATATGGATGACGCCTTCAGGCTGACTCACTACACAGATGTGGTCCTTCTTATGTAGAGTAGGTAGGCCATGCCAGTATCCCTGCCACCACCTTTCCAAAATGACCATGAACCAGCACCAGATAAGACGGCTACGCTGCCAGTACTGTAACAATAGTGAAGTCAAAGAACATGATGTACTGTACCAGGAGGGGGAAGGTAATAATCCATGAGTGTACCGTTTTCTTTTTAAATCTCCCATCTGTACAGACAGGAGGAAAGGGTGGGGGAAGAGTGTGAGCTGAAGAGATCTTAGAGGTCATGAAGGGTGGATGAAGTGATACTTGCAAAGGATACTGGGACAAAGCCAAACACAGTGTGCTGGAAGAGGAAACATCTAGATTCCTCTTGGAAATCGTCCAGAACAAAAAGGTTAAACTCACTTCTCACTGACTTTACACTCCCAGATTTTTTCTATTTTCAAACTTCAGCCCCAACTGACTCAAGTGACATTACTTGAATTTACTTATTACTCATACTCCTTTTGGAGACTTTTACAACCCTGTCCCACATATATAACAGTACTTCCTAAGTCCTGAGTTTGATGTGTAAAACTGGTGGAGTTTCCTTTTAAATGTGATGACTTCACATATTTTGGGTATTCTCACAACATCAACAACACTTTCTCCACCACCTTATGTGGTACTCTTATGAAACAAACACCGAAGTGGTCTTGGCAGAAGTACTGCTGGTGTGTTCAGTGTGTCCTCGACACTGTGGGAACCATCAGAGAAATAAGATGCACTCCGGTGAAGGAATAATGGGAGAAGACAGGGAATCAGGAGAACGGAGGGGGGTTCAAAGGGGGCTGTACACATTTCTGAAAGCAGCACCGACACATTTCACTTAATTTCGCGATTGCTGTTGGTAACGGTAGATGTTAACACGACAGACAAAAACGAGCCTGTCAAATCACGGTGTGAAATAAAGGCAGGCTAAGTGCTCTCATCACTATCTCGATATGGAGAAAGAGAAAAAATATCCAGGTCATTAGTTTAGTCGTGATCTGACAGCCTCAGGCTGGAGAGGAAGGTTCTTGGGAGGTAGAGTGATTTAATGAGCCCCGATGTATTTGCAGGAGGGAAGTGAGAAGGAGAAAGGAAGGGATGATGATAGCAAGTTGGAGGGGAACAAATCTTTCACCTTAGAAAGCGACCCTATATCAGGGCTGCCAATTTTAATCTCAGGGGGGAAACTGATTGGATTATTTTTGCAAACCAGCGTGAACACAGGGATTATTTGACGTGACATGTTCAGACAATGAACACTAGCAGATACCTTCCTCTGTGATTTCTGTATATTATATTTTAAGCATTAACTAAGGCTCTTTTTCTACAAGAAACAATATAGGAAGTTCTCTATTAGCCTAGCGGTGCCAAACCACGCTGATGTGTCTCAGCGACTACGTCACAGCAGTGTGTCTTGGTGCTGCTGTGATCCAGCTTGGTAGACCGTGACGGGTCGGCCCTGCCTTTCCCCTTCAGCGGGAGACGAGAGGCAAAGCTGTGGTCACCTCTCCCCGTGGTCACCTCGCATTATCTTGCTGTGCACTGGAAAAAAAACACTGCTGACCCCTTGTGGCTGTTCACAGCATGGCTTTTTAACTAAGCCCTATATTTAAGCAGTTACGGGTCGAGTGAGTGAGAGTTTTTATTTAAAAAGAACAAAACATTGTGTTTTGGTGATCCTGTAAATGTGCCGGTGGGAAGTCACAGGACTAAAATGTTTCATCTTTTCTCAGTAAGTGTTGAAATCTCGCTAGACTTTAGATGCCCTGACCTGAGAGTCACATTACGGCCGTCCACTAATACTGACAGAGTCCATTTGTCCATCTGCCATCCATCTGTTTGTCCTTCATATTTTGCCAATAGAAACAAAGCTGTCCAAGCAGTATGACACACACACAGATTAATTCATCACGTTAATGGTGTCATTGGAACATCCATGCCCTGTGAATGACCCTGACGCACAGCAGTAACAGGAAGAACAGTCATAGCCGAAGAGGCTTAAACAGTACGTAAACAAGAACAGGTTTATTTATATCGGACTCATCTTGATGCTATGCTACTATTTCTCAATACTGAAAACATGAACTTATTTCTGGTACTTGGTTCAAGTTTCCTTTTGGTGGCAACAAGACTCCAGGAAGTCACTGCACCTGGCTGAGGAACAGCCCAGCACCTAACCCTGAAGTTTCCAGTAGTCATGCTAAGCTAAGCTAAATACTCCCTGGCTGTAGCCTCATATTAAAGCAGGCAGGTATGACAATCTTATTGAACTCTCAACTCTCTGAGATGTCTGATTGGTTTTGTTGAAAATGGTTCTTCATCATCAATTAGCCAATCACGCGTACACTAAGTGGCAAATATATTGATAAGTGATTAATCATTGTTTAAGCAAAATTGACAAATATCGGATTGTTCCAGCCTTTCAAATTTGAGGTTCATCTCAGCCAAGTGTTTGTTTTATTTGACCATCAGTTCAAAATCCAACTTGGATAAAGCACCTCAGGTGGCGGTAACTTCGATATTTCATTATTTTCTTACAATTTTACAGACCAAACATTAGAACATTAGAAGAACAAACATCCTCTCAAACCCTTTGTGGCCATAAATATGTAACATTGGCGGCTGTTCTAAATGGATTTTGGACATTCATAGGTGACTTGTACGTAAATGTTCCTTACAGCTTAACTCAGGCGGGACGATTACGAAAAAGTGTCCCTGCTGGAAAATAACAGAGTTGAAATTCGTAATGACATGAAGAAGTAAAGTGTTTTCTGTTCTGTCACAGGTTGCATCACTGATGGATTTTAAACCTCATTTCAACGTTGAAGCCTTAACTAACGACTACTGAGAGCGTGGAGACACTCGCCTAAATTTCGAAAGAATTCTACTTCCTACTTTAAACATCACAAGCATGACAGGACGTGAAGTTGGTACGCTGATTTTATTTCTATTTGCTCGTTGCAGCATTTTTAAATGGACATTTGCTCGTCTCTCACTGTTACAATCATGGAGAGGACTGTGGATTCTGTTCAGTTTCAACCACACCCAAGGCTTCCCAGCTCTCCCCCTCTTTCTTTCTCTCTCTCCCTCTCCGGTACACCACGGTCCAGCAACTAATCCTCTAACACAGCTGAGAGTTTCACATGAACCGGAGTGTGAGAGTGTGAGAATGAGAGCCAAGGAGGTGAGCTCGAGAGAAAACGACAAATCGAGCCAACTTTCTGTATCTGTGGTGTTGCATTGGAAACATGTCTGATAAGTAGTGAGCTGTTGAGGTTGAGCAATACGGAAAAGTGTGTGTTTACCTGAGCTGTAACTGTCTGTGGATGACTGGGAGATTGAACGGGACAGAGAGCGTCGGCCGATCTTGGAGGGACGCTTGTTGAATTCCTGTTTCTGGTCCGCAAACTGGATCTGTTGGCAGATGGAGGGAAAGCAGAAGGAGGGGGAGATCAGGACTGATCATGAACATTTTAACAACTTATCTTTGTCATAATGAATCTTTAAAGTGGACATATACAGACAACAGAACACACACACAGTTGTAATACATTAACTAGGGTTATGATGAAACTCAAAGCTAAGCATTAAGAGGAAACTCGAACTGTGTCTTTAATGACTCCATTTCTGTTTTTCCAGGTCATGTTGGGTTTATGTAAGGACAGACTTTTTTTCCCAAATGAACAGAACAACAAAGTCTTTGTAGAGATGAGAAAGAACACAAAATACAGAACAGAAAAAAGGCCTGATAATAAAAATAGAAGAGACAGAACAAGTACACTGCCATCTTCAAGGAAGGAGCTTTGAGTTTGTTCTGACTTTAAAAAGAAGATAATGGAGACAATGAGGCTATTATCAACCGTCGACAAGGCCACACAGCTGGCACAAGGTACAACAGTTCATCCCGGTTCTCTGAAATGCTGTGACACTGCTGTAGTCAGGCCACACACGGACTATCGCCTTGTTGATCTTTCCGCTATTACACCAATAGCTTGCCGCATCATAATTCGTGTACTGATAATATTACAGAGGATGAATAGCTGACCTATTGCTACCATAAAACCATGCAACATCTGAGAGAAGTTGTTCAATCTTTCTGTACAGATATGAATTAGAAAGATGAGATTTTTTCCAATGCCACAGTCCTCTGACGGATGTGAATGATTTGATAAAAGCAGCGAACAAGTGTCATTCATCGTTCATTTCCATTCTCCTGGATGAAAAAAAAAAAAAAAGACTGTCCTTGAGTGTGACGCAAGCAAATATTTTCAGGTTTTTAATCAGAGAGAGAACGGGGAGGGGGACTGATCTGACATTCAGACACATCCTCTGGGTGCGACTGTGTGCGGGGGAGTCTTCATTCATTCTCACAATGTGTGAGAGTTTCAGTAAATGACACAAAGGCCAATTGTGTGTAACCATCAATCATCATGAAATCATCATCACGATTAACTTTTTTATAATTACTGTATCCTGCCCTTTCCTGGACACTTCAGTTTACATAACATTTAGTCATTTAGCAGACACTTTTATCCAAACTGACTTAAATAAAAAATAAAAAAGGGGGTGGGGGAACAACTCTCTGAAGAAATGGATCTTCAGGAGGTTTTTGAAGGTAGAGAAGGACGCCCCTGATCTGGTAAGACCTTCCACCAACCGAGAAAAGTTTAGATTGCAGAGCCAGGTGTCGTTCACTGGAGGAACGCAACAGTCGGGAGGTATGAGGCCGCCCAAGCAGGTAAAGTATGAGCACTGGACCTTTCCAAACTGGACTTCTCAGAGCACAAAAGAATCAACCAAATCCCATAAAGACAAGTAAGCAGTTTCCTGAGACTTAAGTTGTTAAAACTCAATGCAAACTAATGTACAAACTGCTGAGTTTCACTTCGCGAGCTTCATCCAGAACCTCCAGAAACTGACGCCACCCTCCAATTCCTCTTCTCTTCTTACCTTTTTCACACAGGGCTCACTGCTTTCCCCATTCTTTTTCTTCTTCAGCATTGCCGCATGTGTGACGAAGTTGCAAAGTAACGTCTGATTCGAGGCCTTTGTGTATTGAGGGGGGGGGACCTCCTCTTCAAGGTCTGATCATTTTACAGGCTCTTCCTCCCTCTGCCTCTTTTCAGCCTCCACTTTCCTGCAATCCAGCCCAAACTGGTCCAACCATGTGCCGGCAAACACAATGCAACGAATTGTTTCCCCCCCTTCCCTTCGGTTTTTTCCTCCCTCTCTCCCCCTCTCTGCCACCTCTGTATTCTTATTTAATTGTTGATTGTTTAAGAGATTGGGTTACCAAAGTTTCTGGTATCAAAACCAAAGCCAAATTTTGCCCCTGCTGACTCGAGGTGGTTGCGATGTGTAGCGTCAGACTATTGAAAAGGTGACGGAAAACTACTGAATGCTGAATTCACTGCTCAACATCTAAAAGTGGAACAAAAGAACAACTTGTATCCAAAATCGCTGCGAGTCCTTGCCAGTGATAAAAACAAAACACCAATTAATCAAGGCATAAGATACAAAAGGGAGCCAGAAAACTCTCAAGAGGAAAAGTGTATAGCAACGCTACCAGTTCTGTGATGTTGTACACAGTGCTGCTTTGAGCTAAATGCTAACAACACCACGGTAACATGCGCGCGATGACAATGCTAACAGGCTGATGTAGCAGAGATTTACCAAGCAGCAACCTCTGTGGCTGTGAGGTGAAACCAATGGGGAAGTGCCAAAAACTGCAGTTTTTCAAAACGTCCACTTGAGGCTGGCTACAAAATTTTATATAACTCACCCGTTCAAATTATATTAAGGCTTAAAGTTATGGGAAAACTATGGATGACATCATGCATATGCAGTCCATTCTTTATACTGTGTATACACCACCTTATCATAGCATGTTATCATACTAATTAGCACTTAACACAGTACAGGTTAGGCTGATTGGGATGTTAGCTTTGCAGGTATTTGGTCACAACCTAAAACATTTGACAAACAAACTTTGGATTGATGGTGGCGCTAGATGGCAAATGGAGACGACAATTTCATGACAACCCATCCAACAGTTGTCATCCAAAACCACAAATGTCAACCTCATAGCGGTGTTTAGAAGACTACCAAACGTCTTAAGGATACATCCTCTAAGGGAACACGAATATCTACTATAATTTTCATTGCAATCTAATATTTGTGGAGATATTTTAGCCTGGATTAAATGGTTAAACCAAGAGACCAAGAGCCACCCTGCTAGCCTAACAATACACAGATTTTCCTTGATGAAATAAATTGATGCACCTTGGAAAGACAGGTCTACCATAAGACTAAACAACTGCTGTGCATTGTTCAGGAGGTGACAATAACAGTGAACCCTATAACTAGCTATAACAGGGCACTGGTCTCTTCAGGTTTATCGGATGAAGGTTAGATGAGGAGCTTTAGGAGCTCAGAGTTGCAGTGAAGGATTGAGGGTCATTTTGGGTGCTCAGGAGGAGGGGATACAGGGGCTTATGACATGTTTTTGGGACAAGATTACCCCAGGTTAGCTCAGGCCTCAGAACAGCGCGTACAGCCAGAGAAAAATGTTCATTGCTGCGTAAAATGAGAGCAAGTCAGCGAAGGACAGAAAGGTAACCTGTTCTGCTCTAATACATACAGTATGTATAATCAGGAGGTGCAGATTTTCACTCGTAACAGTGCGTGTGATCTTTACTTTTACAGTACATTTGACAGAAACAGACAAAAACCATCTTTAATTTGCTGCTGTGAAAATTCACGATTCATTTCAATGATTACAGTGAATGAGTGGATGCTCTTATCCACAGACGCTTAACAATGACACACAGTCAGCTGTTCGGCCAGCTTACTATCACCGAGTCTGCACAGAGTCTCTCTGTCTTTATGAATGAAGTGTCACAAGCTGGAATGATAAAAAGATTACTCTGACAAGCATTAATCATATCTGGATGACCTGTGCTAACATTACAAACATGACAAAGCCGATGTCACAGAGAGACTTATTATGGCTTATGTAAGAGCGGCACTGAGGACAACTAATGGAGACAGCAACACTCTGCTGCTCCCGTACTAGCACATCAGAGAAGTGCCACCTAGGAATAAACGTATATACACTCAACAACATGTAAAATGCTATTTTCCAAAACACTGGATGATATTTTGGAGAGAAAAAAATCATTATGTGGAGTTCATTCAAGCTAAATTTAGAGAGCAGCCGGAGGCAGAAATGTCATGTCGTCAGCGGAAACGCTCTTAACATTTACAGCATAGCTGGGTCTGATTTTCATTTTATAAAATTGAGAACATCAAGGCAACTCAGACAAGAAATGTTGGACTGAACAACCAGTTCTGCAGTCCTGCATGCTGCAGTCCTTTACATTATGGATGGTGACTGATTGGGAGGCTAATGACATGTGAATAATGAATGTTAACCTAATACTTGGACACATGGGAGCTCACCTAAAACTGCCACCTTTCAACTCAGGTGTGTGTGTTTGTGTGTGTGTTTTGGTAGAGCTGTTAAAACTTTTCTACTTTCTACGCAGTAGCAGTGGCCACATTAGCAGAGCGGCTGTGGGATACTGGGAGTGAAGCCAGGTGTAGGCAGTCCCTCTGAGGTGAACTGTGTTGGTTTGCAAGAAAGACTTCAGACAGCATGTCCACACTTGTTGACGCGAGTAGTCTTATACGGATGCGTGTGCACACCGCCGACGATGGCTCCCAATGTTGCTAAGCAACTGACACCGTTTCAAGGGCACACACTAGCTCTAAAGTGCTAAAAACAAAAATAAACTATCCAGCCAGTGTTGCATTGAAAATAAAACCACAAACACACATTTGGCATCGACTAGGACACCTCAAACAAATTTACAACAAACTCCAACATGGTCAGCACCCGATCAGGAAAGTACATCAGAATTTTAAACTTTGATACAATACTTTATCACTTTCATCACCACAGCAAAAAAGGAAAAGTCGCAAAATACCATAATTGTGTTAGAATTAAACACCTACACAGAGTGCTGGTACAAGTTATTCGTTCTGTTGATTTCCTTTTGCTACTTTAGATACTATTAAATGATAGTATTGTGTCGGAGTATAAACACTTCTGACAACTTTGCGGAAGAGAGCGCTTTGCCTGCCACACTTTGTTAACTTGCTCAGATTCCGTCGTTTTCCTTGGTTTATGTGCTTCTATCCACCTAAATATGCTATTTTCCCATTGGGCAGTTTGCACAGGGTGCTTTATTTTGAAAACTGACCAGATTCTCACACATATATGTCTGTGTCTGCCATCCGGTCAGCTCGAGCTGCTTTGTGCAGATTGATGCAGGCTACTCATGGTGTCAGTCAAAAAAGATAGAATAGCTGCATATTCTCAGTGGAGACAAGCAGAGAGACGCTTCTGGTGGGGTTTGAAACACTGACTAGAACGGCTACGGAGCTAGCAGCAGCGGAATCACATCCTTGCCTGGTTTGAATTTGGCCTTGGTGGTAACCAAGCTAGATAAAAGTGAATTTTCCAGGTGCGTGTTGGGGTGAGGTAAAGGTGATGGTCTAAACTCATCCACCAAATAACCGTATGTCCATAAGCTGTGCACAGAACCCATGCCAGAGCAAATGCAATGTTCCATCTGCTTATTTAACTCACTGACACCCAGAAAATTTAAATCCAGGCTGCTGCCTGGAAGGTCATGGTTTTTTCCAACTCTGTGGTAAACAGTAATGTTTTAGGACAGGGCAGAGGATAGCTGAACAACAACCTAGCCAAACGCCATGGGATCTGCGGCCGAGGGCAGGGAGAGCGTCTGGGCCGGCCTGGTGAAACAACAGAAACCCCCTCTGGGCGAGAGAAAAGGAAAAACAAACAGGCACAGATGTACTGAAGCAGCAAATGTGATGAGATGTGATACTGTACGGGTTCCCCCGCAGCCATTTAGTGGAGAGCCAGCTCGTCCCCCTGAACTGCTAAAATCATCAGATATAAAGTAACTCATATGTTTATATACCACAGTCTACTCATGAGTCCTCACAGGAGGCGTTGACAAACATATGAATAAACACAGCTGAACTAGTGCGTTATAATTTAATATACCGCTTGTAAATGCTAATATACGTAAAAACTGTAAACCAGACAATAACTTTTTTGGTACCCTAACCACCACCATGAATACTCTGCATTACCTCGGTTTGCTTGGATTCTCCGCTTCTCTCCATCGTCTTTAGAGCCACCAGGTTACACACTGCTCATTTCCTTTACAGCGGAAAATTCAACTACTGAAAATCACAACCTCTGAATCAAACTGCACAGGAACGCAAACTTATGTTAAATCTGGAATGACAAAAAAAATAGAAACGTTTCTCTCTCGCTTTAACCGACTGTACCTTTGTAAGAGGCGGAGAGAACAAAATATTAACTACAGACGCTGTAGCAAAAACAATGCAAGGAGGGTAGATTCGGTTACAGGTACGGTTGTGTTTGTGTATGAAACTTGAATCTCGTGCGGCAAAGAGGTAGCACATAGCCCTTTTGTGAGAAGATTACTTCAGAGCTACCTGAAAAACAGCAAAGGTGGTGAATGCTAAGGTGAGAAACAATAAATAAAACAGCTGCAAGGCAACTTCGGGTGAAACGCTTCGCTCTGATTGTCAAGCAGAAGACATGCAGAGCTCCCCTCTGCTCTTAAACCTTTGGCATTACTTCAAGGAGGAAAAAGAGTTTGTCCCCAAAAAATTAATGTTTAGCTAAAAGGTCTTTGCAGGCGAGCTGAAATCCAGATTAAGTCTAAAAACTCTGGAAGGTTAGTTTGATGTTTGGCTGAACATCAGCACTGGAACGACTTCACGCTAACGGGCTCTCGAACGCAGCAGCTTGACGTCCTCGGTGATGTCAGTGATTGATGAGCGAAGAGGAAAACTCGCTCTGGCGAAAACACATTGTAACCAAATGTGCGCAGGCCTGACGTCACGGACACACATTTTTCTTTGGCTTGTATTTAACCCGCAAACCCGTAAAGTCAAACAAACAGCGGCTGTGAAAAGACGAGTGAATAGGTCACTCAGTTTAATGCTGGCCGGTGAGCGACCTGTTGAGGGAAGGTTGAGCATAGGGGCAAAGTCTTCCTATTGGCCAATGTCACCTGGCGGGTATTGAGCATAGAAAGCTGTTGGTTGTTTCTGGACACAGGTGTTACTAATGATACTAATTAATGCTCCGTTCCATTCAGGTCCAACAGAGTCAGGGTGCTTGCTGTGGTGCGTGTTGGCTCACTGGGAAGGCTCTGCTGCACTAAATGGTACTGAACCTTAATTAGTATCATTGGAAACACCTGTGTTGACCCTGCTATTTCATGTCAAGATGGCTGCTGTAAAAAAGGCCTATCACTTGTACCTTTTTTTTACTGCTCCTGTAACACGTGAGTTTCCCCCGGTGTGGCGTCATAAAGTCTATCTTATCTAATCTTATTATATCGCTGTCGGCATGCTGCTATTCTCTATCCTGTGTTGTTTTGAAGATGTTGATTTTTCTCTTTTCCATGTTTCCTAATAAACATATTAAACTAAAATAAAGACTTTATTCAAATTGGATAATCTAATGGAAGAAAGAAAAAACAATCAGGCATTTTAAGTTGTTGAACATCTTTGACATACTTCACATTTACTTTATAGTATTAAAGCTGAAATACTTTTAATAATTCAATACCCATTTAAGTAATTTTTAAAATCTAAATATAGAAATAGAGGACTGAATATCTTTTGGTCTTGGATAAGTTGTTTGAAAATGTTGCACTGGACTGGAGGACAATGGGAAGTTAGTTGCAGCCCTGTATCCGATTATTTGTAAAGTTAATAATTGAGGGAATTAGTTACTAATTAATGTGCATTAATCATTGTTCTACCATTCTTTGTTTTCCCTTCGGTTAGCATGTATAGCAGGAGAAGGAGCTGAATGTTGTCCAAGCAAGAGGAACCATTAGATTCAGACAGATATTTTACCAAAAAAAGCTTACACTGTGTGTATTCAGCTGTAACTACAGGGATGCAAGCTTGTATGATGTTAAAGACACACAGCAATGTCTTCACAGCTGTGTTATCTGCAGGGTTTCCATGCATGTGCCATGTGAAAATTCCCTCCAAATTTCTGAAAACATTTTGGTTACTCAAAATAAAAAAAGTTACCGACTCCACAAATTAGAGAAAAAAAACATTGTATCTCCGTGTATGAGCTTTTTCTCTGCTTACACAGCTTCCTTCCAAGACCAGAAGAGATTCATCTTCTGTGTGTTTCCACACCTGTGTCGGAAGGAACCCGATCCTAATCAAACACAATGGGGTCGTGGGATGAAGTGGAGACCCCTGCGGTAACCCAACGCTGGGCCTCTTGAGCCGTCAGCTGGGTCTGTGGTCCTCTCTGAAGCCCTGCACAGGTAAACATGCCCTCGCTGACAACACTTGGTATGATTTAAACTGAACTACAACAAGATAAACAAAGGCTAAATCCAATATATATATGAAACTCTGTTGATTTCATTCACATGGTCCTTCATTTTAGTGGCCAACAGACAGCAATGGTTACCTCATAAAGTTACTCATACATTCAGTAAAGTACTTACTTATTACTTAATATTCTGCAGGCCGACAGCAAGAATGACTCAGAGGCTGCTGCTGACAAGCTCTTGTGAAGCGGTAATGTACCAGAAAGAAAATTGAAATGTGATGATGTTCATTACGTCAAAATGACTGGCTTGCTCTGGCTTCATTAGACTGAAACCATCCCCCCACACAGCCTTTCCTTGTTCAGCTCCCCAACAGTTCACCATCACCTTGAACCGGTCAACAAGGTCATGTGTACATGGTTAGGTTTTTCCTGCATGCTTCCTGCTGGTCTCATGTTTCTGATTCATTTCTTTGTTTACGCCGCCGGCTGCGCGATTTCTTTTCATTTCCAAGCTTCAGGCTGAAGTTGTGTGTCTGCGTGACTATACAGGCTGAAAAAGTCGGTGATTCCTTTCCGTCTCATCTGTCAGCTTTTTCCATCTGGTGCCAAATGTCATTATATAAGCAGACGTGTACGCAGAAGTTCGGATATTTGAGTGTTTACTCCAAGAAGGGAGGGAGGATTGTCTCAGGTGAATTGAGGACAATAGAGAGGAGAGTCAATATAATGAGGCTAAAAGAAGACTCGACTGTCTCTCGTCCTTAAGTCATATTTAAAAACACTCAAACCTCGAGGCCTTTAAGAAGAACATCCACGATTGCTGCCCTAAAGATGCTGACCAAAGAATCATCATCAGCTGTGACAGTTTCTACCTCAAAGAGCTGCCATTCAACTCCCCCTGCACTCCAAACCAAAGAGCCATTGTCCAGAGAGACAAAACCGATTGTGAGAATCGCTGTGTTTGTCTTTGTGTCAGGGACACTAAGACCCCGTGTGCAGAGAAACCTCGTCTGAATGACATCTGATTGTGAGTGTGCGTTTCCCTAGATATGAACAACACACTGCTAACAGCTGCGTTTTCTGATGCAGTCCACTGTGGCGATGACGCATTTTTCTATTGAACTCAATATGAATGGACAAGAAACTATGGCACATTGAACAGAAAATATAGGACCTACAATGGCTTCAACTTCACTCCTTAAGATTTATGTTACTTGGCTTTGTGGTTGCCATAATACATTTTGAATTAGTTGCGGGAAGCTGGCTCCAAGTAGACAAAGAATCCAGCCTTAGATGCTCTGGTTGTTACGTTGACGACATCTAAATGATGTCACAGCTGCCGCCAACACGCCTATGGATAACTTTTGCTTGTAGTATTTTCCTGTGCATCCAAATCCAGACGTGTTGTCGCCCTGCTCAAAATGGTCCCCACTTAGGAGGCATGGCCACCATTGCCCTGCGTTTTGGAGCCCTGTAGGACCAGGATTGGAGCGGCACCTGTCTGGATCCACCAGTCACCGGTCTCCAATTTGAAGATCTATGTATCCATGTCTTGCTTCCTTTCCCCTCATGAGCTGGGACGTAACAATTGATCATGAACATACAGTTAGGTAAGGCCAAATAAAAAAATTGATTGTTTTGTTTTTTGTTATTGACGAAATGGTTACAGCACATCATTTGGTGACCTAAAAACTGGAGTCAAATTAGGCCAGGCCAGCAGAGACCCATGCCAAGGTCCTTTGTGATGAAACCAAAAGGGAGAATAGGGAAGGACGTGTTCTCCATCAGGGCCAGTGGGAAGCTGTCTGTTTATACCTCCTCGATGCTGCTCCCCTCTGGGGGGAACCCAGCCTCAATCACTGGCAACACAAGCTGAGCTCTAGCCAAAGAACACTCACCGAATGGGTGTGTGTGTGTGCCAGGAATGGGCATTAAACAAGAAAAACTCATTTATCATTCTGCATTGTTAATAATCTTGACAGAAATCTCAGCCTGATGTGAATCACCTTATGACCTGGCTTTCATTTTACAGTAACAAATGGTGTGAAAAAGTATTTTGCATTCTCGTGTGCACATTTTCCATCTTTGGTATCACGTTTGTATAAGAAAATATTGTAAAGATTACGCTGAAAAAGATACACGAGCCCTTTATCATGACTGAACGAACATCGTTGAACCAAAACCAAACACAACACACCAGTGACCCATTTCAGTGTTAACTAAAAACATGAATTGCTACCACAGTATTTAAGTGTTGTGTCAACACCTGCTCCATTCTGGGAAGCTTGCACAAGACCAGGAAATCTCATATTACCATACAGACACAAAGTCTGTGTTGGTGATGGGAGGGTGATTGCATTGACACCAAATCGCTCAGTCAGTCTTGTGATGCGCTTTCCATCCAGAAGCCTAATTGTTAAAGTGTGCAATTTGTGGAGAAGTCATCGGGTCAATGAGGTTATTTCAGAAGACAGCATGACCGCTAATATGACGGCTGTCAGCATTTCTGGTGGACAAACTTTTCAGCCACAGCCAACTTTCACCAGTGAATCGTCAGTGGTTAACGTTAATGCTCCATCTTTTTTTTTCCCCTCCCCACAGCGCCACAACTGTCCATGTCATGACAGAGGTATAAAAGATAATGACTAAACAAAGTTTACGGGCAGAGAAGATCAGACAAGCCGAGTGCAAGGATGAGTACTCTCAGATCAAAAGTACCAGCGGGCTTTTAATAGCTTTATGTTTGGATGTCGTCTGCCAGAAAGGACCTAGAAAAGCGAGTGAGAGTAATAAAAAGAGAAAAAAAAGAGGCACGCAGAGGAGGAACAAGTCCTGTTAACGGCTTAACATTGTAAACAAACGTCTGCAAATATCTTCAAAGCTAAATCCTAAAAGTGCTTCTGCCAGACTGTACCAAATCTGGGAGCAATTTAAGAGAGAGGGAAAAAAAAAGAAATGCAGGCATGCAACGTTACAAAATCATCTGAGAAAAAAAAAGAAAGAAAACGGAGCCAGGAACTGTTAAATGAACATAAAAATACTGCACAGTCGATATGAAAATCAGAATGCAACTTATTTCAATTACTGGGAGCAGACACAAAATATCCTGACTGTCGGCTCCTGAAGCTAAAAAAACCAAACACTGGATCCTACATTTCCCATAATGCAACTCATTAGCACAAATTTTTCGGCCATGGCCTCCTAAAAATATGCGAAATTCAGTCACAATCTCTCACTATCTAAAATGTATGCTGACGTTTTGGGTAATCATGTGTGGCTTCTTCGCCTTGGCCACCATCTCTGCTGTTAGACAGCTAGCCTCCGGTGGTTTCTCTGTCACTTCTGCACACTTCATCACTTGCTCTTGTGTCAGTTGTGATAGCTGAGAAACGCCACATTTAACACTAATGAGTTGGCAGCCTTTGTACAAAAACATATTGGGTTGAAGTGAAACTTCTTAAGAAATGTGCACGCACACACAAACACAGGCTTGTTGGCAGTCACAATAAAGCGTCTCCGTCCAGCTCAGACAAATAAATAATCAGCCATGTGTCATTTTATTGTCAGAAGAGTCATAAAAAGAATCTATTGGCAGCACAGAGGAGTCAACACACCTGGATGGAAAAGTAGATTCTTGCGACATCTCTCTTATACGCTTGGCCTTGGCTCTTAAGGCAGCGGAAGCCCTTTGGGCCTACATGAGAGGCTGACGGACTGACAAAGCAACGGATGTCTTGTTTTTCAGCTCTCCCACACACACAGCGCTCGCTGGTGGACGTGCGCTCGTTCATGCTTTTTAGTCACTGCGCTCTTCATTTCCCCTCCTCCTTTTCTACTGCCACAACATTCCTGATTAAATACAACTTGACAAACCGGAGAGCAGACCACAGTTTATTATGTGCATGCTTCTAGGAAGCCCTCGGATGGCAGATCAAACGTTGGTGCACATGCTTTCAACAGCTATTCCTGTATTACTATTGTGGTTTAAAGGAATAACAGACTGCAGCGGTCGCGGAGGTGCCCATGTTTTTCCATCACTCCACACACAGTCTCTCTTTTCACAACTTTCCCTGCCTCCCTAATTGAAGCTACATCAAACAATCTCAGCTAGCCGGGGATACGGTGTCCTCTGATTCAACTCGCAGGACATCAATGTCTGAGGATGAAAAACGCACGGCTTGTGCTGTGTACCGCCTCAGACTGAGAATAACAAGAAAAAAAAAAGTTCTCTTTATACATCTTTCATTATTTTTGATTCCCTCTTTTCACAGCAGCTGCCAGGCTTTTATATTACATATACCTGCACAACATGTACAGCTAAAAGGATATTGTTATCTGGTGCAGCTCACCATGACAGAGCTGACAGGCACACTGCTGGTGATTGGCTGACAATCGATGCTGCCGTTTCTGTTGAGTGGAGGACAGCCTGTTACGCCTCAGGCCACACTGCCCCCCTGGATGACTGCCGGCTTCAGCTGGACATGAGGAGCTTGTTTGTGTTGTACGACTGATGATGATGCGTTCACTTTACTTTTCCTGTTTGTTTCTGTGTCGAGGACCGCTTTATACATTCATAGTGATCAAAACAGATATTATTAGAGCTGTGTCTTTTTTGTTATGTTAATGCATTTACCCACCGGACAAGACAGGGACCCGTTTCCTCTTACTGTTGCGCAGTAGGTTTTCAATTTAACTGCTGTCGACAGTTTTCACCACAGTCCATTAAACCTCTCCTCCCAGCAGGGGGGCAATGTGCACGTTTGAGAGAGCCATCTCCGGCGTGTGCACCTTTTGTCTGCGTAATGACCGAATTTGTGCGCGTCACTGGCACTTTCTGTACCGCTGAGTCATAAGTCAACACATTATGAAACACGCTCCTCATCACTTTTGTTTTCGTGATGAGGAGCTGATCAGAATAGCAAGACAAACTCCTTTAATCTGCACCGACACATCAACAGTGTGTTTCAGATTCGAGCATAAATAAATGGCTCACAAACGGGGGGACAGATTTAAAAGAATATCCTGCAAACATGTACTCGTATCCATCTGAAAAACAACGCTATATATTTATCTGGTTGGCGACGACTGCTCCTGTAAAAAAGCCAGCACCGTGTCCTCAAGTTGAACCACAGGAAACAGCCAACTTTTTACTGGACAGACACAAAAACAGGCAAGTCTTTTCAAAGAAGTCTGGCTTTTAGTGAAAAGGGCTGTGTGGCTGTTAAGCTCTGGCAGCCACGCAGACGTGGAGGGATGGACAGGCAAGTAAAAGAAGGGAGGTGCTCGGAGTAGAAAAGAAGCGCACACACACGCACAGATTACCTAATGTATGCCTGTCATCGTGGGCCTCTGTGTGATGTTCACAAGTACAGATGGGGAGGTGTGAGCCAGATGTTATGACCTTGACGTGTGTTTTTTTATGCAACACGTGAGATACAACAGGCAGGTAGCGAGTCCATGTGTGGCGAGACTGAAAAGAGGGGAAGGAAATAAAGAAAAGGAAGGGAAGGCGGCTGCTCCAGTCGTGGCTTCTTTTACCCTGCTCTCATCCAATAGTAACCGAAAGAAAAAAAGAAAAGCAGCGAGGAAGCAGCTAGTGGGAGGTGGTGCGTGCTAGAGTGCGAGCGTGTTGCCCCGAGGGCGGCAGTGATGTAAGAATGGGCCCTGCTGATTTATACACACAGACAAGCGCTCAGACTGTAAATAACGGCGCACGCGCACAGTCACGAGTCTGATGTGTTCACACGCGCCCATTACCGTGCATTCACTTGGCAGTTACTGAGTCCACATGCAATTACCAGTGGCCTTACACGTGCCCACACACACACACACCATGTATACATCACCAGAGGCTTCGTGCCAACACAGGAATTCACCACACTCAGTGAAGCCACGTCACCGCTCTTTCACTCTGCACCCCACATACAAGCGTCAGCATGTAACCATGTGACAGAACACACAGACGCTTACTTCACAAATGTCACTGGAAGAGTAGAGCTGGGTGCAAGTTGGGTTAAAATTACAAAACCTTAATTTATTTCTCACGTCAATTCTGATGATAGACCGAATAAACGTTGCTCCAGTCGCAGTTAGACAGCACGTATTTAAAAAACTTCCCTCTATTGAAGCAACATGAACCAGCAACAAGCAGTTGACTAAAAATGAGTGAAATGAAAGACGACACAGTTTCATTAATTAATCAAAGAAAAAAAATAGTAATATTAATGTTGCCTATTATTAGAGAATAGGATATTTACCCTCAGTAATGGATGTGCTGCTCAGTTGGGAGGCTGTTACACTTGAGCGAAGAGTGTCCAATACGTTTAAGCTCATGTCGTGTAGAAAGACGTTTCAGCATACTGCATTACAACTAGCACAAGCACTGTTGAGTGTAATGTCTTCTTATATCTAATAATGTCTTCATTTCTTCTTTGAATGAAGCCACGTTTTGCACCGTTTCTTCCTCTCTGCCGTGACTCCTCATTGAAGGACTGGATAAGCTCTGAGGCATTCACGTATGATGAAGACGACCATTTGGTGCCAGTTGTTGATTCCCCATCACTACTGATATTCATTCACTAATTAGCACTGTTGTAAAAGTACATGTCAAATTTTGACCGGACAACGGCACAATTCATGCCGAGTGAATCCTAAATGTGTCACATGAACAGCTGTTGAGTTATTTCAGTAAAAAAACAAAAGTGTGAACCTCACTGTGGCGCTAAAGGAAAAGTCAAAGTTAGATGGATTCATCAATTTAATTGAAATCCAATAATTGTTGGTATATTGCTGTAGCATTGCTCACAAATAAAAACACCCTAAATTTTGTACCAAAGATGTTTTTCCCAGCATGTCAGAGGACTGTCGATTAAACCCCAAAACTGGGTTTTCCAATTAACCTAGCCTCCCTTTGAACGCCTCTATCTGACTGCTGCAGCCCTTAATAATCTCAGTGCTGCTATAAAACTATGGAAAGTATTCAGGGCCATCTACACTCAACACTACCCTGTCCTTCTGATACGGTCTGATAGTCACTGTAAATGCCAGGGACACTGATACTAGAGGAAAAAACAGGCAATGAATGATGGGGCTTAGTGACAGATTAAACCCTACCTGCTTCTTAACAGAGAGAGAGGAGAACAGCCAACTCGCTCCTCTCACTTTTTTTTTCCCCCCTCTCCTTTCCTCCTCGTTCACATGCCTTTCCCTTCTTATCTGCCACTGAATGGGAGGAAGAGAGCCAAGACTGCAGGCTTCGCATGTCATTCAAGGACAAGTTAACGCTTTCAATTAGTTTATTTATATGAGGGTTATTTTATGACTAGGTCTGCTAGAGGAGTGTGTGGTTTGGCCATAAATGGCTAATTAAAATTCATATCATATCACCTCGGCGAGAGTTTATCTAATTCACACACACAAGCACATTTTGGTTGTGTAACAGGGTCTTGTTGCTCATAAAGACCAAACTAGGACACAGTTAGGACACCAAAAGGCTTGGCGGTCACATCCAATGACCTACATTCACAAGTGATCAACATTAATATTGATCCAGTCTTTTAAAAATCTATCGTTTCCGCCTCTATATGGCTCTCAATCTGAGAGAAAACAAATTACGGCATACAGTTACTGTCAACCCACGGCTTTTACTCAAATTAAAACAAGCTGTATCGACTGGGTGCATCCATCCTCATCTACTCATTTATTTACCCATTCGTTCAATCATCCGTCTCCACCAGCACGTTCTTTTCATCATATTTTTTCAGCCCCTCCAGCTCAGAGAAGTCAATAAATCCTTTCACTGGATTGAAAAACAAATGGATTGTTAATGTTGGTCATTAAACTGAAACCATGCATCCTCCCATAAAACTTGAAAGTTAAAAAAAAACAACAAAGATCTTCAAGTCTCAAAAATTAAATGGTCTATTTCTGGAATCGCATGTTTGTATTTATTTTTTTTCTTCGCTCCTCTTGAATTGCCAGAAATAGCCGTCTCTCCCTGTGGGGAAGGTATAATTACATCAAAAAGGCACACAGACGGGGGTGGTGCCGGTCTATTTCTGAATAAACCCATTATGGGGTCAGTGATCTATGTTTAATTAGGAGTGTGAAGCAATTCTTCATTAGTTATTAGGCTGGATTTGGATTTATTTTAATCCTCTTGACAGAAGCTCTAGACCAGTGGATGCTGGTAAAAAACAAACAATGTGCAATGTCTGTTTAAAGCTGCTCTTAACAATATTTGTATATTAAAAGACCAAATGGCTAACGTGAAAGGTGTCTCTTATAGCAATGAACCCACACAATCACTCAACTCTGCAGTTTCCCCTCAGCTCTACACAACGTTTTAGCTTCTTTCAGCTCTTTGTTTTGGCTTTAACATCCTGCAACTTCACCGTTAGTAGCCCAAGTCAATCTGCATAGAGTACCTTGTCAAAATAAAACATCCTGTACAAACTTCTGATCATATAAAAAAATTTAAAAAATAAATAAATAGGAAAAAAAAAAAGCTGAAAAAGGAAAAACATTTTAACTATGTAGGATATTTACATATTCAGAAGCAGATTTATAGAAGCACTTAAACCAGGAAAAAAAGTGCTGGATGTAAATAAACTACTGCTAAAAAGTTTGATGGTTCCAGATGTTGAAATGACTCTTACTTTGCTAATGTTTGAACCTTCATCTGAGCTGATCTTTTCCATCAAACAGCATTTGGATAACTCTACCGTGAAGAGAACCACCTTTTCTGCAGCACTGCTATATGACTGGTTAGCAGTAGCATTGTTTCATGAGGCATTGTAAAGCAATGTACCCTGATGGTATATTATATCAAAAGGCCGGGTGTATATATGTATCTCCCAGGCCTGCAGCCCTCCTGTTTCAGGCCTCAACAGCTATCGCATCCGTCTGCCAGGAGTTGGTGGTTTGGCCTGACTAATAGGAAGCAGGGCAGACAGATGGGTGTGTGGGGGTTCATTTCAGGCTTTGTGAGGGCCCTTTTGTGAGGCAGCACTTTTTGAACACAATGTTACCTCTTTGTTCGCATGCAGCACTCGAGCATGAAGCTGCATTCCTCGTCATGCTGCATAGCCAGTTCAGTCTTAATGTCCAATACCGTCCACTGATCCTCATGTAAACTCAACACTGTCAGCTAGTGGGCACACACATACACACACACGCTCGCTCACTCGTTCAACAGTAACTACACCAAGGGGTTTAAAATTTCACACTATGCTGGCATCTTGTAGGCGCACTGGTTCCAGGAAGGCTCTCCCTTTCCCTTCATTCTGCTCACTTCACTGTTCCAAGAACCTGAGCCATGTAAAGAGCCTTTTGATGGGAAGATGTGTAACTCAATGAGCTGTACGCTCGGTGATAGCGAGCTGCTATGACGAGGCAGGAAATGAATTTCAAATCGGGGAATCGCACCCGCAGCAATGTGTGGGTGGTGCACCGAGGAACAGGGAAGCATGGATACGGGAGGGTTTATTTTCTCAGTACAAGAGAGGGAAAGCCTCTAATGTCGACGTACCCCTAATTAGTATTGCTTGAAATGTCACAAAAAGGTCTGCTGCGATCATTACAAGAGCTACTAGTACAGAGACAAATTTCACCGACATTTAGGAAATTGCGTTAACATTTGAACATGGGTTTATTTCAATAGAATTCATTAAAGCTAATATAATAACTTAGCTTGATATTGACTTTAAATCTCAGCACATTCGGCGGTACTCTAGCACGAACTACTCGTGCATGTTCATGCATGTACAGGACACAGATATAGCTGGTAGGACTAGTAGCATACTTAACCGAATTAGGCTGCACGCTGGCTGCAGTGGAGAAGTTGAGGCGGATCCAACTTAAAAACTATCCAGGTGGATTCATGGACTAAACTCTAATACTCTACCTATTGTGTTTGGGCTTTGTTAGCTGAGTCTGGCTCACGATTTACTCTGCAAAATAGTCACACGAAGAAGTTTCCTTTGGTTTGGTTTGAGGAGTGACAGTGGTTGAATGACACAGACAGTGAATGAGAGTGAGGGAGCGCCGGCATTGGTGAGGTAAAAAGTTATTTCCTGATTGTTTCACAGCGATTACGTTCAGACACATCACCAGCAGCACCCCCAACAAATCAACACGCAACTCTGCTGCACTGAATTCTGTCTGAATGCCCCCTTAGCCGTGTGCGTGTTCATGCATGTACATCTGAATGACAGGTCACAGATACAGCTGGTAGTACTAGTAGCATACTTAACCAAATGACACAATAAAAGCAGCGGCCCGAGCACAGGCTACATCTGGTTGTAGGTTTAGTTTTGTTTAACAAATCCCCATTTAAAATCTGTGGCATTTAGCTTATTTTTTAAACCAGATGTATTTGCATGCTTTTAAATAAATTAGTCACTCATGTTGATACAGTACTAGGTGTTTTGAAGTAGGAAAAATGCGACTGCAATAAATGTCATTTAAAAAAGGTTTTTCCCAAGAATTGTAAGAAAATTGCAATCTCAAATCTTGTGAGACAATTGTGATTCTCGTTTTTTTTAGGCAGCCTTTCGGCACAGTAGCTACTAGAACATCCCGTCTGGGCAGTGATGAAGAGATCACTATTTGGCAACCCTCGGGTGAGAGAAACTCAAACTGGTGTAAAGTACCGACAGTCGGTTTCCTGAATCGGCCTCTGTGGCGGGGATGAAGACAGTTAAGGAGGTGTGATCACACACATGCCTTTGCTGCGTGGTGCTGAGATTTACGCTGCGAGATGGCACCACGGAGAACGAGTCGTACGCGAACACAATGAGTCCGTGAGAAAACCAGACAGGGGCTTAAAAACAAAGTAATAAAAACAACAGAGGAAGTGGTGTCCTGGGGTGTGTGTGTGCAATTTTTAACTCAGACAGGGGAGTAAGCGTTGAGGTTTGGGCTTATTTCGGGTCGTCTGTCAAACTCTCTTTATGACAAGGATAAAGTGCTGTTGAGTAGGGTGACATGAGGGAAACGCGACAAGCAGAAACAGAGGAGAGAGCACCGGGGCAAAGCCAGCCAAGTATACTCCCTTTTCCATGCGTGGCAAAGGCAGGTAAGACATGCTAAATTACACAGCAGCACAACTGACTTCCTCTAACTATTTATTTTGAGACACATTTCTTGTTCTGCTGCCTGGTTTCACATTAGTCCAGACACATAGCTCTTGATTCTTTTGAAGTTTACAGCACAGCACTGCCTGCCCGCCCATTATATAAACTTCTATCAATCTATATTGAAGTGTCAGACCAACAAAAGGAACAAGAACACAAAATACTATATACATACATCATTTATAAATAATAAATGATCACCTAAAGAAGGAGGAGGACTGCCAACATGGCAGCGGCCAGTGGCACCACATTCTGACCCTCAAAACACACGCTGTCCACTCTTTATACGGTCAGCAGTAAAAACTCCATCCACTCCCGACCTCCATTTCCTCAATGCAGTCCTAACTAACTAAGTGTGCAATATAATTAGGAAGTGCATCACATGCAGGCATGGCTGGTGCTGCTCCAAGCCTTAAAGCAAACCTACATCCTCTTCTCCATCTGTGTTGTGGTCTTCACACCCCCTGGGCCTGACCATCATCCTCTTGTCCGGTGATCCTGCCAGTAACCTCTGGCAATGGTCAAACTCACCATCTTCCCTGATGACTCAACAACCAATGAAATGCTCTTGTCAGTCAAATAAAAAAAAAGGGCTGCACTGAGATTGCAGGGACTTTTAACTCCTGTCACTTATTTTCCAAACCAATATTAATGTAACATTTAAAAGAAGACCACACTGACCATGTTGGAATATTTAAAACAGTATGTATTTGAGATTGACACGATGGCCAGAAACCCACTGGATATTTGTTCAAGAACAAATCTTTTCCAAAGCCCTGTGTGACCTCCACAAGTTTGGGATTGGTTTGGGACAGTCAACATTTTTCCTTTGAGCTCAATATCCATGGATAAAAAAGGGGTGGAAGACCGAGGAACAAATGGATTTAAATCCAATGCTCTCCTTCCTCCCTCCCTGTCTCTCTCTTCCTGAGGGCATTTCTCAGACTTCACACCACGGTGCCACATTCCCCCTGTCAACACACAGCAAGAGATATGTGTGTGTTTCTAAGTCCTGGAGACACACTATCTAACGTTGGCTAAGGCTGGCAGCACACTCCAAATGAAATCACATTTTGTCCGTTTTTATGTTGCAGCTGAAGACTCAAGTATACTTACTGTGACTCCAGATGTGTGTTTTTAAAGCGACGTGTATCTATTGGCCATCCATCCACATTACGATGGCATTTTGCACCTCTACATTTAAAAAAAATTAAAAAAAAGACATTTGTATTGTGGTGTGGACTGGGAAAGCAAATCTTCTCAAAAAAAAAAAAACTATGACATGTCAGCATCTGACAAACATGACCGAATGACATCTTTCCTATCTGTGATGTTAAACAATCAAAAAAAAACAATACCTTTCTGTTAAGATGAGATAAAATAGACTTTATTGATCCCACAGAGGAAATTCACTCTCACACGGTAAGTACTCCGTCTTCTTCTCCTCATTTCGGCATAGATCTCCAGAGCTTTTCAAAAGCTAGCAGCACTAGCACACACTCTAACAACATACTCATAACAAAAGGACTCTCTACTCTGATGTGAACAAATACAGCCAATCATACTGTTTTATTTAAGTTTGCATACAGTCCAAGAGGAGACCGATATCATTCAGGTGATTCCCTTGGTTCAGAGAAGTCGTTATCCCCAAAATCCATTTGTTTAAGATAAAAGTAGGATTAGACTGTGACAACATTTCAACTCCAATGAAAGAGGACATGATCCCCCAGGGAAGTACATGTGATTACCACTGTGTGCAGACACACACGGACCAGCTCAGTGTCAGCTATGACTCACACATGCGAGGGCATAGAGGGAGAAGGAAACTGGCGTGTTCTTCTTTGTTGCTCGATGACAAAGCCGTCAATCCACAGAGGAGTGACTTTGTATCCTTTACGGGATAACTTTGAGCAGTCACGAGAATGTGAACGGAACTAATGAGCAAACCGGCTACAGAGCTAACAGCGCACTATTCTGTCAGCTTAATTAACCTCCTCATTAACCATTTACCTTCAGCTCAAATAGGTCCAACAAGTTATATCAGTTTCCCCAACCACCCATAAACCACTGAAGTGTAGGAACTTGGCTAGCTGGGCCGAGACAAGGAAAGTTTAAACATGCCATTAATGCAAGTGCTTTGGGATCAGGAAATGCAATACACGATGGGTTCCCAAAAAGGTTTTTAGTGACCCACTAGAGCAGAATGAATGCAAATGCAGAATTAGGCTGGAGAAAGTGGAGCACAGCATTAAACCCCAGACGTCTTTTTGAAGGCATGACCTCTTCTTCCACACGGTTCTCTTCCCCAAGTAGAGCAGCCACAGGTAAGCCTGTTTGCCAGTAAGCACTAGCAGAAATACCAGCTTAGTGGGTGACATAACATTACATCAGAGAGTGATGATGTCACCGACGCACCGCTGACTGCAGTCATTCAAGAATATCACTCTGTAAGCTGTCCTGAAACTACAGTGTTCAGTTTAGTCGTTGTCAAATGCTAAAAGGTCAGATGAGAAGTGTTTGCCGGTATCGTGATGGCCCGTCCAGCCCAACAGGACACACTCAACGGCCGTGCTAGCAGCTGGTCCTGCTGCCGCCTCTGAGCTCTTTGCTAGTCTCCTTCTGTTCCGAGCTGGAGGCATCACTCCAGACTTCACAGAAGCCGGAGATATGCGTGCCAAGCCGATGTGGGTTACAATGAAAGTCATCGCTGAGCTTACATCTGGGCCCACCTACAACAGAAAGCTGGCCTTTTTAATCCCCTCGTGTGATGACATGATAAAGGCATGGATTAAAAGATAGCCAGTCATCCAGTCACTCAGTCAGTCAAACACAGTTGCGTGCCTGTATACTTGACCTATCAGACTTTAATGCTTCATGTAGCCTTTACTGCACCGGACGAGCAGGACTCGGCAGATGTGCAAGGCCAGCCTGTGGTCGTATATATCTATAATGCAGTGTGCCATAAGACCCACTGTGCCTCATGGGCTATAAATAAGCTTGGAGGCAACCTTCTGTCCCAGTGGACATGGTAACGTGGTTGATCAGGCAGTGAGCATTTCGATTAATGTAATGGACAGATTCCTGCCTCAATGTGTTTAGAGTGTTTGTTATGCATTACTAAGGCTCTGCATTATTTGAATTAATCACAGATGCTTGCTCTGATGTTCAACATGTACTACCGGGATCATTTTGTCTGTATATTAACATGACCTCTTTGAATTCAAATGGATTGCACAGAGAATAATCTATAAGTCAGTCATTTTATTAATTCAAAATGCATGGATAAGAGCATCAGAAAATGATCACTGTTCTGATTAGATATAAAAATGATTGCTACACAGGATCCCAAAAAAAAACCTATCATCATGGTATTTTTTTTACAAAATGAAATCAACACTCTGTACCATGGTCCTGTACGCAAACCTCGTCTCCTCAATGATCCAGATGTGGTTGTTGATGTCCGACATGTCGGCTTTTGTTCTGCCCCCTGAGAGTGGTTCAGCCCGTGGGCCCAGCGCTCCTCCTGACTGTTGGGTAACTTCCATACGCCTGCTGCTCGCTTTGACACACTGAGGTACGTGTAGCCATCTGCTCGGAGCTGCTGTCTTTTCGCAGTCCATTCTCCCGCTGGACTATCCCAGCTCTCCTACTGGGGGGGTGGGTTTCTATTGGGGTGACTTTAGGGGGTTGTCTAACGGGTTAGGATCACTGTCTGGGCGTAGCAGTGGGTGTGGGTTTCACCCTGACAATCTCCAAACTTTTGGTTTCAATAGCAATGCAAATGGTGAGTACATCCTGTCCGACTTGTTCTCTGACAGTCACCAAAACTTTCTAATCATTCATAGTAAAAACACACTAAGTTGCATTCATGTGAGATAAGTGGAGCACAAACTGGTTAAGCTCATTTTAACATCCGGTTTGTTGAGACCACATGCCTTCAGGAGGTCAATGAATCAGAGGGAGTTTCACCAAACGCATATCTAAAATCAATCCCTGAAACTGACCACCACTGATAGAGTGCACTACAGTGACCACAGGCTACGAATCACTGTCAGTGGTTAATAATAACTCTGATCAGAAGAACAGAGCTGGAAGCTTCCTCAAAGGATTCCTTATAAAAAAAAAAAAAAGGGTCTTTCCTTGAACATTGCCCTTCATATCCACTTCTTCACATCCTAATCAAGGACTTGTGAGACACAGAAAGATAAGGTTCATTTAGGGCAGCCAAGAAATGTTTTTTTCCCCCATCCTTGCTCACCAAGAGAAAGATATGACTAAGTCAGTCCGACCTCTGGATTACGCCACAAGGGCAGGAACTCCCTTCTGTGAAGTATCAGTGATCTAAAGGCTAAATCAGGCTTGAGAAAAAAGTAGGTGACAGGAATGACCCCGGGGTCACGGATTACCGACTATTGTTATGTCTGATCACACAGCTTGGGGGTGACAGTGTGTATAAGTCAAATTAAAACTTACCAGCGCATGCATTTTAAAGATGTGAACTCATTTAATATGCGATGTGACACAAAGAGCATTTGAACTACCCACCAAGTTTTGCAAAAGCAGTTTGTCGGCTGGAGGCACACAGCAGCATGATTTCTATTATTTTACTGTATCTAAATAATGCAAATAAAGACAGTTTAACCCTTAAAATCCTGCAATAAGTTACCACGTGTGGAAGTTGCTGGTTAAATTGTCTACTTTTGCTATGTGGACCAAGCCAAATGGTAACTGTTTGAGCAAAATAGCAACTTCAGCTATCATTTATTAACATAATGAGTTTGTGTGATGTTATTTTGTTAAGTGAAGCATGCACAAACCCAACAAAAATATATGTATGTACATATATGTATTTATATGGGTTATATTATGGTGTTTTCCTTCTTAAAAACTAACTTGTGTAACCAGTTGGGACTCTTTTTATCCAGCTAATTTACAGGAGTTGCTAAAAATGTATCTGCGTCAGCCTAAATTAAATGGGTACACCTATTTTTAATAAGTGTTTAGCCCTTGTTACGCCATACACGGTGTTATTAGGGCAGAAGACTGTTATTAAAAGTGTTAAATGACACTGCTGAATCAGCTTTGGGACCAGCTAGCCTGTTAGCATCGTCACACAATGCAAGCTTTTCCCCAGCGGCGAGGTGCTGAGCGGCGGTGCAATAACACCGGGGATACGGCAGCTATGGAGGAAAAAAGACGTAGTCTCACTCACCTTTTTCATCCGCGGCGCTTCAGCCACGGTGCCGTCACGGTTGACAAAAGCCTCCCCGCCGTTCTGCTGCGGGTCCGTCCGCTTCATAGCCGACGCCTGCGGCATCTTCGCGGGGTTCGGGGTGAGCAAACCCAGGCTGGCTTCCCCGGCTTTCGCGGAGGGCTCCGCTGTAGGGGAAGCAGCCGCTGAGGAACCGGCCTCGTGTGGGTCGTTTCTTGCCAGATTCTTGCCCTCCGAGGTCGGTGTCATCGGGGAACCAGCCGGCAAGTCTTTGCCGGTGGGGACGTCTTTGAGTTCGACCTCTGCCATTTTCGCTGCCACAACCTGGACTGACATCGCTGCAGTTTCACAAAGTCCTTTTTCCAACACAAATAGCGAGTCAAGCGGATGTGAGCGGAGGAGCAATGATGGCCAAGTGCATTGTGGTCCTTGTAGTTCTTCTGAGTAACTACCCTCATAGTCCACCTTGAATACTAATGATGACCACATGACAGACGTTTTATTTAAAACAATAACCAACATAGGGGAAAGAACAATAAAACAATTGACATATACATTTAAATTACCTGAGAAGCAGGTGTAATCAACAAAGTGACTACGTTTCCCAACAGGAGGAGTTACACTGCGAAGTGTATTATGGGAAATGATGTTTGTTATAAAAGAGGACGACACTAAACTACAAAACAAACGCGATTTATGCCAGATAATGATGCTTTTTTCATGGTTTTCTAAACTTGGGCAGTCAGTTTCTGAAGTATGTGATTGAATCTTAATCTAACATGTTTAGATTAATAACACCGGGATGAATTTAATCATTTTTAATATCACATTAAGAAGGACATGTTGCTACATCCCAACAACTCAACCCATACGAACACTAAATTACTTTAATTTTGTAAAAAAAAATGTTCTTTTGTCAAATTGTCAAGTCATATCATGGATGTTTCTGCACAAGGCACTGCATCACATTACTATGCACATGCGGTAGATATGCAGTATGTCATGAGATAATGGTACCAAGAGTAAGGTCAAATCATCAAAAATGAACTACATTGCCACCAAGTGGATGCCTACAATATTAAAACAAATGCATTATAGGGAGAGAAATGAATGAATGAAGTTTAAGCTTTCTATTTTTATATCTCAATTTTATTTTTGATTTCTGACATTTGTAAAATGACATTCTTGAAAACGAGCAAACGTAGAAAGTTTGAATTGGCTGACACAGGAAGTCAGGACAAACTGCATTCAGATGTCTTTTGTAAAATACAATATATTCAGAAAAAAAGACATTTATCATTCAAAAAGGTTTTGCAATTGTTCTCCATCATATCTCAAAACAGCATACATAGTCGTGTCACCTTACAGCCTAAAACAATGGGAAGCTTCGTAACTTCATCATACTTCAATTTTGAATTTGTTATTTATTGCTTGTATTTTCACAAGTCCAATTTCTGTGGTTGACTTCAAGCATGTCAGGAGCATCTCTACTGCAGCAGCCATCCATCAAACTACAAGAACAAAAAAAAACAGCATACCAATAAAAAAAGAAACAAAAGTCCACACATACTATATTTGCATTCGTGCTGAATGGGTCGGAGCCATCCACCAGATAAATCTGAGGTATATTATTTACAAGGCTGCCATGCTGGTACATTCTCAAAATACAAAAACCAAACCATGTTAAAAAATACAACTCTGCATTTCATCATAAGCACACTGTGGTGTCACATACTGAAAATGTACAGAATGTTGCCCATTTGTGTGCCAACGCTGAGAAAATGTCCATAAATGCGCATTTATTCTCTTTCAACGTGAAGCGCTTCTTTTCTGAAAGAGCAGTCCTTAAAGTTGAGGCGATATTCCAACCAGTGTAGCCACAAAGCATTGTGGGTGGAAGAAATCCATTTGCAGCTTTTTGTTGCATGTGAAAGACGACGCATCAGTCCTCGAATATCCACAAGATGTTCACGCCGGAGAGGCCAAGATTTACTCTCCTGGACAAGGTATGAAAAACAATTTCATTATCTTACAGAAGGACAAAGAAAGGTAAAATCAATCTTTTCAGTCAAACTGCAATCTGCACTTTGATATGCGACCTTTTGGTTTTCTCTACTTATACACTCATGTCAAGGATTAGCTGAGCAGGCCAGCCTTTTAGAGGATCTTAGGTAGAAGTACTCACCCCAGCATCCCTGACTCCTTAGTCTTAATGACATAGAGGAACATGAGTATAGTGTGGAACAGGTTGTTCCTGCCCTGTAATGGAAATCAAGATGGGTTCATGTTATTGCAATCACATTGTTAGAGTAGAGGAAGACATCCTGAAGGGTTTATGAATGAGAGGTCTGTTCTGAGGCCCTGAGTTTGCTGGCTTTTCACTGGGATATTTGTTACACGTGGGTATTGCTGATATGAAGAAGGTCCCCCAGACACAAAGCTCTGCTTCATGAGTGTATAACAAGACCAAATCCAGTTAAAAAAGATGATGTTCTCACCTTTTGTTCCAGTTCTTTAAGTAAAGATCAGAAAAACAATTATTATTCGGCTAAAAATCATTAAATTCTTGCTGTGGATCTCAACTGTTAAACTCTGAGAACATAAATATTGACAAGCTTACAGAATGCTGAAAAAAAGTTTTGTGCATTTTGTTGAAGAGGCTGTAGAATACCATGTCTTACTGTTGGAAATTTGTGCTGCAGTGCTCCCCTTATGACCTTTGAATTCATTCTGCATTTTTTGAAACATTTGGCAAGTTCGATCCTTAAGGGACTCATTAAAAATGATTTGTTCTTATGTTTGATTTACAGTGTCACGTCGGGGGAGACTTATAAATAGCACAACTTAGGGAAAAAAAACGAGACAGACTTCTCTTGGGATTTGATTTTAAAAAATGATAAGGGCAAAATAACAGCACAAGCTGGTTTTTAAGAGCCTGACAAACTGGTTGTTTTTGCTGTCACCTTGGGCAGACTGTAGATATGTCCCTGGTAGATGAGCTGGTAGTGGGGGGGAGTGGTGCTGCTTTGGTGGACACCGAAGAGGTTCTCCTTGGTAACATCTATCAGAGTTAATCGAAAAAAGGGACACAAGAATTGACGTAGTGTGACGTAATGATAGAAAATAGATTTTTCAAGAATGAGAAACATACAGTGGAAATCACAAGTATTTTATTATTTGTACTTCCAGTGTGTGTGTGTGTCTGTGTGTGCTTACCAGGTTTGTCTGGGGTGTGGCTGAAGTGCTGTGAAGTGAACGTCTTCCCGTCCGGGTACTTCGGGTGTGGGGGAAGTCTGGAGTCCAAGTATGTACAAAACACGTGCATGAGGATCTAGAGGGACAGACAAAGTATTCAGCTGATGATCCCACACTGACGAGAGTAGCCACTCATATTGTTACTTTAATCACGTTGGCAGCACAGATCCAGCAGTCAAAAGACTCGAAATATGAGCTTAATTCTGTGGATTTAATACAAAAGTACTGGAACTGCTATGAAAACATAAAACAGCCAAACAAATGGACTGCTTCAACTTGTTTAGGTCTAAACAAATGTCAAAATTTCACTGATCCAGTTTCTCAAATGTGAATATTTTGTGGTTTTTGTATAATAAACTAAAATATATTAAGGTCATATATGTAGGTTAGGCACAGCAAGGCATTTCAGGACACTTTGTGCGTATTTCACAATTTGCTGACATTTTATTCTAAGCCTTTAATCAATTAATCAAGATAACATGAGTACATTAAACCCTAAAAATAATTGTTCATAACTGATTGTTTGCTCCATAACAACTGTTTTTCCAATGGTATCTGGTTTACTGGCTCAGTGTGTGTGTTTGTGTGTGTGCGTGTTGACTCACAGCACAGTCAGTAGGGAGGTCTGTGTCCCATTTCCTGTTCCTCAGATCGCCGCCACTATTCCAGCGAAAAGAGCTCATGCAGCCGCTGTGGGCCAGCTCTGACGAGACATAATACACCAAGCACGTGAGAAAAAACACACACATAAATATGAAATTATAACTCATACCATCATGAAATTTGACTTTTTGTTCTCACAGTCCCACACAAACACACCGACACATTAGGCATACATCAAATATCACACACATGTATCGATGTGCCTACCCTTCACGCGCTCCACTAGATACTCCTGGTTGGGAGTGATGTCCAGATACTGAACAATAGAGTTCATAGTGGGGATGGACGAGGCTTTCATCACTGCTGCCTGTTTCAAGCTGCTTATGCTGGCCTCTGGTGGAGGAAAGAGTTCAAACTAGTGAGACTTCAAAAATTCCTGCAAGACTCCTTAGAAAACAGAATAATGACTCCTTTGACTCAAACATTTCAGAATAGGCTTTGTCCTTGAATTGTTTAGAAAGCTCTGCTGCTGTCACAATAAAACATTTTTTTATGATCGTCTAGATATTTAAGTGTAAAAACAAAAACACATAAGACATATTCTTAACAGTTATACTGTAGTTCTCACTATGTTTGAGTAATAAGATGCTTTTCTGAATTTATGAAATCGTTATAAAATGCTAATAATATATAACATGTTAAAAAATAATATTTCTAAACGCATAAGGTCTTTGGTCCTGTATGCATCAGATGGTTCACCTCCTATCTGGAGCTCAGGGCAGCCCATCCTCCTGAGCTGGCTGTTGACCGAGTCTATTTCCTTGACCAGGGGGACCAAGATGGTGTCACTGATCCACTGCAAAAGATACAAACAGATTTATTTTCCTTCTCAAGTCAGATTTAAATGGAAGTGTCTTTGAGTATAGAGTTCTGTAAATATGTTTTGAACACTTACATTTCTAAGTTTGGCCGTCCAGCTATCAATGCGGTCCACTACGGGGCGGCTGGTTGTGATTCTGGCCCACACCTACATAACAGGAAGCGAAATATATATATAATGTTCTACATTTGACTTCTTAGGGCGCAGCAACAAAACATACAATGCTGATTTACAGACCTCCTCTGCAGCCTGCTTGGAGCCCAGGTCCGTCTCATCCTTGTGGGCAGATGGAGCCTGAGAGCGACAGGCCGGCTGATACAGGAACTTCCTCAGGCTCTGGGCGTAATCTCCCACCGAGCGGTTGTAGTTCCAAAATGTTGGGCTGTGGTTTGGAGACACGGCCTCTGGACTCCCTATAGAGAGCATCAGTTCATCATGACACCTGAAGCTTTCATTCTGTGCTCATATTAGTCTACATCTTCCTGTCTCTGATATACCAATGACTCTAGGTGAAGCGCCCTGCTCGATTCATACTAGCACTTTAGTTACTCCAACTCTGGCATGACGTACCTAGCTGGCTGCGGTGACTCTTCTCCTCCTCTGTGTGGAGGAACCTCTCCAGGCTTTTCAGATCCTCCATGTAGTCCTCCTTGCTTCCAGGGGAGTTAAACACCGACGGCGACGTGCGATACCGGGCTCTCAAACTGGAGCCTTCTACTGGTCCGATGCTGCTGGGGTAGGGAGAGGAGCCAGGAGAGGGACTGTAGTTCAGAACCTGAGAAAGGAAGAACTCAACGTGAAGTCATGAGCTTGAACGTTACATCTGAAAATCTATCTTCTAGCAGACAAAGAGAATCACTTTAAAAGTGTGATCCATCACACATCTCCAGGCTACACTGTACATGTTCTAGTTACAAGACTACAGTAATGATGGACGTACTTTTCCAAAGGCCACAGAGGGTGAAAAGGGCCCTCCTGCACTGTTTGGGGTAGACGGGTTGCTCAGAGAAGGGCTGTACCCGGGTACACAGCTGGGGGAGAACTTTGGGCTGGTGGTGGCCGGCCGCGAGGGGCTGAAGCTCAGCACGCTTTGGCCCTGCAGTGGAGACGACTGGGCTGGAGCTGGGGTCTCCTTTTTTTCTGGCTTTTGAGGCGGAGAAGCCTGAATAGCTGCAAGGAGGCAACAGACAACAACCAAGCATCATGAATTAATCCCACACTGAAAACTGAAAGGACCAGAGTGTATTTGCAAGAGAGCCTCACTTGTGTTTCTCAGACCCAGGAGTTGATGCTGCCCAGGGGATACAGCAATGGTAGAGGGAGCCATCGTGTATTTGAAATACTTCCAGAAGTCAAAAAGAGCATTGAGGCTAAATAGAGAGGCTAGCACCAGTTCTGGAAAACAAGAACAGAAGAGGAGGACGCACTTCAGCATTCAGCGACAAAGTATAAAACACATGGGTGTTGATTGGTGTCAAATTTCCCTACAAAGGTCGACAGGAAACACAACTCAGAGACTGAATTTAATGCTGACAGGTGATCCTGTGCTGTCATTTTAAGACTTCTTTAAATAAACGAGAGTTCAGGGACCTCACCGATGTACCAGATAGGCCAGTAGGTGATGTTGTAGTATCGGCTCAGCAGCTTCCCTGACCTAAACAAAGAAGCAGAGACAGACAGATGTCAGACTTAAAGAGGAGAGATGGATGGATGGACAGGAAATCAATGCTGCTTTACAAATGACATCACTGAACTTTGAACAACTCACATCTCAGTGTAAATCATGCCAGCTAAAGACACGTTGAGCACAGCCCAGGCCAGGACCACCTGACGAGCCTGCTCCTCCCTCCTCATCCTCAGCGCCCTGTCGATCATGCTGGGCATCCCCTCTTTCGGCGGGGTCAACATGGTTTGATCAAAACTGTTCAGGCTAAGAGGAGGGGCAGAGAAAAACACAGTCAGTGTTTCACACTTAGGAAGAGATTCAAACATCTTCGCGCGTGATTCTCCCGACATGTGTGCACGGCGAGCTAAACGGTTAGCTAAAGTTAGCTAGCCTGCATATAAACAATGTTACTAAGTCTCAGTTATCGTCCGTGACGTGCAGCCAGTGTTTTATAATTTATAGCAAGAAAAAGTGACGCAACCAACTTATAAATACAACAACAAGTACATAGATAATTCATACCACGCTAAAGTGAATGATAACCGCGGCGCTGCATGTTTTGTATTATATCCGGAAGTTAGCTGGCGTACTTCCGGTGACAGGCTGTAGTGCACATTTAGGAATTTTTTATTTTTTTTTTTACTTTACTGTCTTCATGAATGAATTTAATGTTTATGTAGACACCAAATGAATGACAAACAGGAAAAGTGAGCACACATTGCTTTGCTTAAAAAAAATCATTTTCATTTATCCCAATATGATAAGTGCCTTATTTAGTTATTTTATTTATATTTGTAATGTATTATATATTTTATTTTAAATACAGTATATTGTTTTATTATTTCTGTCTGTCTCACTAATAATTCTGTTTACACTGTGCCATATTGCCACACGGATGTCTTTTAGCTTGTATATATTTTTAGATTTGTATATATTTATTTTATGTTTTTTTTTTTACATCTTTTACTTATATTTTATATTTCATGTTTTAATGTTTGGGATAAGAGGGAAACGAAATTTTAATACTCTGTATCTCCTGTACATATAGCGGCACTGACAATAAAGTTGACTTGACTTGAATTGTCTGTACTTTTTCAAGTTTTCAATGAAGGTTTGCATTTAAAAGAAAAAGAAAGAAATTAAGTCATTTAAATTAAATTTCTATTAAACTATTATCTATAGCAGTGCACTGAACTGAACGAAGCCACTAACAAAAAATATAAATAATTACATAAAAAATGAGTCTACCCACAGCAGAGTAAAAATTATTCTTTAATTAAATTCTTAGTACAATGTTGCACACTATGTGTGTGTGTACAGTGCAGCTATTTCAATTAGCGCCTCCATTTCCTTCTGGGGTTCAATGAGCAGGACTGAATGATTTTTATAAATATTTGCTGATTTTAGTCATAAATTATACCGGAGTGAAATATTAACACGACCAGGTGAGGGCGGTGTCACATTATTTTTTTATCATATGGATAATAATATGGTTAAAAAACAATACAGGCACAAGAAAATTATATAGTCAGTGAAGTACTACTTCGCGTGTTTAAGTCTATCATGTGTATCAGTAAAAAAAACAAAAACATAAAACAGACAAATATTTATTAAAACATTATGCGACAGATAGGATGGAGCTGTAACATTTCAACATTAAGTCAACACTCACACAATGAGGAATATAACATTAATGCCCAGATTCCTGTTTTCTAGAGGCTCGCTTTCATTCACACGTACATTTTAAATAGAAAAAAAAGGAATACAAAAATCTTGCTTTTAATAAATAAAGAATAAAAGCACAATTACATATTACATACAGATATAAGGGGACTAAAAGGCAAGAATATGGCATCAGAAATTTTAATTGACATTATTGTGCAACTACAAATGAATATCAGCCAAGTCACCCCGTGTTAGTGAGTCAAAAGAGGAACAGAAAAAGGAATAACGATGAATGAAAGATAGCTTATATGAATCCCATCAACCAATATTACACAGGCCTGAGTTCAATCAAAAGACAGAGTAGCTTTACAGTCAGATATTCATCAGTTGGCTTATAATATGACAAAGTTTTATTGTAGCAGCACGCATATGCTTGTGAGACTAAACATATATTGATGGTAAAATTCGGATTATGTAAGATGTTGCAATTAAACTTTGACAAAGCAACTAATATTTGGCAAAAAAAAATAGAAGTAAACGTCAGTATTGTAAAGTAAATAAATACACAAAGAGGCACAGTGTTGTCAGTGAGAGGGTGACAGGGACTTTTCAGAGTTATACCCTCCAACGTCTAAACCGCAGTCTTCATTGCTGGTTGAGTCAACAAGTCTCTCTCCTCCTCCTCGTTCCCTACCATCTTCCTCCTCATCCTCCTCTTCGTCTTCATCCTCGTCCAAGTCCTGCTCCTTACGGGACGCTCTTTCCGTCTTGGGCCCCTTGCATATCTTTAGGTGACGAGTGAGGTGGTATTTGGTGAGGAAAGCTTTGTGGCATTTTTCGCAGACAAAGTCTCTGCGGCCCTCGTGAGAGTTCATGTGCTTCTTCAGGTGGTTGGTCTTTAGGAAATGTTTGTTGCACTTTGGGCACTGTATGCGGCGTTCACTGCAGTGGGAAAGGCAAACAAATATGAAAAGGACACATTATGTAACTTTTATTTCATCAGGCAATCTCTGACACAATAAATGAAATACATACTGTGTGTGAGAGAACATGTGTTGTTTCAGGTCATGTTTCCTGATGAATGCCCGGTCGCAGAGGTCACACTTGAGCTTCTCTGCACCGGTGTGGATGAGCATGTGCGACTCCACGTGGGATTTCTGGGTAAAGGACTTCTCGCAAACTGTGCATCTGTAGTTCTTCTGACCTGTTAGTAGGAAAAAAGGTGGTTGAATATCACAACAGGTTTGACACTTCAAATTCACGTCCTTGCTAAGAGTTACAAGATTGATGCCAGTCTCGTATCTGTTAATGTGAAGCTACAGCCAGCAGCCGATTAGCTTAGCACAAATCAATGTATTTACAAAAAATGTATTCCTTTAAGAAGCTTGAGATTAAAGTGTTAAAGGGTGCTGTGACATCTGGAGTTTTTATATGTTGCTATACAGCTTAAAAAGACAAATGTTTACACTTCAATGATCCCGATACACACCCGTGTGAATCTTGAGGTGCATCCTGAGGTTGCTGGGATCGCTGAAGGCCTTACTGCAGTATTCACACTTGTGGGGTTTCATCCCCACGTGTCCCATGAAGTGCACGTTGAGTTTAGTGGATGTGATAAATGCCCGGGAACACATGCTGCACTTGAATTTCTTCTCCCGCGCGTGACCCTGACCTTTCGCTCTGGCTGTAACGTTATCAGAGTTTCTATTGTTGCTGCCCCTGCTGCTGTTATTATCACTGTTTGTTTGTCCTGCGGCGTGGGTGTGGCAGGGCCACGGGGAAGAGGAGGAGCTCGAGGTCCCATTGGTCAGTTTCTCTTCCTGGTGAGTGTGTTGCTGCGTTTGTTGTTCCTGTTGTTGCTGCTGCTGCTGCTGCTGTTGTTGTTGTTGCTGCGATTGTTGCTGTTGCTGCTGAGCGTGGTCCTGCTGCGATGGGCTGTGGCTGTGTGGAGGTTGGTTATGGCTGTGGTTACTGTTATGGCTGCTCAGATGAGTCTTGAGCTCAGAGAAGGAGGAGCACTCTTTGCCACATTGGCAGATCTGACCCTCAGGCTCCTGAGGAACACCTGTGGAGACACAGAGGATGGTGCCACGACATTACTTAACGGATAACCATGTCAGTAATGGCTCAGCGTGGCTTCAAATCAGATCTGAACATGTTTAATCATCTGTTATCGCACCCATCAGCCTGCAGTAGTCTCTGCTGTAGTAGAAAAGCAGCTCCTGGTCCGGGTGGATCTCTGTGGTTGTACAGAAGAACAGTTTCCCACTAGCAGGGTACGCCACCAGATTCTGCTCCTCACGGGTCCTAAACACACACACACACACAGCAAAACAAAAAATGACGAGACTGAAATAACATGACAAACACCATAAAAACTCAACGCTTTACACCAGGATCATACCGTGCTTTGCGCACAAACATCATCCAGTTGCACTCGTTCTCGTCCGTCGTCACAATATAAAATTCCAGCACGTTGTTGTGATACATCTGAAACAGAGAAACAAGTTCATCTGCTTATCACGGATTCGCATCGACTGTGACAACCAACGGGTTCGAACAAAAGCCGCTCCGCTGACCTTCCATATTTGTGGCGTGTCCTTTTCTGGCCAATCAGAGAGATCCACGTTACTACAATGCTGGCCCACCATTGGTCCAAAGCAGGTCCTTGGAGGAATGATGTCCCGTGCAAAAACTCCTAAGAGGCGTGTAATCACATTGCTACTAATCAATGGTCTATCCAATCTTTTCATCTTTATCTAGATAAACTCTAATTGTGCTTCTCCTCGTATGTTTATGTGCATAAAATCTTGCATCTCGCTCCTATTCTGTTTCACAAATAACACACGAATGAAACTAGCAACACGTCTTAAGATGAAAACGTAAAGCATTACCGAGCGGTTCGTCAGCCACTGATATCCGTAGGCACAGTGGACGTGGCAGAGACAGGCGAGCCCGGCTTTGGATGGGGGTGTCGGAGATGAAGGTGACTGGGCCGTGCTCTGGGCAGTCTGAGGTATATGAGCGGTCGCACAGTGTGCACCCTGGAGAACGATATCAGCAAAAGAGTTTGGCTTGTTGTACATTTCACTTTTCACAATTCTGCTTTTTAAATAACTTAATATTTAGATTATAGTACCCCCGACTCTTTATAGCTGCTATAGTGTATAATTTCCAATATTTTTGTCAGAGCTAATTAAACCCTGAACACCTGAAGAATATATCACAGATATACACTCACAGATGGTGTAGGCAGTGACCATGTTCTCCTTGTTGGAGGTAGAATCCTCAAGCTGCAGGGTGGAGTTGACCAGCACCAGGTTGTTTTCTGGCCCCAGTGACACCTCTGCAGTGATGGGAGACACATTTACCGCCTCCAGCCCCATCCCAGAGTGTCCATGGAGGGACACCGACTCCAGCTGGCCCTGGCTGGTCATGGACCCAGTGAGCACCACACTGACCACGCCTGAGTTCAGCTCCCCATTTGAATGGAGCTGCTCCCCGAGTCCTCCCGCTCCTCCTCCCCCAGCGTTTCCCACTCGCCCCCCCATGTGATCTGGCTCCATCACCACCGGTAGTTCGAGCACAGGAGGCCCGTGAAGGGGCATAACCCCACCTGATGAGTCCACACCGGTCAGGCCCTCGTGTGGCTGAGGTTGCCTTCCCCCTCCGAGCTGCTGCTGTGTATCGGACACCGCCACCACCCCTACCCCGTCCATGGTGGCCAGCTCCTCTCCCATCCTATCAGGCGACATTGGGCTACTGACACGTGATTCCATGGCCAAGCCTGTAGAGTCCAGCTCATGTGCACCAGTCTGGTGGAGGTCTCCCTGGCCGCTGACCTGTCTTGAGTCCATGGGCACCAGGCCCTGCTCCAGGGGGCCTCCAGGGCCACTGTAAGGGTCTAGACCTGAGGGATTGTTGCTGGCTACAGACAGGGTCCCATCCATGTTAAGGCTGCTGGGATGAATGTATTGAGGTGGTGGACGGTCTGCCAGATAGGACAGGATACCTACAGCAAGGGAAGAAAGATTTAATTCGAGGCATACGGACAAATTAAACAAACATCCACACGTGCAGACACAAACATCAAACCCACCTGGCAGTATGTGTCGGAAGTAGCTGCTCTCCAGGTGGGGGTATGGAGGCGGCGGCAAGGAGTAGTTCCTCTCCGGCAGGCCGCACATCACTCCTCTGTCACTCAGTGGACCCATGGGGAGCATCAGTGAGAGGGCAGAAGGAAGGGAGCCCAGGGAAGGACCCAGGCTGGGGATGGCCACCGGCATGCCTGAATCACAGGGAAGAGACAGAAATCAGAAGGTGCCAGAAGGTGACGCAGCGTGTCATGCTTCAGCTTGAGTCATTCATACCTGGGGTGGGAATGGGGTTGTGTGTGGGGGAGGTGGGCAGCCCCAGGTGGCTGGCACTCACTGAGGGCACACTGAGCTGGTCCATGCCCACAGGACTCAGGTTCATGTCATTCATCCTGGAGAAAAACAACATCAAGATCAACTTTTAGCTGAGCCAAAGGGACAATAACATCCAAAGTGTTTGAGTCTTGGACTGCTGCTTGCACTTTTAATACGAGGATTTAGGCTCTGTTGTGTTGTGAAAGCATTAGAGAGCCTTTACTTTTTTTAAAAACATATAAATATCTGATCTATTGAGCTGCTGTGTGTCGCTGTCAGGACTTTTACACACACAGTTAGCTTACCTGAACTCAACGACTGATGTCCATCAGTATCCGTGCGCAGTTGAAGGGTTTATATTCCTCTCCCTGTCGTATAAAACGAACAACAACTTAACACACCGACCTTGCCGATCGTAACAACTCTCGCACAGCATCTGAAATCACTTGTTTCTAACTAGTTAGCCCAACATCAGCCAGTTTGTTACAATGCTAACGTTAGCCCCGGTAGCTTGTGTCTACATAAATGCTTCACACGGTGAATTATCAGGTGTTTCAGTCAGCATGAAGTACACGAGTGCCCGGTCACTGCCGCCTCGCTTCATGGTTTAAACACAAAGTGTTTTTAAAAAAGGCGATAACATGAAAACAGCAACATACCAACACAATGCCTCCCCGACCGGGGCCATGACAGCAGACTGCCCTGCGCATGCGCACCGGCGCTGTACGGTTTGGCTGATCACAGGTCAGTTTGTCTGATAGATAGATAGATAGATAGATAGATAGATAGATAGATAGATACCAAAATCTCAGAATGCAAATTATAAAACAATGTGCTGTGACTGCCTCTGAACTCTGAAGATGACTTAATAATATCAGATGCAAATAGATAAAAGAAACCTCAACAGCTGATCATTTCCATGCATCGTTTTCTGCAGTTTATTGGGTTTTTGAAGGTGTTTGCATGGCTATAAAATATTAGAATGATGATGATGATACACTGTTTTGAATCCAACAACCCAATTTTGTCTGAAAGCCGTCCTTGTGTCTTATTATTATTGACACTATTAATGTTTATTTATTTATTATTCTATCCCAGTGGTTCTTAACCTTGTTGGAGGTACCGAACCCCACCAGTTTCATATGCTCATTCACCGAACCCTTCTTTACTAAAAATAAAATATGAAAAAAAATAAATATGATTTTTTTTTTACTGGTGCACAAAATGAACCGTGCATTAACATCACCTTGTTCAAATAACAAAACCAACACGTGCATGAACTCACACAACTTACCTCAGTGTGACTTCTTGCTGTGCCTTTGAGAGACCAGTTCAGATATGCGTGCTTCACTTGGACTAAGTTGCCAGTCTCATGTCATTTTCACAGCAAAGTCTGTTCCTTTTCTTCGTTTTTATGTCCAGCATCCTCGAAAACGACTGCTCATAAAGATATGTTGTAACAAATGGTATAAAAAATTCCAGGGCAGAGGCTCCACCGAACCCCTGAGACCTGATTCTCAGGGGTTCAGACCCAGGTTAAGAACCACTGTTCTATCCCAAAACCAGATTTTAAAAAAATATCCCCCAGAGCCACATAAGATATTATACAACTGTCTTCACAGGCTGAGGTTTATATTTGTGTAAAAACTGGGGGAGTTTCCCTTTAGCTCAACTTGATTTGAACCATCTAGAGCTCCCAGTTTGGTGGCACTGCTGTTTTAAAAATCACACCTTTCCAAGTTCAAGTTCAAGACCTTTATTTGTCCCTGAGCGGCAACTTGTTCTGTCGCAGTGGCAATTTAAAACCATCAACACAGGATGAGACACACAGATAAGAGATCACACAGACATAAAAAAAACACAAATACAAGAGTAAAAGCTCAAATTATATCAGTGGAAAAAAGAAAGAAAAGAGAAACAGGCATGGTTAGAGATGTGCAAGATGAACATCAGATTTCTTGGCAAAATCTTTATTGATATAAACACATTTTAGAAGAATTTATACAAAATAAATTATTATTTTAAATAGAGACTGTTAATTGTACAGTAAAACACTGTAATATTTTATGCATTGCATTCATATGGTATTTTCATGTCAATTATATTGCAAGACAGCATTTCTTTTGATAAAAAAAAAACAAATATGTAAAATTGAAAACAAAATGCCAACCTTTTACCGTAATATCAGAAAAAGTTATGCCATATTTATTACAAAAATAAAACAACAACAACTGTTTGTTTGTTTGTTTGTTTGTTTGTTTGTTTGTTTGTTTGTTTGTTTGTTTGTTTGGGGGGTTTTCTGTTGTTGTTGTTGTTGTTGTTGTTGTTTGTTTTTTTATTGAGTAGTTCCCAACCTGGTTCTCAACCAGGGGATCAGGACCCAACATTAGATCATTTTATGAATCTGCAGGGTTACAAGACAAAAAAACAAAACAAATACAAAACAAAATATTTCTATTGTACAAAATTCTTTTTCAGTGAGTTTTCTCTTAATTTTGACTTTTTGATATATTGAATTGTTTTCCTCTTCAGACCTCTACATACTAAAAGTCAAATGAAACAATCTAAGAATGAAAAAACTGTGTACCCATATCCAAAACAGTGTCCTCTTAGATGGTACGTAAAACATGATGAAGATGGCCCAAAGTGCAAAAAAACTATGGCCTTCCAGTGGAGAAAATATGATGCATGTGTGTTTTTGTTACAGAGTTGTAGGAGATATTGTTTAAATTTTTCACATAATGAAACATTTTGAATCATAGGTTTGGATGTCATGACTTTGTGCGCACTGGTTACCCACAGTACGCAGCTCAAACAGTCCACCACTGGACACATAAAGGAGATACATTTATTAGAATCAATAAAGTCAGTTATTATAAGCCTTTAGATAGAGAGAGCACATGGCGCTATGATGAGAATTGCATGATGTGTCGACGGAAGGAAGAAAACGTTGTGTAAACAGCTTTATCTTGATGAGAAAGCCTGGCTGCATCTCCGCCCCGGATCACACCCACCATGCCTACAGCCTCAAAACCCCAACAAACAATCTGTCACACAGACTGACAAAGTCCCGAACAAGAAGAAGAAGTGTCTGCTTTTTAAAGATCCAAGTCTACATGTTTAATTACAAAGTGACGAGATCAAAACCCGAAATGACCGTGACTCTCTAACAAGGTGAGTTGCATCGATTACAGCTCATATATGGTGCAAAATTAATGCATACATTTAACTGATGTTTAATCTGAGAATCTCCTTTTTTTATTCATAGAAAGCGTTAATGGAGCATATGGCATATGTCCCTCCACTGGCTAACAGTGGAGCGCACTACAAGGATGCGCTTGGACTCGGACTGCCCTTCCACCTTGACGCTGCATACCTCGACCCAGTGCACGGACAGAGGTCACCCTACAGACGGTTCTCCTATTTGCCCTTTCACGGACCCCTCGGCGTGTGTGATTACTCCTTCGAGCCCGCGTTCATCCGGAAAAGGAACGAGAGGGAGCGGCACCGAGTGCGCTGCGTAAACGAGGGTTACGCGCGGCTCAGGGAGCATCTGCCGCAGGAACTCGAAGACAAACGGCTCAGCAAAGTGGAGACCCTGCGAGCGGCCATTGACTATATCAAACACCTGCAGAGCCTGTTGGACTTAAACTTGTCCGGGATGGAGGTGTCACTTGGAGATGCGCAGCAGAGGACAGAGTGTAATAACAGTGATGGAGAATCCAAAACTGGCTTCAGCGACAGTGGGGACATAGTTTACTAACTCTCTCTCTCACACACACACACACTCTGTGTGTGATCTGATGTACATTAATTAATTTGTAAAGATGCCTAACTGACACAATGTCCATTGTCTGATTTTATTCTAGAGTCTGAGTTTGTTTATATGCAGTATAAGGAGAAACACAGAGTAAAAACATCTGAATGAAGATGGAAAAAAGGTTTCATCTTTTGTTTTTTGTTTTATTTTGTTGTATTTAATAATTTTGGTTGATATTGTGGTTGTGTGCCATTATTAGTGTGACATTATCAACCAGGGAGTTCTTATTACTGAAACACTGAAATACTGAAAAAGTCTTCATATTTTATGAAGTGATATTCAAATTTGTAAATATAGATTAGCAAAGAAGTCTCGGTCATGACGTGGAGAGGTGAAAAAAGTAGATTTTAGTGCAGGTTCATCCATCACCTGGCAGATTTTTAATCATTTTTTTTATGTGAGTTCTTGTGAACTTGACAAGAACAACCCAATCATAATGCTTTCTAATATAATCCAAATCTATAGCAATCAGAAGTTTTGTATAATACAAATTAAACAATGAATGAAACTAAATTTTTTAAGTGGACAGCTGTCTTTAATACATGTGTTTTGTTGACACAAAATGAGTGAGCGACTCAAGAGTTGAATCTAATTCACACACACACACACACACACACACACATCACAATGTTGTCCTCAAGCTGTAAATTCAGAACACCTACTGTAAAAAAAAAACGATGCCACCTTGATGGACCTTTTTCTCCTTGACTTGTCGCAGCAGGAGAATCACAGGTAAAAACATGAATTTGTAGCTCAGCTCCAGAACTGGTGCATAAATAAAATTTTATCACGTTATTAATCAAGCTGTGATTTTCCTGCTGTGACACAAACTAAGTACATTTACATTTACTAATTAAGGTTCAGCGCCATTCAGGTCAAACAGAGTCAGGGTGCTTGCTATGGTGCGTGTCGGCTCACTGGACACTCTCTGCTGCAATAAATGCTGACTTTGACTTTGACTTTGACTTTGAAATGGAATGGATCCTTAATTAGTATAATTGGAAAAACCTGCCTGTATTTACCCTACTATTTCATGTCAAAATATCTGCTGGGAAAAAGGTCTATTCACCACATTTCAGAGGAAAATATCATACTTTTTACTCCTTTATCTGACAACAGTAGTTATACTTTGCAGATTTAGATTATTAATACAAAGTCTTTATTCAGTCTTATGTGTTTTTAGTGTGTTGTTTTGATGTCTTTTGATGATCATTCCCTGTAAAGTGTCTTGGAGTACTTAGAAAAGGACTCTTAAATAAAATGTATTTGTATCATTTTTATAATTTTTTATATTTATTATTATTCAAATATAAATAATATAATGAGTGATGATATAATATTACAGCTGTAAGGCAGTATATGAAATAGTGCAAATTAGCTCCACCAAAGTTACCAGCTGCAACTTTAAAGTGATTACTTATATAATCCAGCGATATGATATATATTATTTTGAAATTCTGCATACTTAGTACTTTTACTTTTACTTCAAGTATGCTTTGATGCTAATACTTATGTACTTTTATATAAGTACGATTTTTAATACATCACTTTTACTTTTTGTCTTTTTCTGTGTTTTTACACTATGGTACTTTTACTTAACTTAAAGATCTGAGTACTTCTTTCACCTCTGAGTATCTCGTGTCTTCTCTGAACAAAAGGTATTCTGTCTGAAACTGGTATTATTGTGGTTGTTTTAGTTATGGCCAGTGGAAGTGGAGGTTATATTACAGTAATAGAGGCTGATCTGCCCCTGTAAAGCGTCTTTTCAGAAGAAAGTCTCTCTCCCTGTTTTTAGACCACCTACTACTCACTGCACTATCGCAGCGTTCTCAGGAAGTTTTCCTCTCCTAATAGCTAAAGGAATGCATTTATCAGGAAGCCCTCAGCACCGCAAGAGGAACCTCCAAAAAACACCTCCTCCTCCTCTCCACCCTACACTCTATTTGTGTGTTTATACTTCCCACCTCCGCTGACCTGCACGGAAACAGCTCAACAAGTTCTGATATTCAGCAATACCAAAACCACAAATTAAAGAAAAGAAAGCAAACATGATATTGTATACAAGTAAAATGGATTTGGAGAGACCAGCAGAGTGCAGCTCAAGTGAACCATGCTGACATGGAAGAATGGCATTGACAGCCACAAAGGCATGACATACCCATAACAGAAGGTGTTTGGCTGTGCTGTTTGTGAATAAGACCCAATATTTAACTTAGTGCTGGTACCCTGGGCTTGATGGTTCAGTGGCATTCTGAAGATAGAGAACATGAAGCTACTTAAATGAAAGCCTGCTCATAATGGATGTTTTTTTTCCCCAATGCACACAGGCTGATTCTAATCTGATTTCAACGCAGATTCCTTGCAGGCATCGCTATGTTTTACTGGAAAGTTGTTGCTGATACATGAATGTGAATTAATACAGAAGACTAATACATCATCTGGATGATTTACTTCTGGAATTGTTGAATGCTATCAGTTTTGTCTTGTTGTCTCCAACCAACAGATACAACAAAATGCCCTCAAACTGCATCCCTTGTTTCATCAAATCTATTTACCTTCTCTTGTGATGACTGTAATCTTTAGAGACACAGGGCCACCATGAGCCCCGGACTAAACACCCACTTGTAGACAAAAACTCCACCATTCACCTTCTGGGGACGAGCATACAAAACAAGATTCTAGTTAAGGATACAAAGCATAAAAAAAATGAAAACATGAAAACAAGTCAAAGGTTTTAAAGTAATGTAGAAGTATGGACTTCTCAATTCTTTGTTGAAATAGGCAATGAAACACTACAGTATGATGAGAACACCAGGCAGCACAGATATCTTGTACGTGGAAGGGATGTGAGTCCTATTTTAAGCCTGCTAAAGTTGTCTTCTGTCTGAAAGACTAGAGAGCTGTGCAGCGCAGGAGGGAGAATTCCTAAATAAAAAAAAAAAAACATGCGCGATGACTCGGCTAGATAAACTTTATCAGCTGAAGTAAGATCAGTGCAGGACCACCGGGAGAGGTTGCTGCGACGTGTTGGGGCAGAGAGCCCACATTCAGAGACGGAAACGGAGCAACTGTTAGTAACAGGATGTGCAGTGATGCAGGATTGTCTCCTGCACTCTGGAGGAAAAATATTGATGCACTTCAGCTTAAAAACAGACTTGGAAATATCATTTAGTGTCAAAGATGAAAAATGTCCATCAGTGTATGCACCATTTGGGACCCAATGGAGCTTTAGTGATTTAATCTGTGGCATGTGGATTAAAGTGTAACTTAATGCTGCTCACACTGGATTTGTGATCCAAATCCGAATTACGAGCGACACCAGATAAGAGGTCTACAAAACCGTTACTAAAAAAGTTGGCAAAGGTTGGTGTTGCTGGAAACACATTCAAAATTTCCAAACACAATTGTTTTGAATTAAATATGGGGTTTTAATGTTTTGCACATCATCACATTTTATTTCTGTTTACATTTTACACAGCGTGCCAACTTTTTTTGGAAACAGAGTTATATTGTATTGTATTGTACATTGTATTGTGGTGGAAGAAGTATTTAGATACTGCATGATTTTCTTTTTTATGGGTTGTATCCACGTGTTTGAATGGACTTATTGTAAGTCATTTTGGATAAAGGCAAGAAAAAAAAAGAGTAATATAAAAAAAAGTAATGTAGTTTATTTACTGAATTAAAAGTAGCAACACAATACTATAGAAATACCCCAGTTCAATCAAAAGTGCAAATGCATTCAATTCTTTAAAGTACAGAAGTACTGGCAATAAAATATACTTAAAGTATAAAGTAAGAGTTAAAACTGTTAAAAGTCCATCGAGTGAGATTTCGGGAGATGTGTTGACAGAATATGACAGAAATGGAATATAATATTCAGAAGTATGTTTTGTATGTTAGTGTCTAATTGTCTGAAATTTGAACAAGTCTTTCATAGCTACAGATACTCTGGATCCTCCTCCAGTCTGCCATTTCACTAGTAGCAGACAAACCAAACGTTGATTCTGGAGAGGGACTTTCACAAGTTTTGCAGTCACTATAGCTTCTCTCACACACTTGGAAGGATGTGTGTGAGGTGAGGGTTATTCAGCTGGCTGCAATCTGCAACCTCACAGCTTCATCCCACTAAATCCTACACAGTGGACCTTTAAATATTTCATAACTGGGTCATTGTTGTTGAGGCATTAGCATGTGAGTAATACTTACTACTTACAATATTTACCCATATAATAGTTGGTTAAAGGTGAAACAATTTTAACTACTTTGTATACTTTTTGTTAGTTTAATCTATAGAAATAAATCATAATTTATGTGCATTTGTATGCTTACCTTTAATTTGAAAGAAGAGAAATAAAATAAAATAATTTTAAGTAGCATAAAGTGGAAATACTCGTACGTATGTTCGTACTGTAAGTACATGTAATTAGTTTATTTCCACCACACATATCGTGCTAGATTGAAGGTATTTTGTCCACCTCTCTCACACAGATCATTACATCAACAGGGAAACAATTATCAGACAATTAAAGGATTAACTTCAAATTCCTATTATGTTAACAGTTACTAATGTTGTTAATGGGAAGTTATTTCACGTGATGACAGCTGGGCTTGGCTTTTGATGAAATTAAAAGAAGTTAGTGAGTCATTACAGTAATAGTCACATGTCAGTCAGGTTATTCAACACTTCACCGGAACAGGTTTGTTTTGAAAAGAGAGCACAAAAGCAAATGATGCATCGTTTACTGTAATTTATTCGTTTAAATACATATTTACAAGTGGAGAAAAGTCAGCGACTGCGTCACATGAAGTCAAATGTAAGCTCATGTGTCTGCCTGTGTGTGTGTGTGTGTGTGTGTGTGTGTGTGTGTGTTTATACAATCAATGGGCCTGCAGTTCATCAAGCTGTTCGAGTAGAGCGTCTTTTTCCAGCTCTAACATGGAGATCTGACGATTCTTGTCACACACCTCCTGTCAAAGGAGAAAAATAAAACCAAATGGCTGTATTACATAGACACACACCAAGCAAGAATGATGGAAAATTGAAACCAAAGGATCTGTTTAAAAAGATCATTTAAAGGGGCAAACCACTCATTTCAATATATAAATGTCAAAAGAAATGAATACAAAATAAGACATGTTTGAAGCCTTTTAAGTAGAATATGTAACCTTTGAGGACAACAGTTCACATGAAATGATGAAAACTACTTAAAATGTGCTGTTCTTTACCTGAGTCAGTACTGTGTTGTGCCACCGGAGGTCGCTGTCTGCCACTCCCTCAGGCAGAGAAGGGATGCTGCTGCTGGTGACGTTGGGCTCGCTCATCATAGAGCCCAATGAGCCATTCACCCGCTGAATACGAGACCTGAGGAGGCAAGACCGAGCCTGTAGAAAACAGACAGGCAGCTGTTGAGCCAATGATTGTTGAAAACTACTGTTAAATATTAGTCTTTGTAAAAAACTATGTATTTCTCAACCGGTCTGATCGACATCCATAGCTGTGAGCTCAGAGAACTGGGGAAGTGTTTGTTTTTGTACCACAGGTAGACTAGGGAAGGAGAAGTTTTCAGGGGGGATGCCAACAGGGAATGGAGCCAGTGTCGTGCCAGAACAGGAGCTGTGCAAGTGGGTAATGTAACTGGGCTAAGCAGCCTCTATGGACATAATGATAGAGGGGAAAAGACCGAAGAGGTGGTTGATGAAGGAAGCTAAGAAGAGAAAAGTAGAGAGCAAGTGAGCAAGAAGTCCTTGGACAAGAGTAAATCTCGGACTGACTTTTTGACGTTGACGTGAACTTAAAATAAAAGTCTGAAAGACAGTCCAGCTGGGCTTCTTGCTGTTGGATTAGTAGGTAATATTAGCTGGCTGCGAGGTCTTGTGTTGTTGTCCACTTGCTAGTTTTACATAATCATGTACAGCTGTCTAAATTTACGACAGTGGTTTTTACGCTCTGAAACTGGAGGTGCTAAATCACAAAAATACCAATTTCTACGAAATGTTGCTTTAAGTTTGGGAATTCTAAAATGACTCTAGGGATCCTTAGAAAATGAAAAGGTGGGTGTACTAATGTGTAAATGGCACAGCAGTTTGTGTTCAGTGCAACATACATTGAATTCTGATCAATAAAGCCACTGAGCCTCTTGTACCTCTGCCGCACCCTCCTGACTGGAGGTGATCCTACTTTTGGCCTCAACGATGCTCTGCTTGACTCTGTTCTCTTCTAGTCGCTGAAGATACCAGAGACGAGACTTCTCCAGGATCTCCAGACCAGAGCACAGAGCGTCCTTCTCTTTCTCCAGATCCTTCAGACGCTTAATCTGAGATGGGAGCATGGAAGAAAACAGCTTGATTAGGTTCACATACAGGACAAAAACACTGAATCATCTAAGAAGGTTTTTGGCGAGATACCAACCAACCAAGTGGGAGATGAGCACCTACTTTCATTTCAACTGTATACTCTCAAATAAAGCAAAAAGATGCCCACTAATCTATATTAAAAATGAGAATAACTGTTGACTTTCATGATATAGCCAGTCATTGGGTATGTGTGTGCTTACAAGGGCACTGACTAACAAGCCTGACCACCAAACATCCAGCCTGCAGCCTGGTGTAAAGCACAGTGCTGCCTGTTGTCTTCCAGAGGCCCCAAGGCTTTGTTTATCTGAGCAGAGCCAATCTACAGAGCAGCAGGAGGCCTTTGGTTCTATTGTCTACACCCAGTTGGATTACATGTACTTTAAATGGGCTCAAACAGAGCTAACAGTGCTACACCAAGCAGGGAATCATAACATATGGTGGTGGTGGTCCACTTTTGGTATCATGAGGTTAGGACATCAGTCATTTTCAAGGCAATAAACAGCTAACTGATTTAGGAGGACATTAGAAACTCATGACACTCCTTTCATAATTACAGTTAATAATTTGATTTACAGTCAGCGGTGAACTGGTTATTCCGAGACTTTAACAGGAAACTGTGATGGTCAGACTTGCCATGTGTGAATGTGTCACTGGGATGCCTGTAGCCACGATACCTCCAAAACAACACTCACAGAGCTAAGATGGAGAAACTGACTGAGACTCCTCAAACATTTTGTCCAGTATGAAAAACAAACTCCAGCTGGTTTTAATTCAGCTGTCTCCAAAACACACACTAAGATCTGTCATTTGTCCAGTCATTTCAACATAGTAAGTATTTTAAAGGTTTATTCCAGTCATTTTAAAGCCAAACTGCTAAAGTTTCATTACTTTAAAGGTCCAGTGTGTCTGTATTTACAGAATATGACATAAATGGAATATACAATTCATAACTATGTTTTCATTTGTGTATAATCACATGAAAGTAAGAATCAGTACACTTTGTTACCTTGGATCAAGTCTTTTATATCAACAGACAAAAAGGGTCCTGTGCTATGGGGTCCACCATGTTGAAAAAACAGGTTTCTACAGTAGCCCAGAACAGAGCAACTCAACACTGGCTCTCGATAGAGCCTTTCGTATTGTTCGAACATTTTACAGCCAACATAGTTCCAAGGGTGTTGCAACCTGTAACTACACCGTTAAATGCCACTCAATCCTACACACTGGTCATTTAAGGCCAACGAATACAGAATTTTGCCCCGATAAGTTCATTCATAGCAGCGTGGAGAAAGATTTTAAGCAGCATTTAAACTTGCATTTTGGGAAATCAAATTTACAGACAGCATGACCTGATCGAGACTCTTTTTGGATGTTTTGATGCATTTCAGACACTTGGAATATTTATCTCAGTATTTGCAAAATTTATGACTATGACTGCATTTCTGTTGTCAATTAACTTTGACACTCCTTCCATATAATAAAAACAAAAAACATTTTATTTATAGAGCACTTTTTAAATATTCTACCAGCTTGTACATGCTGTTATTTAGCACAAATTCCTTACTATAATATATTTCCAAATATTCTCAGTGACCACTTTATTAGGTACACCTGTACAGTCTGAATGCATATGTTGTGCAATACAGTTAAACCTGTTTATCTTTAATGGTTTTTGGTGATTTACATTGTTATCATATGTTTATTGTTGAGTTCATGTTTAGTGAGGAGTTTCTGATTTTCTATCCTCGTGTATTTAAAAAGGAAGGCCAAAAAAATAGGAATACCAAATCCTATAATGTTGTCCAGCACAACAACACCTTTAACTATGATTTCAGTAAGTGAATTCACACATTTACGACAATATCACCATATTTTTATGTTATATATGTCTAAATTAAGCCTAAATCTTTTAGTATTACTTAAGTTGAAATATACATACAGTCATACATAATTGAAATGACTCAAAATATACCTTTAAATCAGGTGTAGAAAAGGTCAAACCTTGGCCAAATGTGCCAAACAGATGACACTTTCACACACCCAAGAAGCAATAAATGTTCAACTTTGAGTAATTAGTCACATTTTGGAACAGAAAATGACTAAACAGGCTGTAGAATAGTATACTATAGTCATGTTGTCCTGAAAACTGTGGAACAAAACAGATGTGTGTGTGCATGGTCTAAGAAGAAGGTGAAACACACTTTATGTTCACACACAACAAGGACACAGTGAGATGAAACCCATTAGGATCAAACGCTCACATATCACCCTCGACAAGCCCCTACACACACACACACACACACACACACACACCACCGCCCTCCTCACCCATAGGTAGAAGCGAAGAGCGTCCAGGCTGTAGAGGCTGGTCCTGAGGGGGATGATAACCACGGTGTAGGAGCCAGAGCCGGAGGGATGACAGGCCATGGAGAGGAGATCAGTCACCGAAGGCTGCTACTACTGCCCCATACAGCTGGTTGGACAACAAACAACAAACCACCGATCCCCACTGGCTGACACAGAATAATACCACAGAGAAAGAAAGAATGAGTGTGTGTGTGTGTGAGAGAGGGAAGGCAGGAGTGGAAAAAAAAGCAACACGTTACACAGGCACAGGCAGCATGGTGCCCCCAGGGCGAGGTAATGAAAAATTCCACATGTCACTGCCATGACTGGTTAATCGACATACAGTGACACTATGAGAGAGAAAGAGAGAGAGAGGGATGGGGTTGGAGAGGAGGTGAAACTGACAGTACAGGATTGAATAAAGGAGAAAAGATAACAGAGGAAAAAAGCATTTTGGCAGGAAATATGAAAGTGGAGCTGTGGATTAGAGATTTGAGAAGAGGATATAGGTGTGATCAGCTCCTGTGTGTGTTTAACGCTATTGGATAAAAAAGAAAAACACAAAAGAAGTGTTAGAGGAAAACAGCCTTGGTTAGACAAGCCCTGAGAGGATTTCTCTGCTCAAAAGACTGAAAGAATTTTCTGGGAATCGTGTCATCCTGCAGCTGAAGTGGAAACATGAACATTCCTCTGGTGCTGGATGAAAAACACAGTGCATGTGATTATTTCCTCCTCTTGGTTTCAGGTGAGCACTCTGTCCCGACATGTTTCCAGGAATGTGACATAACCACAGAGGTGTGGACATTATGGCAACTGGATATAGCAGTTAAGACAAACAAAACAGAGAAGGTTGGTTTTGAACACAGCGCCCCGTGGATTTCATCCACACTGCATCGACATGATGAAGGTTTTTACTATCAGCTCTCAGCTGTTCAGCTGGTCAATGCCAGCACAGAAAATCAGTGACACATGTTTTTTTATTGCCGCCTCGGGCCAAACTGGCTGTCAGAGCTGCTGGATGGATGGAAATCCACAGTAATGCTATTGGATATAACTACTATTTAATAATATATATTTAAGTAGTCCAATTCAGTGGTTTCCAACATAGGGGTCGGGCCCCTCTAAAGGCTTACAAGATAAATCTGTGGGGTCATGACATGATTTATATGAGATGAACAAAGTTTTGCTACACAAATATTTATTCATTCTTGTATTTTTCTCGAATCGTTGTTCTTTTTGTGAAATAATTTAGCTTTTTCTGACCTCAAACTATGATTTAAATGAATCCATCTGATAGGTTTAGAGGCTACATCTCTTCAGGTGGCAACAAAACAAAAGTGAAAGTTTCTCCAAGCAAACATGAATGAATACGGAGTAACAAACAAATCACAACATAACAGCCTACAAAGAAACTGCTTCGTCATCTCAAGATTAAATCAATCTTGCACATGTTTATTTATAAATGCTTAGTCAGTCTTTCTTACATACAGTATATTTTATGTCATATTTAACCATTCCTAATTTATGGTACCTCCAGAGGGAGCCATTTACAAGTCAGTTTTCCTGCTCCCTATCAGTAAGACTCTTATTATGTGTTTATTGTCCTAACCTGTCACTAAACCTGAACACAGCCTAAACACTACTAGACTAAAACATCCAAAAGATCTCCAAGCATTTGTGGATTTCTGGACAATAAGGTGGTAGTGAGTTTTTTTTTTTTTAATTTATGACTAATTTGGATTCTTAAAGACCTTGATGATAGTTGACTGATTATTTTGCAGCTTAACAAAAGAACTATTTGCATTTTCTGAACTTTGTTCAGAGTTTTCAGTTCTTCGGTCTGTAATTTCTCCACATTCTAAATCTTTAATCTGAGAATAAAATCATATACATATTTGGATTATTTATTTCACTTACTTCTTGCCAAAACTTAAAAATAAAATTTATATTGATTATTTTTAGATTAATCATTAATGTATCGTCTACCAACACAACCTGTATTGGGGTTCCTCTCCACCTAGCTGCCATACCGTGGACACACTAATGATAACTGAGGTGATCTCTAATTTTAGGATAGTGACATGCCTCCCTTTTCTTTTGCAAAGAGACAATGTCGAGCTTTGCTGGCAATAAAGGATCAGGAGGTTTTCAAATTGACTGATTCAAAATTAGAAATAAAAAGTCTGAATTTTAGCAACATTTTGACCTTTGTCTTTCTCTTGTGAGTCCTCCAAACTAACAGAAGATAGTACTCTGTTAAGCTCGTACTACACTGCTGAGTGGGAGGCTATACATACAGTACATGTTATGTTTTGGTTATTCAGAGGGTGTGGCTGAGTCTATTTGTCCTGACAACAGACATCTTAACAGACCTCCCTGTTGGACATTGTGAACACGGGGCCCCTCTCATAGATCCCACCCACCCACTGAAATATCACACTGCTGTAAGCACATACCAATTTTTAATTTTTTATTGTTTGACTTGAAACCTGCACATCTTAACAAGTAACCAGATGATTTTGTACTTTAAAGGTGCAGTCCTGTTTAATCACCAGCAGAGAGAGCTACAAGTGCACATTGCCTGCTGGAGTTGTGAATCATATTCAGAGCTGACATTTTGTGGCTCCTCGTGATGTCCTCATTAAAGCGAGATGTTGTAGAGTTTATGAAACACTAGATGGCGCAGCACAATAAAGATGCAGAGCACGAAGACTTCATCAAAAGAGTATTTTCAGACTATGTGCACCCAAAGCTGTGAGGTGTTTTTGTTATGTTTGCTTGCGAAAGGAAAAAAAAAACTTATGTCAACGTGTTTATTTTCTATTTTCGTCTTTAATTTGTCTTTAAGTCTGTAATTAACAGAAAGAGAACTTCATCTTAATCACTAAAGATGAAGGCACGATCCCCCCAAAAAGTTACTTTTACACAATACAACACATTACATAACTATTTCCCGCATGAATAGCTCAATTTCTGTTGTATTTTCATTTCAGATCACAAGCTGAGGCCAATCAGCCTTGAAGCTTCAGCAGTTGGATGAAAACATGGGATTAAGCTGCTAGACAAGCATGACTCTCTGTGCCCCCCAGGATCCTGCAGGGAACCCATGACCCTGTGTAACATCACCAAGACACATGATCTCAGCAGAACAGAGCCTAAAGCTTTACATGAGCTCATGATAGCATGACAACAAACAATAGCGTTTTCTACTGTGATTCTTTTCTTTTTTCTTTTTTGTAGCTGATCATAGCCGATTAGGGCTCTTTTCTGTGAGTAAACCACTTACACAATGTCTATAGAGTAAACACAGAGGCAAAGAAAGACTCCATGACATAAAAAATAAAGCCCAAAAAGATCAAACATCACAGAGGCTGCTTTTAAGTACAAAAATATCAGCAATCTTTGTGTCGTTATCATGTTTCCACTCAGGGCCCCCCAAAAAGGAAGTGCACACAGATAGTGTAAATATATTCATACAAGCTACATTTCACATTGGTGTACTGAGTTTTAAATACACACACACACACACACACACACACACACACACACACACATTTTCCCCCTATACCAACTCTTTTTAGTCACTACTGCTACTACTTTGTGGCTGAGAGTGGGCCCCTAGTTGCTTCCTGTCTCATTCCCTTGTATGCACACACACTTTCACACACATGTATTTGTTCTATTGCTGTCACATCTACTTTTATACACAGTTTTAAAACCACACAGAACGAGAGTGACACGTGGCTGCACACACACACAAGCAGCTAGAGTAATATAAACACGCACGGCCCTGTACATCTTTTCATAATACAAGGTAAAGAGTGACAAGGCCATAGAGGCCGGGCACTCCCTACGTCTCTCCAGCCTACGCCAGCACCGGCCACTCAAGGCTCGCTGTTCCAGATCATAGTTCCAAGGAATCTGAAATCCCCCTCCCTCCCACATACGTACTCGCTTCGATTAGGAATGAAAGAACAGCATCTCTCTGTGGTCTCATTACGAAGTGACACTCACCTCCTTGTCCCGAGAACAAAATCTAAGCCATGGATGGATGGAGGGAAATGCACAAATAAGATAATTGGGACTGAAAATCATTGGACCTATTCATGCCAAGAATGTTGTGTTTTTTTTTATATCTCAAACTGAGACTGCAAAAGTACCAAAAACAAACACTGTACTGAGACCTCATAGATTTGCTTTCTCTGCCCGAGTAAAACTCTCTTTAGATGTGGGCAGCCACAGCAAATCTAAAGGTTTTAGAGCTGATAAGAAGAAAATAACCAGTATGTTCATATGTTCAACAGTTCGAATATTTCGTTTTTTTTCTCTTGAGAAATACAAGAGGCTTCTGAGAGACGCATGTTCAACTTGGTGTTGCAAGTGGCTTCGTTTTAAAGGGTCACGCACATGCAACAAAAAGGGGAACCACTGGAAACACTTTTCTGCTGCTATAAAGTGATAAGTTCAACTTTGTCACCACAGTCTTATAAACAATGTTAAAAGCCATTCAACTTTAATAAACTTAATTCTGGTGGAGATCTCACAGCTTCCAAAGATGTGAGATATGTTGAAATACATCTTTAAATTTGGTCTAAATGTCTGAAAATGATCAGTGTTCATGAATATTTATGTTTGATGGAGTGATGCTGTAGGTGTGAACGTGAGTGTGAATGGTTGTTTGTCTCTATGTGCTGTGTGATGAGCTGGCAACTCATCCAGGGTGTAGCCCGCCTCTCGCTCTCAAGTCAGCTGGGATAGGCTGCAGCCCCACCGTGACCCTGATGAGGATAAGCAGTTATAAATAATGGACAGATGGAGTCATGCACTCACTGTAAACATCACATGCAGTAGCTTCAAAAAAGTACAGATGATACAGTCAAACAATGTGAAATTAAAGGGGTTCTCCACGTTTTTAGTATTACACTTCTATAAAGTTGGGGAACTCATATGAAACAGACCAAAGCAAGAACAGTGAAAATCAAAACAGCAGAGGCCGAGATATCCTGACTTTTAGTCTCATATATGAGTCAAGCTGCAAAAATACAAGATCCTACGTTTCCCATAATGCAACTGAACGCCTACACCTCCAGTTTGTAATGCCGGATTTCTGTTAGAGAGCTAATAATATTTTTAACAGCGGCTGCAACACAAGAATTTCCCTTCAGGGGTCAATAAAGCAATCTATCTATCTAAATTTAAGACAACTCTGATGACATCATCATGACATCATCCGGGGTGTTTCCCTCCAGAACCACAGAAGACGTTACTGTTTTAACAGAGTGTGTACCACTCCTAAAAATTAAAACTGGTGGGGCGTCCTTCTCAGACAGCACGTGAGGACTCCGAACTCACCAAGAGTTCAATCTGGGAAACTCAGTCATCCCTGTGGCATCCTTCACATCACATACTGGCCAGACTGGAAAACATGAACGTGCTGAGTGCAGTTTACTGGTGTCACATGGCTTCTGGGCACTGCAGTTCATACTTTCCAGTTTACTGCTTAGTTAGAGCCACCAGTGTGCCATGATCAACGTTTCCCAAAGCCTGAGGTGACATCATTAAATGTCTTGTTTTGTCCACAACCCAAAGACATTCAGTTTACTGTCATAAAGTGTCTAAAGTATTAAAGTAAACCAGAAAGTATTCACATTTGAGAAGCTGAAAACAGAGATTTGAATGTTTTTTCTTTTACAGTAATAGTAATAAAATAGTTGCCAAAAAGTTGATCTAATCAATTAATCACCTGATCGTTGCAGCTCTTATGTCACGATATAGCAATAAAAAAGATAATGACCCACATTTGTCATCTCCTTCACTGACCTCCACTCTCCTTTTCTACATTCCCCTGACAGTCAGACTCCTGCATACCTTAGAAATTATACTTCAGCCCAGCTGGCCCTGTTACCATTAATACCGTGGGCCCCCAAACACAGGGACTCCTCGTCCTTCATCTCCTCTCCCACCTCCTCGCCCTTCAACCTTCTTTTCCAGTGGTGGAAAGTAACTAAGTACATTTAATCAAGAACTGTAACAAATTTTCTTCTTCTTTCTTGTCTTAAATTGCAGTAAAGTGAATCATTTTTGCTCTTTTCAAAGAAATGTCTCATCATCTGAAGGGTCTCTGCTCAACCCAGTCAGGCTTCACCGCTCGCTGTTAGAAATTTGGCGACAGATACATGGTTGTGGTTTGGTGAAAACTCCATGATCGCACTTGCACTTACTTTTGAAAAGGGTAAAGGATCTTTCCACTTTGAATTGAATCATAAAACCAGCAAACTGTGGAATAAAGAGGTTCCTGCCCGCAAATGTCAAACGGATAAAGCTGACTGTAAAGTCAGGAGAGGAGATTTCATCTCAGATAGTCACAGGTGTTGAACAAATTGCATGAAATATCAGATTTTACATCATACATCATACACACAATGGTTTCAGCTCAACGTTCTTACACTCTAAGGCATCAACATTAAGATCGTTGGTTGCATGCCAGGTAACACAATCACACTCACTTCTCTCTATTTTCTGCTTGCTCACTCACCCCCTCATTCATTTATCCTCTCATCCAGCCAGTCACGCACACACACACACACACACACACTCTCACACTCACCCTCTCCTTCTATTTCTCTCGCAAACATACACACACACATATATTGTCACGCTCATGCACAGCCTAATACTACAAGGCCGTGGCCAGATGCAAACCAGATGTTCTCCAGATGTAGATAAGGGGCGAAAAACACATCAGCTGAAGCACACCACCTTTTCACCTCAGCTGCATGGAGCAGAAACAGATGCGGGACACAACCCCTCCTGGAGTTATGAATGGCAGATACAGTATATATTTTTAAGATTATTAGTATCACTCCTGCACTTGCTTACATGGCCTTGCATTGAAAATAAGCATGTATAATATTAGGGGGGAGAGATGGATTTATTTGAACGCAGCATCTTATGCATAGTCTGAATAAAACACATCTTTGTTTAATATTTCTTAGTCTCGCTGCTCACTTTTCAGTTTTGACATTGAACTCGTCTCAAAGTCACCTCAGTGAGACCAAAACAAGTCCCTCACAGACACATATGCAGGGACGAAAACAAAGGATCGATTTACACCCGCCTCTCCCCGCCCTTCAACCCCTCCTCCTCCTCCTCCTCCTCCACCTCCTCCTCGTCCTCCACGCCCACAAACACACTTTGCAAAAACAATATTTCAGAGAGCGTGATGTTATCACATCAAAGCACAGGCTGCTAATGAAAGAACAAGACACGCTTCACTTTCATTTTTGACATACAGATAAACGCATACACACATTTTCAGGCCACCACTGCTTAAAGAAAATAAATTTGAGACCCCCAATCTGTATGTTACCGGCATTCCCTCAGGCCAGCCCTGAGGACCCCCCCCAAAACAAACACACTGAGTCAGGGTCTCCTTGGGCACATTTCATCTTAAACCCATTCACCCTGACATGCAAGCTCCTCTGGTGAACCCCTGACAATATCCAGCTGCCAGCGAGCTGCCTCGCTTTCCCTGCACCCCAAATTTCTGCAAACCCAAACCGAGAAAGCACACAGACACACACAAACACACACACACACACACGAAATCAGAGCTCCTCCTCCCTCCCACCACCCCACCTGTGGCCTCCACAGCTGGGCGAATACTCCCATGGAAACTCCTCCCATTTACGCGTGGAGTTTTGTACTGTGTGTGTGTGTGTGTGTGTGTGTGTGTGTGTGTGTGTGTGTGTGTGTGTGTGTGTGTGTGTGTGTGTATTCATCGGTTTATCTCAGCACGCCCCCGTCATCTCTCACAAAGTTCCAAATTTAGTTCACACTCCACAGATTCATTTGGAGGAAAAGTTGCAGTGTGGGACACAGCCTGGATGATATTTATATCTCAATAAGAATGGATTTAGTGATTTGCAGGTCAAAGAAAAAATTGATCAGAGAACCTCTTTATATAGCATTATAGTAACAATATTTCAGTGTGTAGTTTTTCAGATTCTGCTGTTTGATGATGTTCTGACTGTTTTGACCGTCTTAGTTTAGCTTGTTAGGTAGCGAATTATAATTCAATATAAAGTTCAGCTGAGGCTGACAGGGAAGTCATTTGTTTTGCAGATATTTGGTCATGAAGGTGCGTGATGATGGTGCTACAAGAAAATTAAAAGTTATTTCAATTCACGTTGACATGTATGTCTGTACCGAGTTTCGTGGTGATCTATCCAACAGTCACTGAGACGATTCATTGCAAACCACAAATGTCAACCTCACAGTGCTGCTAGAGGAAAAGTCAAACGATCACCAAAGTCATTAGGATTCATCCCCTGGGGATCATGAATATCTGTGCAAACTCTTATGCCAATCCATCAGGTAGATATGACCATATTTCACTAAATAAAAACTTTGCCCTGCTGATGCCACTACAGGAAATGTTAGGGGAATCATCAGTTATTGGGGTTCATCGACTAGGGACAATGAATAGATACAAAATGGTGAATCAACTGACTAAAATGGTGAAGTGTCCTTAAACAAACATATTTAACCCTGGTGCCCTGAATGTATGGATGCATGTGACAAGTATAGTAAAAGCACGTTAAGTAGTCATAAGATAATGATTCAGGGAAATAACAGTGTTTCTCTGCAAAACCTTGTACCTTGAATGAACCTTTATTGCAGTTATGATATTTTACTTTAATTTTACGGTCATTTAAAAAAATATCTTCTGTATACATGTTTGCATGGATACATGTACGTGTGTGTGAGCTGCATAAATCACTATTTAGCAGACAGTTCTGAATGCTTGCCTGAATCATGCACACACACCGTCCTTTCTCTTTCACTTTTATTTGATTGCTATCTTCCTGTAATTCTCCAACATGTTGCCATCTCCTCTGCCATGGTACTACATCAAGTCCCTCCTCTTCCCATTGTTTGTTGTGGTATATCAGTAAATTATGATTGACGTAAACAATGTAGTGTCTGTGGTGAGCGTCTTCTCAGTACTTCCTTCCTCAATTGAAGGGCAGAAGGATGTGGAAACCCCCGTACTGCACCTGCGAACCAGCAGCTTCCTCTCCTATGCTTCATGCTATGTTCTCTCAGTCACAGACTTCCTGCTGAAATGAGACGACCACATTGTACACACTGTACATCCTCCTGATGTTTCACGCATCAGCACCAAACTCTCAGTTTCAAGGTTCTGGTGTAGCCATTGACCTCTGACCTGTAGCGTTCTGAAATCTCTGTGTCATCCTGAGTGAAACTCAACACAACAAAGTCATCCAATAAGTAGTGTTACTTAAGATATCAGGTGGTTACAGTTAAAAACAGTTAAAAACACTATCCTTGTTTGTAGCTGCTTTACTGGCCCATCACATGAATTGAAACCATATTTCACTCATAGTACAACTTTATTTTGTTCCGTACTTTTGTCAAAGGATCTCACAGAAAAAGGAAAACATCTTAATTAAGAGATTAAGATGTCTACAAGACTGACAAATTATACACTGTTAAGTAAATTAAGACCAGCCAACAGCCGGTTATTTAGCTTGACATAAAATGCACATAACACTATGTGAAAACCACAGTTGTTCGTTTTTACGCTTGGTTTTGTGCAGATTATACAAATGAAATATGATGTTTTAATGAGTGAGCTTTAGATGCATAGGATTTGGAGAGTCAGTCTAGCTGTTTCCCCAAACATGACAGGGACATCAATCTTCTTGAACTACTCCTTTAATAAGACCTGGTAAAGATGTTTAAATGAGAGTATGTGGTTATAAATCGGTTAATAAACATCTAGCTTTAATTGGTCTTTAGTTAATTTTGTGTGTTGTGGTTGCTTTGTTGTTAACCGAACACCTCATACGTTTTTATCGCTGAAATACATAATGGTAACGATTCATTTGACAACTTATTTTCTGGGTGGCTTATTTGATAAATATCCTTTAAAAACCGTCACATTACAGATCATTTCCAACTGAGTAACACTCAAACTGCTTCATTTGCAAAACACTGCCTGCAGTTGTAGGATATAGGTATGGTCAGCTTCCTAATAGCTTCTCTATAGTGTCTTTTGTGAATTTTACCACCCAGTGAATCAGTTACATTTGAATGAAAAGAGGTGAATTGAGGTGATTTTTTTTTAGCTAGCACAAGACCCACCGTGACAGTTCCCCAGCACATCTTCTGTCTTCTGACCCGAGTCACATTGTACTGTGTGACTTGTTTTACAAGCATGCTAATGTATTCAAAGTGCACCGACCACAGAGGGAAGACAATGGGCTTAATGACTGCATTGCAAACTGTAATGTACTGGAGAAGGATTTAGGATGGGGGGTGGGGGGGACGACACACACTACACACACACACCAAAACACACACAGCACTGTAGACAACAAGGAGAGGATTAAGGATTTGATGTCAAACAATAAGCTCACTGTAAATACAGGTCAGAGGACTGACAAAACAGTGAGGGATCATGCTGCTGAGTCCTCATTGTTTGCTGCTGAACCCTCAAATATGACAGTGTACAAAGACCTCTTGACACAGATTAGAGGACATTAGGGAAGTGGGGCGCAACCCTAACTGACTATTATGTATCACGATGGGAGAGACCTAAAATAACTCAGCATGTAGAAAAACAAGTGTTTGTACTGGAAACACGATGCCAATGAAGGAGCGGGTCATCTTTGTTTTAATTTAGGGACTGTATGCAAATTATGTGAGGGGTCACATTTGAGAAACAGTAGATGAAAAAAAATATAATTTTTATTTTTTTTAATTTTATTTAATAAAAAAGAATTTCCCCCTGGGATTATTAAAGTATTTCTGATTCAGATTCTGATGTGGATCTAGTCAACAGTCCACTCCCACTTTAAAGCAACTGACAGTATAAAGAATGGATGGCATATGTGTGAAGTCACCTGTAGGTTTCTGAAGACTCCTGCCTGATCTGCCTCATAATCGACTAAAAACGTGGATCACTGGTCAAATAAAGCAGTCATGTGCTAATTATCCATATCTTTAAGCTTTAATATAATTCACACGGGTGAGTTAAATAGAAATTCACCTTTAGTATAGTTGTCATGAATGGTGAAATTAGATATAGAGAGCAAAACAGTTGTTTGTACCAGGCCGTAAACATGTTTATTTCTGCTGTGAAGTTGGACATTTGAACATGGGTTCTTAAGGAGATTGACTGTAGCCAGCCTCAAGTGGACGTTTGAGGAACTGCAGTTTTTGGCACTTCCACATATACGTCACTTTCCATGGATGTTGCCGCTTGGTTAAAACATTTGATTTTGTTTTTGGCAATTGCTAAGTCCTCCTATAGCACTGTTTGTTTACATTAGCAGTTTTGACCTTAACAGCAAAGTGACAAAGTCCCCATACTTCAGATTTTTTTTTAAATTAAGTCTTTTTATGACTTTATTTGGCAACAACAGTTTGAAATAGACAGAGCTGCAGGCTGCAATCGAACCCGGGTTGCTGCGGTTAGGTCTTTAGCTTAGTACATGGGGCTCACACTCTACCAGGGGAGTGCCCCGTGAAGTAGTAATGTCAATCTAAACCACGCTGTTTCCCTAAATCTAACCAAATTGTTTTGTGCTTTTTTTAAGCCTATTTTTCCAACAATTTGTTTAATTTTTTATAAATTCAGTCCAAGGTTGAGCTTAATGGATTTGTGTGAACCTCATAAACACTCTTGGTTGCATTTCAAGAATCTATTTTGTTTGCTTTGTGTGTAATTGCCTTAAACTTCTGCTAAGCCCCCCATGTGAAAATACCTCTTTTCTGACCTAGAAACATTCCACGGTGGTGACATAATTACTTAAGAAGCCATGACTGTCACACACATTGCCCACAAACAATGGACGCACCGCTGCTACCTGCTTTGCTTAAGACATTATTAAGGCAGTGCACCTCGTAAACCACTTGCAGACACATTGCCTGCATCTGCAGCGTCTGAATCTGGGAAAACCTTCCCTGTATGAGGCTGTCCACGCACTGACTAATGTGTAAAAATAGCAAAAGTATGTTTGTGTAAAACCTGGAATAAACTTTCTGAGCGAGGGGCGTTGGTCAGTTAGCAGGCCTCTCAAATGACTTCTATAATGTGTCACTGAAAAGCTATGCAACAATAATCTATTTGTCAAGGAGAACAGTTTTCCATAATCGTTAGTCATATGAAATGTAGGAAGTCTTATGGGAAACGAACAGGATGTTATAAGGAAAGATTATTCAAGAATTAAGATATTACAAAAGAGATTCAAAGAAAAAAAGAACCAAAAAAGTGTGAAAGATTATGAGTGCAATGTACTAATAAATGATTGAAGTGGGCAATAATCTGCTTTTTACACATGGGAAAATAAGAATCGGTTGGAAAAATGTTCCAAGCGACCAATTTGGCATATTCAAATGCCTTATTTTGTCCAAAACCCAAGATATTCTGAAAAAAGACAGGGGAAAACCAGAAAATATTCACATTTCAGAGGCTGGAACAAGAAATGTTTTGACATTTCTGACTTAAACAACTCAAAAATGATCTTAAATGTTGCTGATTAATTACATGTTAATCGATTAATTGTTTCAGATCATCGGGTTAGTGCTTTTATTCCTGGAATTTGTTCCGGGTAGTTTTAAAATAAAACTGAAGTACATTAAACAAGACAAATAAGTTTGATTTTGAATTATCATCAGAATTGGACTGTTCCAGTAATGTGTGAGAAATATGTGCGTTTGGCTTTGGATGAAAACAGAATACTATAATCTGACCATTAAAACTATTTTTCATTTAATTCCGATTCATCATTACAAGACTCGAGTCAATTAAAAGGTCAAGAAGTCAGAAACAGTTGTAAAGAGAGAAACAGCCGCGTGTTTCCTCCTCTCTTCTTCTTTTAGCAACCAACTGCACATGACCGTGACATTCAGGTGCAGTTGCAATACTTTTCCACTTCATAGACTTCAGTACATTTATATATATATATCCAAATGAGGATGTGGTGAATCTGTAGGAGAAGTTAAAATGGAGCTGCATGACCCAGTTGGAGAGAGTCACGTTGCATTTCAACGTGACTCTCTGCAGTGGGCTGGGTGCCAAAACTAAACGTGATGCAAGCACAACACGAGAATGTGTGTCACATTTGCTGGAGAAGGGAAATGGCCGCCATTGCCAAGATATTTGACCTACTTCCAGTCCATGTGAAGGAGAAGTGGGGCACAAGGGGCGCAACAGAGCGCGGGAACAACAGGTTTGGAGCAGAAGAGCGCACGGACAGAATCAAGAGATTTTAACATGTTAACAGGGTAAGGAATTATTTATAATTATCATTATTAATACTTTTATACATATTTAACAATAAAGCATTAAATGCAAGTGTGTGGCTTGTTTTGCTTTCATGCACATTGGATGTTTTTTTCTCTGCAGCAATGCAAACATACTGCACCTCGTGTTGCGTTTAATTGTCGTAAGAATTTATGATAGCCGCGTTTTCACCTCCTGGCCGCGCTCCAACAATGACTGTTTTGATGGAAACCCACGTGACTGACTCCGCTAATAGGACCTCCTCCTCCTCCGCCACCTCCTCCTGTCTTCTGAGCTCCTTTACAAACAAGTCGCAGATAAGAAGCCAAGAAGGACCCTCCCGTGGGTAGTGCCTCACGAACACTTCTCAACGTGACACTGTTTATTTCCACGGCGCTGTCAGGAGCACTCTTCACTTCTTCCTCTGACTTGGAGCTAGTGTGTGCGTGTTTTTGCGGACGGATATCAACTTTTGAAAACTTTTTTTTTTTTAGGACACTGACGCTGATGGTAAGAGAGAAATATCATTTATTTCTTGTGTTTTTGACACCACGGTTTATCATTTTCACTCTAAAAGTCGCTTTTTTTGTGTTTATTTGAAATGTAGTCCGGATAAAAGTGGATGTAGTTTTTTTGACGCGTTGTTGTTAGCTGTCAAGACGCATTCAAAGTCCTCGGAAATGTGTGTGTTCGCGTTAATTAACACTTTTTTTGTTAATGTTTGGTGTTGTTTACGAACATTTAAGTGTGTGTGTGTGTGTAAAAGTGTCTTTGACAAGATGCGGAGTGTGTTTTTGTGTCGCATCTCATTGACCCACATCCGCACTGAATCTGACTGCGTCACAAAGTTTTGCCTGCACACTTTTTCTTCAGACACAAAATGAAGTTTGCGTTGTTGTTTTTTTTTTACCCAACACTTGCACGCTCATTTGTTGCAGATGTTGTTGTTGCATTTAAAAAAATAAATAATTGTAGTCACGAGTTTAGGTGAGTTGTGGTTCAAACGCAAGAGAGGTTTTCTCGGTGTTTTCCTCTGTGTGTGTGTGTGTGTGTGTGTGTGTGTGTGTGTGTGTGTGCGGGGACACTGACCAAAGTGGAAACCTGACCTGCATACCGCGCCCACTTCATTTTCGACACAAACAACTTTCACTCCTCTAGAGCAACCCTACTGGCCAAATAAAGCAACTATTTTATTTTTTTTCATTGCTCCATCATATGTTTTGTAATTTATCCAACTTTGAAGCAATTTGTGCGGGTTAAATTTGTTATCGAGCAAAGTGCGCACTTAAAAAAAAGAAAGAAAAAAAAGTCTCCCGCTGCGGTCTCGAACACATGGGTTTATATGAGCAGACCGACGTCGTAAAAATTACACTTTATTTGACTTGTGAAAGTGCTCTCACCAGATATTTATTCTGCAAGTGTCAAACAGTTGCGCAACCCTCTCTCCCTACCTCCTCACCCTTGATTCAGCTCCCCCCTCTGGGGTGTTTTTTATTTTTATTTCCAAGCCATTATTTCTGTCTTGTGGGTGATATGTTGGTATTTAAAGTCTCTGTACACTCTTCCCTACTGTGTTTTAAGCAAATATAAAGAACAACTTGCTTAGAAACGCCACGAATAAAACTGAAGTGTCAAAACTCCAACAAAAAATTTGGATTATTTCACATTTTCAGCTTGAAAGGACTCATGTTTAATGTTTTAAAGCAGAGCTAGGATACCTGATTGAAACCCATAATGTGACAACAATGTAACATAGATGTTGGGAGGGGATTAACCCACTAGGGGCCCCCTTTTTTTTTTTTAGCTCCTCACATGCCTTGTCCCCATGTAAGTTTAGTTCAGAAATCTGCCCCAGTTTGCAGCATGTAAAAACATTTTAGAGCGTAGACAATACTGTGTCACTATCAGTAGCAGCACCATATATCTTTCAGCTTTCTAGTAGTTACCACCCATCCATGGAAAAAAAATCCCATATCATCAGTCTTTTAGTGCCCGGACACAGCTGATAAAGCACCGAGCAGTCAGTTCAGTGGAAGTCAAACAGAGGCTTACAGACTCCGTACAGGATGTGTAAAGTTTTATTTCAGAGGCAGAATATCGGTTACCAGTGTAGAAATCGATGTCAGAGTTCAACAGTACTGCTCTAATTAAACGTGGCAGATGGCAGCTGGGGTATGTGGGAAACATTCCTCACAAGGAGCCTTCATGGACCTTTTCTCTTACGCGACCTGCTGACCTCTATACTGTTGACCTTTGGCTGTTAGACACCAGAGCAGGTGGAGAATCAGGTTGACTTTGTGAGTTTTATGTTAGATTTATTTGGTGTTGGTTCAACTTTACCTGTTGCTGCAGTAATTACTCAGTGGGTTAGGGGCACACGTGTGTTTGATCACATAAAACACAAAAGGCGCCAAAGAGGGCAGATGATGGTGGTGTGTATGTGTGTGTGTGGTGGGTATGTTAACCCAGATCACACCTCATTGAAGCTCTGCAGGCCCAACAGAGCCAACAGTCAACCTCTGGCCTTCCTCTAACACGTTTGCATGTGTTTGCTCTCTGACAGGGAAATGGCTAAGGTCTCTCCATCAACATTAACATCAACAGCAGCAATGGCATCTGACTCAGAGCTCTCACGTCTTGGGGGCATCGAGGCATTAAATTTGAAGGTGGGGCCGGTGCGGAGGAACCTCTTCGGGCCGGTGGACCACCAGCAGCTGCAGCAGGACTTCCAGCGGCTGCTCTGCATGAGCGTGGAAGTGGCCAACAAGCGCTGGAACTTCGACTTCCAGAGCGAGATGCCGGGAAATGGCACCAACGTCGAGTGGGAGGAGCTCAGGTGCCAGGACGTGCCGGCGTTTTACCGCAGCTGCACGGTTAGGGCAGCGGCGCCACTGCAGGACAAAAGGCGGACGTCTTCTTCGTCGTCAGGCGATTGTTCCCCGGGGTCCAGCAGCTCGTCCGGGTCTGGGGATGAGTATCTGGAGGTGACCACAAGGGGGTGCTACCGGCTCAAACGGCAAGGAAAACGCAAACAGTCTGCCATCACAGGTCAGTACCCTAAATATCTTGAGTAACGCAATAGTTCAACTTTAGCTTGTTGTCGTCATAAACCTTCCCTTTAACGCTGTTTTTATTCATCGTAGTTCTACAAATATGTATCATAATGTCGTAGTTATAAAAGTCAACAAGAACAGATTTTTCCTGACTTTGCATTGTCTTCTTTTTCTCTCCCAGATTTCTTCAAGGTGAAGAAGACCAAGCTTCTCCATTACAAAGCATCTTCCCGGCAGTAGAAAAGCACAACTAAGACCTAGTGGGAGATCACTTAGTGGTCGAGATCCCTACTACACGTCACCTCACATAGATATGTGTCATATCATATGTATATATGTAGCAATTTGTAACTGACTGTCAACAAGCTCATGCAGCATGGGCTTAAAAACTCCTCCTGACACCACATACCTTAAATTTTCAGCACAAGGAAGCTACCATTTTTTTCCTACTTAGTCAAGCTCAGACTTTAGAAACGGTTTGTGTTGATAATTACAAATATTCTATATACTGTTTTTCTCAGCTTTTGACTATACTGTGAAATGATTTTGAATGCACTCTTAATAACAGAAACCAGGCTTTTGTTTTAAGAGGTTAATTTTCTTCTGAGCGGGGCCTCGGATAGTATTTGACCTCAGTCCTCAACCTTTTTTCCTCCCTCTTGCTAAAAGTCACAAAGAGGTTTCAATTAGATGAGTTACTATTCCTGGCCTCGCGTCACACTTAGCCTTTAGTCTCGCCCCACAGCTCCCAAAGCACGAGAGTCGAGCCAGAGGTCAAAACCTCACCCAGGGCTCAAAATTTGGCAGCGCGACTGTGATTAGCTCCAGGTTAAAGGTCAACGGTGGAGGTCTGGCGATGAGATAATGCGGCCGTACCTGTACGATAAGTGACTTCAAATCTTAAAAGTACTAATAATAATGTTTCATATGTGACTATTTATTTATTATTCTTGATGGTATATCATCAAAATAAAATAAACAAGCAATAAAACGAGGTAAGATAAGGTGTTAGGAAACCTGTGCCATTGCCCCCAAATTATGCGTTAGTCATTATGGCTCATATACACTCCACCGTTGCCGCTTAGAAATATTGGCTATAAATACTTTACACCATCACAACATAGCAAAAAAAAATATTCCAACTATATTCCCTTTTTTGCTTTGTATTATTTGCATAATGGGGTTGTAAAAAATCTCTCTATTTTTTGGCAACAGACCTGAACATACCTTATTATGTTTTTCATCAGGTTCATGCTTGTAACTTATGTAGCATTTTTTTCCCCGCTCTTTGTCTTCATGCGATTTTCACCTTGTAGGTTTTAAACACGCCTCTTTTCTCCATGAAGGGAATGTAGCGTTTTATCACTGTGCTGCAGCTCAAGAGGGATCAAAACTTTTTTTCTGTTTTGATATGAAGAGTCGAGCTGCTTCGCATTTTTCCTGTCGCTGTGCTGTTCTTTTCTGTGTCTCTTCAAGTGTACATACGTGTGTTTGTGTGCGAAAGTGTCTGTTTTATCTTGAGGTTAAACTTTATGGCAGCTGAGGCAGTTGAACCAAAGAAAATTGCTGTGCCATTAAATTTAGAGACGCATCATTTATACAAAGTTGTTCACTGTTTGAGTGATCAGTTATGGGTCTCGAGCATGTCCAGATCTTCAAATATATTGTGTAAACACACCTTAAGTGACTCAAATAGGACGTGCGTGCCTACTTCTTTTTCCCTGACTACAGTAATGGATTAAAAGCCATAACCTGGATTAATCTACTCTACTACCTCATCAAGTGATTCAGTAAAACAAACAAGTTAAATAGATGTAAAAATGTAGCTCAGGTTGTCTGTGTCCACAGACGAAAGAGAGACAGCGAGACAGGAACGAGGGGGGTTCGGGGCTTATTATTCTGTTGTGGTAAAAGCTGTCGAGGTTCAGCGCTCCGTGTAGAGTTTCACATCAGGTAAAAGAGTCAGTGTGTCAGAGCGGGGCCCAGCGCCACGCAGAGGAAACTCCGGTCCCTCGAGGAGGAGACGGAGGGGAGGGGGGCCAGGCGGCTTTTGTTGTCTCTCCCTGTCTCTGCTTTGACGCTTTCCCAGAAATAGACAGAGCAGAGGAATAGTAGCGGGATGGAGGGAGGGGGGAGGAAGAACGAGGACAACTTTTTAATAGGAAATGAGAAAATGTCTCAGACCCCTTCTGGATCAAAGGATTTCTGCGTCCAGACAAGTGGCCTGTGATTCAGACAAGCTTTTGTCTGCCCACCCCCCCCGCCCCCCCCCCCCCCCCCCCCCCCCCCCCCCCCCCTCTTAAGAGTCTCTCCAGTCTCTCTTTCATGAATCAGCCGCCTCGGGTCTGCGAAAAATCGGCATGAAAGCAGTTTGTTCATTATCATGAAGGCGATATTTCACAGGTCTAAAAATAGCAAACACGGCTGTTAAAAATAGTTTTAAATTCGTTTGTCGGCTTATCTACGCGTGTGTGTGTGTGAGACAGTGTGTGTGTGTGCACCTACCTTCTCAGTGTGTTTAAGAGGAGACTTGTAAGAGAGTGTATTAACTTATTTTGAGTTCGTATCATTTGTTAAGCGGGGAAATAATTCTAAACCCGCCCCCCCCCCCCTCTTTTTTTTTTTTTTGCTCTAACTAACTGTTATTTCTGAAACTATATCTTTGCACTACTTTAAACATTGTTGACAAGAGAACTATTTTTTTATGGTAATCCTTAAAAAAAACAAAAAAAAAAACAACAACATACAAATACTCATGGAGAAACTGAGGCACAGATTAGGAATTTCTTGACATTTAGAATTATTATTATTAAACATGTTTAATGATAATAAACAGTTTCTAACATTGTTCATTGGTTTCTTAGAATTTCGTTATAGCGGTGTTAAACTTCCTCACGTCTGTTAGGAGGAAAACTAAATTAATAAACGTCAAGATCGATCTGTTAACTTCGCTTTCCTAATTCAGTCGCAGCTATATCAAAAGTGTAGCCTTTATTTGTATATGCATGAATGTATGATAATCTTTGTACACCCTTTGTAATAATTTTATTGTAATTTAATACTGGTTTATGTATCCTTGCAACATGTAAGAAGTGTATTTGTATGAGATCAGAATCATATTCCTTCTTTAAGATTTGTATAGAAAATATTATATTGCTGGGTTATTGGTGCACTGTTGCCTTTCATATTGTTGATTTTGATAGTGTGCTCAAAATAATAAAATGTTGATGAATGAGATATAAACCACAAAACACTGGTCTCAATTTTTTTCTTTCACTCTTGTTATGAAGTGTTATGAACATGGAGGTATGAGGAGGGAAAAGGTTGACGCTAAAGGCTTCTTCTAGCACCACCTGCTGGTTTTTAAGTTGCATTGCACATATAGTCAGAGCACTGGTCCTCAAACTAGACCACAAATGTGGGCATATGACTGAATTGGGCTACATACCGTCTGGTCTTGACCTTGACTTGGTATACACCCCTCAAAGTCCAGAGGACCCGGGGACCGAACCGGCAATCGTCTGATGATCCGCTCTACTTCCGTAGCTCCATAGAGGTAAAATCATCTGTTCAAAAACTCTTCAAATGTGGCTTCAAACAAGAAATAAAAGGGAGAAAGATCAAGGAGTATCACTTTTCTACCAATGAGCTCTGGTTCTTGAACCGGTTTACAAGAAGTCAACAATAAATCATCTTATCAGGTATAAACCCGCCTCTGAACAGGGTGGATCTACACTGCTGGTGTTATAGTGCTACTTGGACAGATGAATATTTTCTGGAGGTGGTACGTGATGTAAAAAAGTGTAACGAGCTTGAGAAAACATTGACGTCGACTGTTTTAAGATCAGTTTAGTCAGGATAAACTGGTTATGAGAAATATTCTGCAGGCGTTTTACAGGATATATCACAATTTTCAAAATGTCATTTATTTAAAAATGACATGTTTCATTTACACTGGTTAAAATGTGAAAAGTACACATAAATAATAAAAACAAAATAAAATCGTACACCACAGATAGTTCTTAATACATTTCATTTTACATTTGATTACAGTTTACTTGGTGAGACTGCCCAGGGGTGGGGGGGTCTGACGGTTTAACATGAGGAACCTGTTCCAGAAGCACTTTACATGTGGTTCATGTATCTGCATGCAACAGAGCAAACTGTCTGATTGGAACTAAAATGATCTTGAAGTGTAAACTAGAAACCCTGCCCAAACATCACCTCGGGTAAGGTTATTTTCCTACTCTGATCAGGAGTAATTATAACATTAATAAGATTAGTATTTTACCTTCATTAACAAACATGACAATGTTCATTAAAGAAACAAACAAATATACAACTTCTGCTACAAATGTCTCTCTTCTGCAATGTCAGTATGCATTTTATTGTTCCTGTTAGTGTGGGTGTGAGTGTTTTCCTGTGAATTAAGACACTAAAACATGACGTGTAAACATTCCAGTGAACAGGAAGTGGAAAAAAACATAACATAACATTGAGAGGACCAGTCCCCGTAATGAAAAAGCTTTACAGTATAGTTTCTAAACATGATTATACAAAAGTGGCTGTGAGTTTCCCCAAAAACCCAACTAACGTCTAAGTGGTTCACTAAAATCTTCAAGTCTTTGCCTGATTTCTAGAATACTACAGTGCAATATTCATTATCTCGACCAAAAAATATCATACATATCTACAAAAGCTGACAACAGATTTCCACATTACAATTATTATTCACATTCTTTAGACAATGAACCCCTGATTTAAAAAGGCCATTCAAACTGACTGGAGCATATACATTTTAAAAATCAATTTAAATCCTAAAATATTTACATAATATTTATTTGTGTACATTCTGTGATGAATTCACAGACTGGTTGTGCCTGACAGCCAGGTCCCTTTAAAAGCCTTTCTTTTCTTTTTTTCTCCCCCCCCATTCAGGCACTTCAGCTCAAACCTTTAAATCATTCACACATTTTATGCTTTAAGTGAGTGGATAAGACTTCAGTGTTCTCCTTTTCTGCTCACAGGAGTGCTGACAGACAAACACTGGTCACTGTGGGAGTACTCCACATCACCTTAACCATTGTGGCTGTGACAAACAGTTCCACCTCACCTAAAAAAGGAGCTGTTTTCTGAGCAGCCCTGCACTGTACTCACTGATAAAGAGTAGAAAACATTACGGCTGCCAGATGTTGCCGCTTTCACAGCTGCCGGCGCATCGCCCGTCTGTCCCTCCACATGGCACGCACCTCTTTGACGAGCAAAGGAGTGATGAACACAATGCTGCCCCCTGTCTGTAACACGAGGACACAAGAAGTTACACGAGAGTTTTATTCTTTTAACGTTACAAAATGATGCTGCGGGTGAGACAGGAGGGTCGAGTCAACTTTAAAAACAATGATCTTACCATGACAACGAAGAAGTAGAAGACACACATCCAGCCCAGCTTGCTCTCAAGCAGGGACACCAGGTACTAGTGGACGATGGAGATATAAATTGAGTCAAATATCAACCTGTGCACAGCCATGCATTATGAAATCCAAACTAAAGCTAGAAAGAGTCAGCAAACCATGGTAAAGTACATTAACAGAGAGCTTTTTCTGTTGTCATTCACCTGTCCCCCAGCAGCTCCTATACTCCCAGTCCCGTCCACTATGCCAGTGACGGTAGCTAAAGCCTCCTTACTCCCCCTCAGAGCCTCCTGTCTGCCCAGGTCAGCAGATATGGCGGAGCTGATCATGTTAGACGGGCCGCCAATGAAGAAGCCAGTGATAGCTAACAGCACAGCGTTGATCAACTGGTCGTTAGGTGAGCCTGAGAAGGACGGAGAAAGATAGAGGAACGAACTGTAATACACTTGTAATGTCACCATCGATCTTATATAAGGAAGTTTTGGTGGATTTCATCACTCCAGGTCAGAATGTCGAAGCTTTATGTGTCAAAGTACAGAGGTTAATCTCTTAATGATTTTGTCCAGGATGAGCAAATAGTAAAAAAAAAAAAAAAATAGCTTGAACACCCAAACTCTGCTTACTTAATTATCTCATTTGTTTGCCAATTGATTTTCTGTTGACTGATATAACGATGCCATACTCACGGCTGTATCCCACTAGGGCTGCCATCGCCAACACCAGACTAGTGGCCAACACTGGTGCTCTTTTTCCCAAGAAGTCAGATATCAAACCCTGAACTGTCCCTCCTGACACAGTGAGGAAAAAGTTAACATCCAAGGATATTTGTGTTTACTCTGACTGTGTATGTAAAAGAGCAACTGAAAATACATAAATTTGCCAGCTGCTCACCTATGATTCCTCCGACATCATACCACACAGACAGGCGGTCGGCCTGAGCTTCCTGCCAGCCGTAATTGTTGCTCAGGTAGAAAGGAAGCCAGAAGAAGAAGGAGTAGTTGACAAGCTTCAGGCACGCGTACGCCAGGGAATACTGCAGTACATAAAACAGTGACAGAGTCGACATGGTGTACACTTGTGTAATGAATTTGTATCATTTCATCTCTGTGGTGTTTAAAAGCACTTTATAAAAGAAACGTCTGTGGACTCACAGGCAGCACTCCGGGCAGACAGAAAGCCTGGCAGAAGCCGATGGCTTGAGGAGCCTCGTCCAGAGGTTCGTCCGGCTGCTGGATTGACTGGTGTTGTCTGCCGTACACCTCCACCTCCACCTCTACCTCCTCCTCCTCGTCGCTCATTAACGGCCGATGGCTGTCTGTGTCCGTCTCCACCGGGCTGAGTCCGGTCTCTGACTCCAAACTCAAACCTGATGCACACAAACACACATTCAAGCTCCGGACTTAACAAAATGTCTTTACAAGGGAATAAGTTATTATCTAATATGTTCCTTGCCGTCCTTACCAACTTCCTTCGGGGAGGTAAGCAGGCCGAAGAACACCACCACCCCACCAGCAAACTGCACCACTGAGGTCACCAGGAAGGCATACTGCACACAGCAACATACAGTGCTTCATGTAAGCATTTAGTGGCTGAGAATATGGTAAAAAAAAACAACAACAATAATGTGTATGGGTGTCTATGTTTTACCTCATATCCGTACTTGAGCACACTAGAAGCCAGGAAGGCTCCCAGGATGTTGCCTACAGAGGCGCAGGCACTCCACAGGCCAAACACAAAGCCGCGGCTGGAAAACAACATCATGAAGTTTAATTATAAAAAGCCTTGACTGTAAATAATGCACAGTGTCACTTTAAATACTCAACGTACTATATTTCACTAAACAACTCCACACACAGCTCAATGACTTGCTCTTTCTATATTCAGCAAATTGTATTTACAAGTGCTGCCGCTGAAGAAAACTCTAAATGGGCGTCTATGTTTCGGCAGCGGCGCCGATGAATGGATGTCATTGTTCGAGCGTGAGTGGGTGTGTGTCTTAAAGCTCGACTTGACAGACTCGAACTTGACTAAATGTTTCTCAGCTGGAGAGAGATGTCTCAGCCAGCGTTCCAAAACGTGAAGTTAAAATTGAGACGAATGGAGGACTGTCACACGCACCCCGTCTTGCCGAACCAGTTGCCCATGACGGCCACCACGCAGGGCCACACGGCTGACTGCAGCAGGCCGTTCAGCACCCAGAGGCCGCAGTACAGATAGATGTTGTAGATGTGGAGCCATTCGGTGAGAGTGCCAAACACAAACTCCTGCAAACACAAAAGAAAGATTGGGCTGTACTCCAAAATATCATATGGAGACAGTGTATCTTCATTCCAACGTGCTCCACTGACTCACCACTGCAGCAGAGCCGCACAGGCCGAAGCAGAGCACGTAGCGCAGGTTCACTCTATCCCCAATCACACCGCTGAGATACAGACCCTGTGAAGACAGCACCAATATGACTTTATTAAATCAGCCAGCTTATTACACGTTTTTATCATGGAATAGAAACTTGTGCTGCTGCTAGAGGCCGTCACTCCTGAATGAACGCGAGCGGCAGGAATCGGGTTTTCTCCCCCGTCCTACTTGGCACGCTGTGAATGCATGCCGCCGCCGGCCCGTGCCAGTTCTGCCGATTTCTGTGGCAGGCGACGCTTCTCTCAGAAGCTTGTTAAAACACAGAAAATCGTGTTCGCCACTCACCACTGCGTACGAGAAGAGGAAGATGGAGTCCAGAGCTCCCAGGAACAGAGTGGCCTGCTTTTCATCCTCGAACAGATGATTTTCCCCCCATGTCTGCGACGGTCATGGAGAGAACGGCGTGGGTTTAAATGCCATGGCGTTAGATTTCAAACAGACAACTTGCATTGTTTTCTCAGGGAGCAGATGAAAGGGAAGTTTTGTTAGCAAGAATCATTACGGTACGTTTCACTGGCCAACGTTTTTTACCTTTTAAATTTTATTTTTATTATGTGTGAGAGAAACATTGAGCTGTATTGGACTGCATGCTGTTCTGTTACATACCTCGCCGGGGGAGAGACTGTCATTCTGGATGGATGGTGTCCACTGGGCCGAGATGCTCACTTTCACATTGCTGAACGTCTTCCTGGACGCATGCAGCAAGACATAGCTGCAGAGACAGGAGACAGGTTTACTCAGCATGCAAAGGGAACGGGAGGTTTGTCTAAACCGTCCATGTACAACGGACAAGTTCATACTCGAGCTGGAGGGGATGCAGCTGTTTAATTATGGAACACTTGAGTCAGTCAGACTTTATTTGTATAGCATTTTCATACAGATTTCAACAGATTAAAATATATAAATAGACAAATAAGTTCAAGATCTTTGGATAATGGGTCGTAGTTATAAAGGACGCATCACTGTGGGTTTTTGTTTGTTCACGTTTGTTTTGGGCTACATCAGGTCACATTAGGCTTGCAGAAGGTTACATTTAAAGTAGTTCAGTACAGGAATGTAAATGAAAATACTGGAATGCAGTATTCTTTATCTAAGAAAGAGGAAATGGGCAAAATCCAACGCGAGCCCGGTTTTTCTGCTGAGCAGCAGTATTCGCTGAGGTTTCCTCCTGATAGGAGTGCCGTGACACGGCCGCAGACATGTGATACTAAATCTACTGTAAGTAAAGATTAACAGCAGTTAAATAAACATCTGGCATAAAACTCACTGAGTGGTCATACATGTGATATATAAACAGAAATACATACTCTGTTTAATGTTGCTGTTTAATCTTAATTTTTTAGAAAAAAGTACAATTCACTTTTCAGAACGTTTTAAGACTTTTTCAATCTGTGTAGTGACCCCGTCCATTGGAAATCAGTACTTATTGTCCATGTTATCTTGACCGTCTGACCTGGGTCACCTTGCCCCACACCCCCCTTCACCTACATTAACAGTTCACACTCATTCATGTGTGTTTCTACACTGGCTACATTTCACTTTTATGCAACTCCGCTATTTCCTTGTGCTTCGTTCTTGTGGCTCAGTGGGCTATGAAGGTCACTTGTACCCGTCAAGCCTTCAGTGGGTTTCTAGTTACGTGAAAGCTTGTCTAGAAACTATCCCAGCAGGACTTTTACAATGCTATCAGGTTTGAGGAGGCCTTTTTTTTTTCCCAGGCAGGGTGGGTCTATTTTTACCTAAAGAAGGTGAGGAGGAAGGCAACCAGATGATGATGGGTGTACTGTGACAGGTAGCCACAGCACGAGGGAGGCATCACAGGGACGGCGGAGCGGAGGGAGGAAGAGGAGGTGGAGGTGGAGGTCTTCAAGGGGGAGCAGCAACAGGACAGGGAGGGGGGTTCAAGTATTGTTTCCAACTATGTCAGAGGGGACAAGGAGAACAACAAAGAATCCTGAAAAGAAGGAATTGGAAACCAATGTTAACTGTGCTGATGTTGACTTTTGATTGTAGGGCAACAGCTTAGACAAAATGATCCCAGTGCTTGGCTTTTTAAGAACCAAAAAAAAACATGCAGTGATCACCAAAAATAAAAACCCATATGGCTCCAACTACCACCGCCACACATCCCAGGTTTAAACATGACCAAACTGTGTCCATGCAACTCCTCAAACCTAAGACTGTGGTGAATATTTGACCCGATCTTACCTGTCCTAGTTGACTCCTGTACTCCAACGGGCGATACTACCTTGAAAGCATCCATGAATGCTGCAGTGTGCTCTGGCATCTACAGGTATCAATGGAGCCAGTGTGAAACCACCGCCTCTGAAACCATTACACCTCCCTCCCCCCCCACCAGCCTGTTCAGCCACGCATTGCCTCATGTCGTGTACACAAAAACTAGACATGAATGATACTTTTACTTTTACAGCACGATACCGGTGCTGTACTTCTACCCTAAATGCAACTCCCCTGTGTGTTTGTGAAAGGCAGACATGAAACCAGAAAGACACGAAAGAAGTGTCACAGCGAATGAATGGATTAAAACAAAATGTTGACTGTAGGCTATTTGCTTAATAATACTGGTAACTGTGCAAATACTTATAGAGAAGAGAACCCTAACCACATTTAACCACGATTCTCCACAGTTCCTTTATTGGTATTGTTTTTATTTGATCGATTACCTTCCTTCTTACCCTTTTTTAACCGATCTCGGTGTAATTAAGAGTCTTTTAAAGTATCTTTTATACATTTTCCCATGTGTCTGTGCCCTTCGCAAAGCCTATTATAAGCATTGTGTCCACTTACACCTAACCCTGACCCTAGACTGAATGTTCTTCTTTCTTATGCTCACGGTTACAGAAAATACTCAAACGTGCTCTGGTTTCTGTTGCATGTACATGTTTGTGTTTATTTTTTAAAAGATCATATATGAAATATGAATTAGTCTGCTTAGTTCTGTATGTTCACAGACAATAATCATGGTGTGTGTGTGTGTGTTCTTGCAAAAAGAGAGAGTTTGGAAAAGCAGCAGTGAGGCAAGGCATGAGTCACATAAAAAGTGATATGAAAGTCATAATGTAACCACTGCCTCAGCGGTTTCATCACAAACGTGCAGCCACATAATTGTCACCTTCATAATGTTTCCCTCAGCCTCCTCTTATCAGCTAAAACAGGCTGTAAGCTGCCATGCTGCTCCCTGAAGGTAAATAAGGTTTCAACAGACAGGTGGGACTGTGATCTGTGCCCTGTGTACAACACAACGCTCTTGTTTTCATGACTTTTGTGTTTAGAGAAACCAACAACTCGTCTTTTATTGACAGCAAACAACACGCCCGTGCATTTTCAGTCATTTTAATTCATTTAACATGCATTTAACAGCATTTTTCGGTTGTTTTCAGAGAGATAATGTGTCACAATCTCTGCTTTAGTGTGTGACAGCCTCGGTGACACCTCAGCACGAGCACAGCTCAAACTGTGACACAGCCTTTACCCACAGAGCCAGTTCCGGGTCTGTTTACGTCTTTAAACGCCTACAATGTCTACAGACAAACAGGTTACTAAGTCCTGAAGCTGTAAACACCAAAAACAAAAACCGTCTTCTTACCTTTTTCCCTTTTCCTTGCTCAGGTAACTGTTAGCTCGCTCGCTCCATGGATGGCTCGCGCTAGTGATGTGTCGGTCGCGGACGAGCCGGTTCAAAGAGCCGGTTCAAAGAGCCGGATCTTTTAAGTGAACGATGGGATCCGGCTCCCGTCCGTCCGCGAACCGCTCTTTTTCTTTTCTTTTTTACTTTTCTCTTTAGGAAAAGTACCTGTGGGCATTGGCTACGGGTGTCACATGCATGTTTGTGCAACCAATCATTTGAGGATTGACAAGGAGCACAACACCAAGCAGGGACAGGCGGTGCTGAGAGGTGACAAGAGACAAGAGGAGGGAGGCACGCTGAAGATGAGAGAGGAGTGTGGTGTAAAAATATATCATTTTTTACACTATACTAAAAACATTTTGTTTTTATTTGTCCAGATGTCAGTGGTGGGCATTAACAAAGCACATTTACTTAAGCGCTGTTATTTAATTTCTCTTTTTTTCAGTACTTTGTGTGTGTGTGTGTGTGTTTATATAAATATTAAAAAATAAAATGTCAATAGCTGTCCTTTTAAAAATTTCTATGCTTAGGTTTTTATTATGGCGTTTCGATCTGCTTTGTGTAGCAGAGTGGTTCTTCAAGCAAGTTAGTGCATTCATTGGGTGGTTTCAGGGAGTTACAAGGGATTTTACAGCTGTAAATGTTTGTTGGCTACAGCAAATTATTTAAATTCAAGTGATATATGCGTTCAAATACTAATCTGCCTGAATTATAAAAGGAAAAAGGAAGAGCCACTTGGGAGCCGGAAGAGCCGGCTCTTCTTGGTGAGCTGAGCCAAATGATCCGGCTCACTAAAAAGAGCCGGAATTCCCATCACTAGCTCGCGCTGCTCTTTGAGGTGACAACAATCTGTGTTTACTGTGTGACGCCGGCGCGCGCCACAGCACGGCGGCGCACTGCTGCCACCAGCAGGACAGGAGTGGAACTACAGGCCAGGCCACATGGACAGCTGTTCGAGGCCCGCCACATAGACAGCTGTTCCAGTCACACCTGTCACACCGTGCCACTTGTCGAGCTGCAGCCTGCCTGTCATTGGCTGGCAGGCGGGTTTCTATATAGTTTAAAATCTGCACCGGCAAGAATACTTTCGTTCAACACTCAACAAGGATCCAGCTCTGATCAACTCCTAAATTCTGGTAAGCCTTCTTCTAATGCGCAGTTCGTTTGTTTAGTTTATGTGTTAAATCATTTCAAGGATTTGATAGTTTGTTTTGTTGAAGTAATATTTTTAGTGAAGTGCACTAGAAATGTAGTTGGATGAGTGTGGATTGAGGATTCAAATTCACAACACACAACAAAAAATTAGAAATATATGCAAAAATGAAGTTGTACATAAGAAAAAAATCACTGTTGCCCATAAAGTTGGAATAATTCCTCTTTATATTCCTATTCATGCACATCAGGTTAATTGTGGTTTAACGTTCACTGTGATGTGTGTTGAGTTTTGAACAGATACACTTTATCTATCAAGAATAAATCACATTGTCACAATCATTTCATGAGAAGAGGTAAAAATATTCTATTCCAACTGTATAGGCAACTATTGCAACCTTGGAAATGGATTAGATAGAAAACAACATTAAAAACAAACATTATGACAAGTCTTTCATTGTGCTCATTTATAAAACAGCACTTCTATAATTTAAGAATACTACTTCTTGGTCATGTGAGTTATTTTGTATCAAAAGAGTAGTTTTCGTTTGAATGTAACACTTTTAGAAGTCCCACGTCATTTTGTTTTTCTTCTTGCATTTTTTCAAATCACAATGGGACCCTCTTAATTATTTCTGTATGGAAGTGAATATACACCGTAGGGCATGGATGGCGGGCTGACGTGCTACAGCTGCATGACCAACTGTAGCTCAGGAGCAGTTGTGATGTGAATTCCAACAAGCTTCAGATTTGGTGGGAAACAATGTAAGGCAATGACGTCCGTCTCATCTGTCAATAATTTCCCTCCATTTCCCTCTAATTTTGCGTCTGTTTTGAAGAGTCATTCATTCTTTATTGCCTTCTTATAATGTCAGCTGTGAGGGAGAAAGACAGGCATGAAGAGAGAGAGAGAGGGGGAGAGAGAAAGAGAGAGAGAGGGAGGAAGTCATATCCAGGGTGTGTGTGGGCAGAGTAAGAGTGAATGAAAGTTGGAGATTGGAGAAGAGACAGTAAGTGGAGTGTACAGAAGTTTGAGGTGAGACTCTTATGTCTCCATTCAGTTAAACATCTGACGCCTCGCTTTCAAGGCTTCAATCCAGTTAGAAAACCTTATTTCAGATTGTTCAACCTGGATGTACAGCACACCGCACCACGGTGCTTTGGAGGTCATACCAATGGATACTGTTATAGCAGCATCGGTTGCATTATGCTCTCAATTCACTTATGAATACATGGATACTGTACGGCAGAAGGAGGTAAGAAACCGATTTAACTTTGTATATTTAATATACAAAATGTGATGTGTGCCTCAAGCGCACAAACATTTGAGACATTTTTCCGCTTTGTCATGTCACTTGGGATGGACATCTGTATTTCCTAACAGCATGATGAAAACTGCAACTGCTTATGCCCGTTTTAATTAATTGTGCAGCTCTGGATGGCTTTATCGCAGTAATGTATCTGAATGCCTTGTTTTCCAGCTAAATAGCTATAGATTAGATTTTAAAGGGCTGTATCTGGTCCCTCTGCTCATGCACACTGTCACTTGGACTGTATCAACTAAACAAATGATGACACCAGCCTCAAAGCTGGGAAATTACCATGCACTATCTTAGAGGCCGCCGAACTTTGAAACATTGGCCTCACATGTGAAAGTATGAGAGTCAAGAGGAGGGAGAGCAGAGCGTTTCAGTCGCAGTGCGGGTCAAAGGTTGGTTTCCTGTGAAGAGAAGGCAGCAGTACAAGGAGCGTACAACAATACCCTGAAGGAAAGAGAAGGCAGAGAAGAGTGATTCAATCATGCAAGAGCTCCCTAATGACTGTTGAAATGTTGGTTTGTGTGATGGACTGCTCGAGGGAGTTGCACAGAGTCTCGGCCTGTCATGTTTTTCCTTGAGTCTGCCCAGCTGGCCCTCGAATACTGCAGAAAATGTTTTACCAAAGATCTTAATCTAATTTTGACAAATAATGTGAAATAAATTCTTCAAGTTTATGTAATAAAAATGTGAATATTTAAAACTCAGAGCTAAGAAATGCTAAAGATGATTTCCTCTCTCTGTGTCTCAGGTGTACAGTGATCATGGAAGCCACTAAGAGAATGACAACTGACTGTACCTACTCCACTATCAACAGGTTTGTATGGGAAGAAGTTCATTACTCATCTCTTTCCCTATAGGAAATGTACATTTTCCTCTCAAATTCCCACTGAGCTTGAGAAATAAGTAACATGTTTTGAGTTGCCCTTTACTCATCGCATCCATTAAGGAAAAGTCAGAAAAGGTCTTTCAACTCAAGGCTTCCCATTTCCTCCAGTTTATTTATTAAAACATAACGGTTTGATGAAATGGGCCCGGCTCCAAGTATGTGTTTATTTAGCGAGGCTGATGAGAAGAAGATGCTCGGTCATAGGGTTGTCCTCTGGCATTTACTCTCAGGCTGAATTTTCCCACTGTCGCCAGAAAAAGACTAAGTGTCCCCGAACTGGCAGTCAGTCACTGTACTGGGAAGTTCAGAGCCTTTTGTCAGCATATTATTGCCCTTTTCTGATTAAATTCAGATAATGAGTGATGCAATTATCATACAGAAAGATGTGTTTTTTTGTGACATACCTCCATAGCCCTATCAGATAAGCTCAAAAACCTATCACCAAATGTATACGCTTCAGTTGATTTTAAAGTAGATGCTGTTTTATACGTTTGCTTATATAAAATCACATATTATTACAATATTTCTTCCACTTGCAGTGACAGAAGCTAAATATTTCAACCATTCATCCATGATTTCTGTTTAACCATTAGCTTTAGGTGATTATGTTAACTGTTTATCCAGGAGTTTTAGCCAGTTAATGAGCTAACCTAACTAATTTAAGGTTTTTATCCAGTACATTTAACATTTTTACATTACTTTTAGCTAGCTTTAATTATATTGTTTATACAGTCCTTTTAGATAACTGTTTAAGCAAGTGTTTATATGCCAAGCCAAGCGTTCAGGTGCTAACTGTCTTATCAGGTTGGGAGGTGTACTGTCCAGTATTAGGTACAGATTATTATGACAATACATTTACTGAAATCAGCATTATGTTTGGTTGATGTTTTAGTATTTTTGTTATTTAAGCTAAGTGCCTTGGGTGGGAATTATTGCTGGATGTCATACAAAACTCTGTCTAATATTAGATTTGACATTCATGATCTTATACTCATTTGTAACTTTTATACTAACTTTGTAAACATGTTTTTCCTTTGTTTGTTTAGGCTGAAGAAGGGCTGCCGTGGTGACATAACTGGTTTCCATATTGCTTCAGTGGAAAACAAGGAAGCTGGGCAAAGAAAAGTGGGGGCACAAAAACTCCCCTTTGCCCCAATAGACAACCTGAGCAACCAGAGGGCAGAATCACCCATGATGGCTCACAGGAGGCCGACCTTTGACCTTCACAGCAATGAGAACACTCTCTTGGTAGACAACAAGCTCCCCAGATCCAATAGAGGCAACATCAAGGACAAGATCTCTTTGTGGGAGGGGAAGGAGCCCACTCACTCACCCATCACCTCAGGTTCTTTGGGCCACAGCGGCAGCATAAAAAGGACAAACTCCCTGACAAAAGGCAACAGTAAAACTACTGATGAGCAGAGTGCAGAGAGTTGCAGGAGAGTAGCCGTGAAGGAAAAGGAAAATCTTGGGAAAGAGAATGGGGATTCAAGGCCTTGTTCACCTGCTGAAACTGGAAAACCGCAAACAGGGATGCTCAAGAGCAGCAAGACCAGTGAGAACCAAAAAGGAGAAGATTGCAGTAGAGTTGTCCACAAGGAAAAGCAAGATCACGAGAAGGAGAATGTAGAAAAGCTTGGGGATTCAAGACCCTTTTCGCCTATGGTGGTAGTGCAGCAGCAGGTGGGGACATTGAGGAAAAGCAATGACAGAAGAGCCGCAGAACAAACCAGCCAGGAGAAGAGAGCTGTATTTACTCTTTTCAAAAAGCTGGAGGCAATGGGGGAGAACCACGGGAAAACTCCCACAGAGCTTGGAAACTACTTCAGCCCACCGAGCAAGGACAAACAAGTCGAGGTGAAGAAGAAAGAATCTGAAGTTATGGGTCAAACTGGTGCAGTGAAATCCTCTGGGACCAGAGATGGGAAGCAACAAGAAAATGTGTACACAGAGCCAGGGGCGCCCCCCATCAACCCAGTCCCCAAACCTCAACGAACCTTCCAGCATCCAAAGACCGCTTCCATTGGGAAGAGTCAGAGTCAGGGTAGAGGACAGAGGAACCTTCCACCGCTGCCTTTAATCTCCACGAAAACTTCCACAAAACCTCCCTCTGGTGTCTACAGGAGACCCCGGGGGGAGAGAGTCAGAGACAGCATCAATAGGTATAGAGAAAAATGTAGCCAGAGCTAAACTAACATAAAGTGGAATCAGTATTTTGTGGTTATAGTAATAGCTAAACCCAATGTGAGACTACCTGGAAGAATAAGGAAAATATATGCAGATAATAATAGTTAAATCTTGGACCATATTTATTGAGTTAAACTTTAGAAGAACTAATTTGCACTTTTGTTGCACCATGACAGGAAATCCTTTGAGTTTGAAGACCTCGCGGGGTCAACTAGCCCGCTCTTCTCTCACTCACTGTCTCAAGAACATCACTATGAAGACATCCTCGGTCAGTCACCTACACTGTCTGTCTGTCTATCTGTCTGTCTGTCTGTCTATATATAAACTGCTTCAACTGCAACAACATTATGCAGAAATACTGTATATCAGAATAGCTTTCAGATTCCCTGAGACTTTTAAATTTTGCCTATGAACGTGCATTGAATGTTGCCATCTTTGGTCTCCCTGCAGACTCTTCCAAGGAGAACCCATATGAGGACATAGAGTTGGAGAGTCAGTGCTCCCAGCAGTCTTTGCCCTCCTCTCCTGGCGCCGATAGTACCAAGGTTCCAGCAGTACAAGCCAAGCACAATACTTTGCAGTGACAACACTTCTTATTTAAATGATTGTGAAAATGCATTCATTGGTTTTTCTGACTATAGATGTCGAGGCCTGGCTTCTTCAGGCAGAACTCAGCCAAGAGCTTCAAACTGCTGGACCTGCGGAGAAGTAACCAGTCGACCCACAGCAGCAGCAGCGGGGGTGTTTCATCTCCACCCCAGCTCAGCCCTCCCTCCACTCCCATTGGGCATGAAAACACATCCTGGCTGCCCGGGGATCCCTACAGCCGCACCTGCCGCAGGATACCAACGGTGTGTGTCTGAGTTCATATCTTAGGGCTGTATATGTATTCTCCTATTCAGAATCCCCGAACTAGAGTCGAAAGATGTCATGCTGTAGTGTTTCTTCACACTGAGTCAGAGCTTTTGTACCACAGATTGTACTAAGAATCAACAGCATCTTTGAGGCTCGGATCGGGAAGAAGCACCTACGTAGGATCTATCATTACGCTGAGACAAGCTCAGGGAGAGGTAATGATGTTAAAATGATGGAAGAAATCAAAGAAATGAAACTTTATTCTTAGTTATTTTTTATGCAGATAATGTAAATGTGGAGTTTTGGCTGAAGATGACTCTTGTTTGCAGTGACAGATGAGAACAGCGACTCTGAGAGTGAAGTTGAAGAAAGAGCAAAAGGTAGACAACTCTTAATGTCTATAAGCTTTTACATCTCTTGACATCTTCAATTTATAACTTGTATCAATTACCTTCCTCTGTTCCAGCACATCGTCAGCGTCTTGTGTCAGTCCAGTCCATACTGAGCCAGCCAGGAAAGTCTCAAGGCCACTACAACGGTGCCAACAGCTCTCTGGAACAGGAGCTCCACCAGCGTCAACTCTTTGAATATTTTCTAGTTGTGTCACTGCAGAAGTCGAAGGCTGGTGCCCACTATGTGCCGGAGGTCACGCAGCAGTTCCCCCCAAAGGTCTGGAGCAGAAAAGTGCTTGACACTTTGCTTTTTTTATGTGGTAATTTTGTTTTAAAGGGTGAATCCATCGATTTTACACCTTAAGTTTAATAAACTCATGTAGAGTACTGTTCAGCCTGTGAATACAGTTGTATAACTCTTCTGTAGCTCCAGAAGGAGTTTCCTAAAGTCAAGAAGGAACCCATAAACGGTATATATCCCAACTTGGGCTTGAGAAAGTCAGGATATCTCAGCCTGTGCTGCATTCATTTTGAGTGTCTTATGTGAGTCTACAAACTTTATGGAAGGGCAACACTAAATCCCTGAAGTACCCGTTTAACTTTTTAGGACTAAATCTTTAAAGACAGACAAAGTAGCAAAAATTTAGTCCTGTTGCGTCACTGCTTTTGCAGCTGGAGAGGAGCTTCAAGTTCATGAGGGAGACAGAGGATCAGCTGAGGATTATTCCACAGTTCTGCTTCCCTGATGCAAAAGACTGGGAGCCGGTGGAGACCTACCCAAGGTGAGAGCGTCGAAGTTAACTTAAATCACATAAATTACACTTAATATAATGGCCAGCATAGTTTTAAATACTCTCCACAGAACCATTTGTTCCCATAGCAACTCAATGAAGAAGAAAACCTGCTGTTTAGCCCCTGATACACATGACGGCTGATGTGGACTGATGATGTAAAGATACAGTCCATTTAAAGTTACAGTTACAGTTTGTATGTATTTGTATGTTTCATATGTACAATCAAAATATGCTTATCACATGTTTATTTGTGTGTTTCTTGTGGGTCTTCCCTCATAGTGAGATGTTCGCTTTTGTTTTGACTGGAGAGGATGGGAGCAGGAGGTTTGGATACTGCCGGCGTTTACTGGTAAATAGCAAATGAGCAGAATAAATAAGTGTGCTGCTACCGAACAGGAAGTGGCTAAATACCACGATGACGGCTGAGTAAATAAGCGTGCCAAAATAGTCGACGTGCCTGTGGGAAAACAGAAGATCTCTGAGTCTGGGAGGAAGTGTGTGAGACTGGGAAAGTGTGTATGTGTGTGCTTTCACATACGTTTCTGTCTGTGTATTTCCACAGTGTTTTAGTACTGTTGAAGGGTGTATTAATGTGTTTTTCATTCTTTTTCTATTATATGTCCAGAAGTATATATGTGAGTGAAGAATTATATGTCTTGTCAAGGGAAAAATATGCAAAAATGTTGTTTTTTTTTGGAGTACAGCAATATTTTCTGACATACTTAAACTTTAAATAGCTGTTAAACTGTATTTCAGTCAACAGCAGCAGCAAATAAACCTTTATCTTTTGTTTTCAGCCCAGTGGAAAAGGTAAACGTCTACCAGAGGTGTACTGTATTGTTAGTCACCTTGGCTGTTTCAACCTGTTCTCCAAGGTAAACCGCTGCTCACCTACAGTCCTATAATTATCATAAAGGTAATTAAGCAAATCTATAAGGTGAGTGTATTTGTGTGTGCTTTAGGTGCTGGATGAGGTAGAGAGGCGGAGAGCTTTGTCTCCAGCCCTTGTGCAACCTTTTATGAGGGCCATCATGGAAGCTCAGTTTCCAGCTCCAGGCAGAACAATCACCATTAAGACGTTCCTCCCTGGCTCAGGCACTGAGGTGAGCGACACAGTTTAATTCATGTAAATTTAATTATGGTGTTATATAACTTTGTAGACTATTTTATCCGTCCTATCCTCAGGTGATGGAGCTTTGTCGGCCCTCTGACTCACGTCTGGAGCATGTGGACTTTGAGTGCCTGTTCTCCTGTCTGAGTCTGCGGCTTCTCCTCCGGGTGTTCGGCTCTCTGCTGCTGGAGCGACGGGTCATCTTCACCGCTGACAAACTCAGGTCCGCCCCTTAGTGAAGCCATGTATCCTGCAGGCTTCCACAACATACTGTAGCTCCCCTCTGTGTGACAGCTCATATAATGACTCTTAAAATATGAGGTTGCGCTGAACATCCTTCCTCCATTGTTTGTGTAATTATGCAGTCGGCAGATATTAGGTACAAGAATGAGATGTTTTCATTATGAAGTTATAAGAACTGCGGGTGGTCCCGACCCACAGTTTTAAATAAATTTAAGGCAGCCCCAGTTTTTATTCAGGGAACATACCAGAGAGTTATTTTGAGGCCAGCCTGTTGAGTTGTTTTGTGCTGGGGCTAGTTTGTTTGTTCTGCAGGAGAGAGCCAGTGGGAGTCAGAAAGAGCGGTCACACTAGCAGATGACTGGAATTCAAAGTTTGAGTGACGTAAATGAAAGAAAGTATGTGGTTTTGCCTTCCACTCTGGGAAATGTTCTGACTTTTGGGTATAGTCACAATGATTAGAAGGTATTTTAGAGCACAGCGCCCTCATGTGGTGAGAATGAGGAGGTTACTCACTTTGTGTGTCTTTCTCTGGCCTTCTCAAAACTAATATTGCTCCTGTATCTCTCCTTGCAGTACTCTATCCCAGTGCTGCCATGCTGTTGTGGCCCTGCTTTACCCCTTTGTATGGCAGCACACTTACATCCCCGTGCTGCCCTCGGCCATGCTCGACATCGTCTGCACTCCAACCCCATTTATCGTTGGCCTGCTGTCCAGTTCTCTGCCTCAGCTCACAGAGCTGCCCCTGGAGGAGGTCAGAGAGTCGAATTATGTGGCAAAATCTGCAGATTTACAGATTTATCACATCATTAGTGCAAATGTATGTTTTCTGTGCCCAGGTTCTGGTGGTGGATCTTGGAAACAGTCGATTTCTCAGACAGGTAGGCCATGTGTTGAGTCATGTTTGTGTCTTTTTATGGCTCTCCGTGGTTTTTTAACACATGATTTCATCATTGACAAACGTATAAATGGATTTTCTATCCTGTTTTGTCGTCTGCAGTTGGACGATGAGGACTCCATCCTGCCGCCTAAGCTCCAATCAGCTCTGGAGAATGTTCTGGAGAGGAGACGAGAGCTCGCTAATGAGAGAGGAGGAGACACACCCAGTGGTGAGACATAACAAGGACTGAAACTGAAATTTTGCAACTGGAGAAAGTTCAGCAGCACCATGTGGTTGTGTTTTTGTATGTATGTCACAAAAGTTTATCCTCTTTTCTTCAGACTCTGGTCACCTCAGCACCGTTGTGTCCGAGGCCTTTGTTCGTTTCTTCGTGGAGCTTGTAGGCCACTACCAACTCTTCATCATCGGAGAACGGGAAGACGGCTACTCATCCTCTTCCTCATCCCCGGTGCCCTGCTCCTTCCAGCGCGAGGGTTTTCGTAAAGCGATCCCGTCTAAGACTGTGCGCCGCTTCCTGGAGGTCTTCATGGAGACCCAGATGTTTGGCTGGTTCATCCAGGAGAGAGAGCTCCACAGGCAGGCTCTGAGAGGTAAAAGGCTGTGGTTAAAAACGAGGAGGTTCATCTGTTGAGAGGCGTTACAGTCATTCATGACTCTTTCTCTTTCCTCAGGACTGTTTGAAATGAGGGTGCAGGAGTATCTAGACTCCATCCATGAGAATGAACACCGGAGGGTTAACAGGTTTCTCAAAGGCTTGGGTAAGGTTGTTTCTTTGCCAGAGTTTCTTTGCTATAGTGAAAAAATCTCACCTTAAACCACTCTTCTTTTTTTTTCTTTTCCTCTCCTCCAGGGAACAAAATGAAGTTTCTTTCCAAGAAGTAATGACACTGTAATTGCACAGAAGGAGACAAAAGAAGCACAGAAAGACTGAAATTTGACAAAAGAAATAATTATTTGACACTCGTCCACGCCATCCTCATCTGTATCAGTGTTGAAACTGAGGGTTTTCACTCGAGGACTCATGATTGGATGGCTGTTGGGAATCACAATTTTTTTTTCCACCAAAGGAACTGTAGACTCACAAAAAAACGGGCTAACCAGAAACCTCTTGAATTCTTCAGGTGTCAACATTCATAAGAACAAACAACACAGTGTATAGAAATATTGGTCTCTGTAAGCTACATATGGCTGACAGGAAGACATTCTCCACAGTTTGATGGTCACCCTTCGTATGCACTGAAAGTTCAGTCATAGTATCTTCTGAAACCACTAGGGGGCAGTAGTATATTTTCTCTGGTTACATGATCTTGACACTGATAGTGAATGACCAGAAATGACAGACCTGCTTTGCTGCTCTTGCTTCAATGCTTCAATTCTGTTTTAGTCATAACAGTGATAACATCACAAATGTTTGACTCTTTGACAAGTAAATAAACATTCTCTGTTGGCTTGTTTTGAAGCGGCGGGTCTTGATGTTGTCACATTTTAAAATGTGGCTCTTAACTTTGCAAATCTATTTCCCCACCAACCTCCAGTTTGCAGATTATGAATGATGAGATTATGGTAAAAACATATTGTATGCGATGATAATGCTTTGTTACACATTGGAAAATCCTGATAGGAATATCAAAGCCAAGTGAATTGTGTTTACTCAGCATTTGTGTGCCAGTTTTGCACAGTGAGTAATCCACATACCACCCATTTGCTAACCATTCACTGCTGTGTTTGTGTGTTCGAAGTTATTTGGTTTTTTTACTACAAAGAGCCTCGGTTCAGAGTTGGTGGCAGCTTTACTATTTTAGTCTCTGAGTCATGGAAACAAAGCAGATCTTTAGCCCACGAAGAGGAAAGCACATCTTTGTCAGCATGAAAATATAACACAGGTGCAGAGCAGAGCATAGTAGAGTATTGTCTGAGAACTAGTGTGCTCAGTTTATGCATGCTGAGCAAGCCCATGGGCCTCCAGGGCATCACACAGCACCTAACCTGTCACCTTGTTAGTGGCAAGTTCACACACACACAAATACGCACACCTGCTGACACAGCTGTTGATGCATATACACAGATGCACAGACTACAGAGTACAGAGTATAAATACAGATACAGGCTGATGCACACATGCACATTTTACTCTAAAACCATAAGTAGTTTTTATTATTACTTTTATTGTGGAGTAATTGGTAAAAAAAAAAAAATGCAATCTTTATCAAACAGCTAACAGTTATGTATAAATAGAAAAGTATAAATCAAACACATAAACAGTTAGATAGTTAAAAGTAATGGATAAATAGTTATAGTTAGCCAGACAACTGAAATATGCAGTAGCAGAAACTAGTTGTTAAACGGTACAGATTTTTAAAAGTAATGAATTAGCCAAGGATAAACAATTTATTATGCGTTAGCTAGAACTAACTGGCTAAGAGATTTAAAAGTAATGGATGAAGTAGTTAGCTAAAAGTATTGGACAATTGTTAAATTGATAGTTTAACTAACTAACTAACTAAACAATGGATAAAGAGTTGCAATAGCTGGTTTAAAGTATTGATTAAACAGATAGCTAAAAGTAACGGATAAATGGTTATAGTTAGCAATGAAGAAAACAACTGAAATATGCGTTAGCTAAAACTGTTTGATTAATGGTATAAAAAGTAATGATGAAGTGGTTAGCTCAAATAACGGATAAACAGTTGAAATAGCTCAAAGTAGATTGTTGAAATGTCGCCTTTCTGCCACTGTACGCAGTAGTAGGTGAATGCAAACTTGACAGTTGAGTGAAATGAAAACATATTGAAACAATATCCACTTCATATAATCAATATTGTTGAATATTGTCCATTTCAAACACACGTTTCCGACATGACAGTTGGTTCCAATGTAGTTGAGCTGATCTGACAGTGCTGACAGTGGTCTGACACCAGAGAATAGAGGTTGAGACACACCGCTCTATAACACACATGTTCAGTGAAGCCGTCACAGAGTAAAAATCATACCACAGCTTCCTATGTGGATCCCAAGGTGGGGCAGCTGCGGCGCTGTGGGACAGGAGGCGTCTCAGGAAGATGAATGGATGTGGTGAAAGACAAGCACCGATGGCAAATGCTGAAATGTTTGTTCACTCACTCCGATTCTTTGAAATGTGTTTTTGTGTGTGTGTGTGTGTAACACCCAACCTATATTGTCACATACTATTTCCTGCTAAACACCTGGCTGCTGCTCAAGACAACTGGCTCATTAGCGCAGAGGTAATCATGCTTTCAATTAATTCCAGTCAGCGGGGGTTGACCCCCAAACCTTACATCCTGCGCTGGTGTATTTCCACTGCAAACTCCCCTGTGGAATATCTCTCACCCCTGCAAGCACAAATGTCATGTGTTTTCAGTCAAGGAGAGCGAGAGCTCTTATCTGCTACTTCGAAACAACAATAGCTTGTTGAAACACTAATCTTCCCTGCAAAGTGCCTTTCAGAGGTCCCTATTACCTGACTGGATTCCACCTTTAAGAGATGCCACACCGTGATACCGCATTACGCCGGTAATTGAAAACATCTACCTGCAAGTGAGAACCTGCTGCAAGACTCAGCAGTGCAATGTAGTTATGCCTATTATTCTTAGCAGAAATAAAATCATACAAACACCACGGCCCATTAAAACCAACCACCGATTCAATTATAAAGTCTCTCCAGAGATTTATTGACCTCATTTTAAGGCTTGCAAACTTGCATTCGGACCCCTCTGAGGCTTGCCTCTGCTAATTGCATGATTTATAGCGCAATTTATGGAGGCAGGAGGGGGTGGTGCGGCAACTAAGCGGCACTTGCCATCAATCAGAATGAAAAGTCTAATGTCATTTTCCTTTTTTTTTTTATTTCAGATATTTTTATACCTCTTCTCTTATAACCCTCAAAAAAAAAAAAAAAAAAAAAAAAGCTGCCGGCAAGATTGAATTAGCTAAAAACGCTTGGGGTCATGGGCGGTTGTGATTCCCAGGTGCCATATGCAATTTTGTACAAATTACGCTGGGGTGCCTGGGGTAATTTTGTCATCACAACACAAATATGGTACCTACAGGTTCCCATAGAGTCTTTTAGTGTCTGGTAGGAACTTGGGAACTCTAGGGGGCCATGATCGAGTCCACGGCTCCTCTAAACATCTCACGTTGATTTTAATTTCCCTGACGCTGCCAGTGTGAGAGCACAAGTGTGGGAATAGCAAAGAAGAAAACAGCAGGAAAGTTATAAAAAAAAAAAAGAAGAAAAAAAAAGGCGGGAAACATCGAGAGGAAGGCTGCCGAAAAAGAGCAGAGAGTTTGATGTATGAGAAAAATACTTACACACACACATACACATCCGAACTCCGAACATGCACCCGACAGCTTGTTTTTCGGAGCTGCAGGTGCAGTGTCCAGCTGCAGCCCTGCCATGCATGCCAGGGGCCTGAATCATTTCCCCTTTTCAGAGGAGGAGCCATCAAAGCATATGGAGGACATAACAACAGGAGGAGAAAACGGTGGAGAAGGGCAGGAGAGGAAAGAAGAGGTGAATTTGACAAGGGGGAGAAGTGAGGTGATACAAAGTATAGAGGAGAGAAAAAAAAGGGATTAGCAGTGGTAGATTTCAATTTCCCTGCTGCTAAGCCATGTTACAGCAAAGCCTTAAAACCATGGACACAGACCAGGAGCAAGCAAACAGGGTGGAGGAAGTGGAGGGGGAAAAAAGGCAGAGTTGTGCTGGACGTGAACAGTGAGGGTAGTTTGAGGAGAGCAAAACCATTGTGGGTTGTGATTTTGACCCTTTTTTTGTGGCCTCTGTTTCTCACTCTTTAATCTCATATTTTTAAAGAAAGGAAAAGGGGTGACAGAGGCTCCTAAAAGGGGGGAGAGAGAGGGTGGATGGGGATTTGGTGTTGGGGGGGTAGGGAAGCTCAGGCCACACACATAGATTTCCAGGCTTGAGGGTGCATCCGTCAGGCCTGTCCGCATGTGGTCTGCTGTATGTGTCCAAGTTTATCCACACCACTATTACACCACCATTAGTCATGGCATCTGATGACAAGGGTTAAAATCCTTCTCCCTTTCTCTCCGGCTTTGTCTCTCACTCACTCGTTCAGCTCAAAGGACCTTTCTTAAAGGGTCACACCCCCTAATTTTTTACATTTTCCTATCTCACCTTACATCGTCTGACTTTGTGTCTGTGTTTAACATGGAGAGCAGTCTGTCTGGAGCCTGAGGAGTGGACACACACACACACACACACACTCAGACACACACTCATGCACATGTAGACCGGTCGGCGGGGGATTCTTTGTCAGAACAGTTGCAGGGTGGTCCGGTCTGCAAGTGTCAGTACGTAGACTCATCTCTCTTCATGTGGTTTGTATGTGTGTGTGTGTGTGGACCTGAGTAACTTTGTGTGTGTTCTTAATATGTCATCCTGTTGCACATTCCTAGTGCACAATGCAGTATGTAAGCCCAGTCAGGAAGTTCTTTAAAGATTTAATCAGAAAATATGTTTTGCTCTAGAAAGTGGTCACAAGACAAAAGATGTGTCCAAGATCATCGCTTATTTACTATGTAGTGTGGTAGATTAGTGTCCAAATTCTGATTCACCACAAAAGTCCCCTAAATGGAACAAAAGAAGTACTGTTAATTTGTAATAGTTGGTGATTACAGACCCAGCTTAAGAGTTAGCAGCTCACTAACAGCTCTCTACTTAAAAACAACACTGCTTTCAGCTAATGTCAACATGCAAACATGCCCACGATGGCAATGCGAACATGCAAATGTTTAGCAGGTATAATGTTTGCCATGTTCACGTTATTTTGCATGTTAGCCCAGCAGCAGAATCAGTGGCTGTTAAATAAAGCCAAATGCAAAGTGTCAAAAACTGCAGTTCTTCAAACGTCCACTCGATGCTGGTTCCAGAAGTGAGTCAGTCTCCATAAGTCCCCATGTTCAAATGTCCAACTTCACAGCAGAAATAAACATGTTTACAGCCTGGTACAAACAACAGTTTTGGTCTCTAAAGCTAATTTCTCCGTTCATGACAACTGTACTGAGGGTGAATTTTATTTAACTCAAAGTTATGTAGAATAAACAGCTCATAATAAATGTTCATTTTTTATATTAGGCAGGAGGCGGCAGAGGCAGGACTGCCAAGGTGGTGGCGGCCGGAGCCACCACACACTGAGCTTCACAACGGCTCTTCGGAAACCTGTGGGTGACATCACGGATGCAACGTCCATATTTTATGCTGTCTGTGATGTTAGAACGCTAACATTTGCTTACAGTAGCCCTCTGATGACAATCTGTTATTAGTTTTGCATGTACTTGCACTGTCAGCGAGCATTGTTATGTCAGCTACCAGCATGTATGCATGTAGGGCTTTGTTTGCATACGCAGACACTGAATACATACATGTGCACACAGGCACATTTCTTTTTTTTGTCCGCTCTCCTTCGTCACCTTTCACCTTCCTCCTCAGTTAGCTTGCCAACATTAACAGTGTGACTGCCAATCAGAATCCACAACAATCATAATATCCTTTCCTGTAAAGTCTACCATCTGCTAAAAAGATATTCCTGATGAAATGTGATCCACTTATACCTGCGATGGTGCTTGCTCCGGCACACTTGTAGTTTAACAGTGGCCAGCATGACATAAAACAGCTTGACTGACAATTACTACTCGCATAAAGAGGGAGAATATAGAGTAACGCGTGGTTTTTACATCAACGTCAAGCTCGTGTTTGAGTGTGTGTGTGTGTATTTCATGTGTTTTATATGTGTATGCATAACAAATCAGGGATTATTCTGCCACTTGTGGTAATGCCTTGACTGTAATTTCATTTTTTGGGCTGGTGTCAACTGCAGTAATTGAAGGTGTTTTTTAAAAAACAGGACTAATGTGCAGGCATGCAGAGCATAGCGAGCGTGTTGAGAGAGCAGTGCTATTTGCAGAGAGAGAAAATTGCCTGACAACTGTACGCGCTGCCTGTGAGTAATGTTGCCATGAGGAAGTACGCCCATACAAATAGGCTCTGTCTTTAAGCTGTCACTCAGTCATTCATCACTCTGTGTATTTATTCTCTGGGATTAGAAATGCTTATCTCTTGGTGGCCGAGTTTATTTTGTTCTAGAGCTGTAACAAGAGTGCTTTTAGCCGCTGTCTCTGTGTGTGTCCAGGATGATCTACATCTCCACTCAGGTGTAGGATTTTCATTATTTGCCTATCTTGCTTCTCTGTGTGCTATAAATCTTTTTTTTTGCTCTGATTTTGGCTGATAATGTCATGGAAAAAGGCCACAATTCAACAGTATTTGACTTGTATTTTGGGCAAGTAAATAGAGCTTTTTTTTTGTTTTGTTCAAGCAGCCTTGAAACTTTCCACAGGTTTGTGGTACACCCTGCCAAGATACCATCAAGTCTCTGAAGATATGCAGTATATTGCTTTGCTCCAAATGTTGTATCTTTACTGTAATACTTTGGCTCCTGCTGCTCTCCACTTAAGATGACAGTAATAGAAAACATGCTGTGATGAAAAAAAACAACATGGTTTTACTTAAGTTTGGTCCTCTTCATTTTCCACTTCAGCCAGTCCTCACAGTGATTTGTGCTCCTGTTGGTTTTTAACCAGCATAAGTCTGGAAAATTCTGGAAAAGGTTACGGGGGAACTTTTTCCACCGGTGCAGATTGTGGATGGTGTTGAATCAGTTATTGTAGGTCAAAGACAAGGTTTTTACTACCCCACCGTGATGTGATTCAGACCGATGCTTTAAATATTGAAAAGCCATTACTGTAAAAATGAGGGACTGAAATATATGCGACATGTATTCACTTAAGATGATGTGACAAGTTCGGAAAAGAGAGAGGGAGGAACAGTAAAACTTTGGCAAAGAGCTCCCAAGCACATGGTAAATACATTGGAGTGTACAGTAATAAAGTGTGTGTGAGTGTGTGTATTTGTGCGTCTTTTGAGTGCAGTTTTGATAAAATTCCAGGTCTCATCTACCGCCGAGCTGCTAAAACAAATTGACAGTAATTTGGACATTCACACACAGACATGTAATACTACTCACACTAAATACACTCTCTGGACACAGACGTCTGTCCATGTGTGTAATCTTGCACCAAAATTAATCAGATATTTTATATGATTGTAGGTAACATCCGAGTTTTCCTTTTACATCTCTATGAAACAGTTTAAAAACAATGTGAACCTGTTTCACTGAGATATTATTATGTAAAATTCACACTATATGTGCATAAACAGCATATTTTTACGTTTCAAAGCTATTTTCTTCTGAATTGCACGCTTAACTGTTGGACTCTGCTGCTCTGCTAACATGCTGCTCACGCTACGCCTCCTTGACATGGTGTCAGATAAGGTGCGGATACAGGCCCAAACCAGATGTGGATGTGGTCCTACTTATATAGTACATTGTGTGTCTGCATTGGGTAAAAGTGTTTATACAGTCCACGCTTACGTGTGCATGCAAAATCCCTCACAGTCTTGGCAAATGACAACATTTAAAATATCTAAATGCAGATGTGTAAATGATAAATCTTTTAACAATTTCACATAATAGTGGCTTTAAGAACAAAAAAAGTTCTTTGCACTCCTCCTTGGCATGACTGGAACCACACAAATCATGTGTCTAACTGGTAGTACCTCAGCACTCCAGACAACCAGGGCCCCAGTCTACTCTTCTTCTCATAGAACAGAGATAGCATTAAGGGATATGATCCATACCAGACCTTTCTGTGAGTGGAAAAATATTAGCAAGTTCTCACAAGTTCTAACACTTTGACAAGCTCAGGATTCCTGGACAAACGCCACTGTTGGACAGTCAATTTGATTTCATTTCTGCTATAAAACATCTTTCAAACACAAAATTATGCTCTGAAAATATTGACTATCCATCCTTTATGAATCTGAAAGTGTGTTGCAATCCAGCTACTGTGTGCCAGACCTCATGAGACAATTGAAAACAAAGTGTGTCACACTCCACAATGATGGGTTCACTTCCAATCCACACTGAAAGTTTAGCTTAAATTAAAATCAGCTTTCTTGTACACATATGTAGCACTTTGTCAAGTTGCTTGTGTAAACCAACCAACTCAAAGCTAATGCTGTGTGGAAACTTCTCACTATTCCTGGCTGATGACACACATCAGGGCTGTCATACTATGCTGTATGTACAGTTCACATGAGGTAGCTGGACCTCATTTTGATAAATGTGGGAAAAGGGGAAGTGGCTGGGCTGTGCGTTATCTTATCTGTGTACCGTCCAAGCCACTGACTGTGCCGTGTCCTGGGAGTGACAAGCACAGTTGTGTGTGTGGTAGCTGGCAGCCACTTTAGGCTTGTCTCTCTTTACAACAGAGTGAGTCTGAGAGACAGTGCACAGGTTTTTAGCTCATTCTCCCCAGGATGTTCCACTGCACTATGAGTTGATATGTACAAAACTGTCCAGAGAGAGAAAAAAATGTTGTAAAGAAAAGTACAGTGTAATTGCAGTTAGCTCATAAGCTCGTATTTGGCTGAAGAGCAAACTCAAAGACATTTAATGACCTACAGGGCAGAGACATTTAATGAAATCCTCTAAATGACATATGGGTCAATTTGGCTGCAATAACCCTTGAACATTTTGTACCAAAATGAGATATCCATTATTGGAAAAAGGTGAACCTTCGTCTTGCCAAACAGCACACAATGAAATAGTGAAAAAACCTCCATTGACAAAACACTTTTACATGTTGGATTCTCTTTATTTTAGAAGCAGTGATTAATGACCTTCCTCCAAAAGTCTTTTTCTCCTGTAAAATAAATGTATTGCATCTTGGAAGTGGACTCTCCATTTTCTGCTGCTGCAAAGGCAACAATCCCACTCTGGCCAAACCTTTTCAACATTGGACTTTAGACTGAACAAGCTGATTGATTGACTTATGGACTCTGGCCAGTGTGTCCTCATTTGAACTGTCTGAATCAGAGAGGCCTCTGCTGTGGTGGGAGATAAACCCAGCTCTCTCCAAAACCGCAGCAGGTGGCCTGTGTTTGGGTCGTACACTAGTTTAGTATCAAATTACCTCCTTATACACATGTTATCAATTAGTATAGATCCTCAGTGTGATGGAGCCGATTGCTCATAGTTGTCTGTCTTCTCTATTCCAAAGCAAAGATAGGAAGAGAGCAACAGTAGTAAACAACAGAACCTGGCACGACCTGCAAAAATGTAGTTTACATTTCTGCAGCTTTTATAATCAATTAGATGTTGAAATTTCAAATAAACCTGGGAGCGGGTGGTCTAGTTGCTGGAGCTTCATTGGTTGCATCAAAAATGTCATAGCAATCATGACTGGTGCCGTCATACATGTTCATTACTGATTAATTGACTGTGCGTGAATGTTTACATGAATAACATCCAGGCAAGAAAAATGAGCTTTTGTAGGATATAATGCAAGGACACAGGTGTAGCACGGTAGTGCCGGCAAATGAATTCCTGAGAAGTGAGGCAGGCGTCTGAAGACCCTGGAATCTGACTGGACCCTTCAGAGAGGAAAAACGTTGTGATTCCGAAAATCGTCCGTCACTTAGTCTTATTCAGAAATATGTCTGGGACTGGTCCTATGCGAAACACTTGTACAAACACACACTCTGTCCTTTTATACGTCTTGGCTGTCGGTGGCTCAGAGTGCTGCCTCCGGGGAAGGGTCTCCTTCCAGTTAGTTTCCACTCAGAAGGAACCAAAATACACCCTGACCTGACTATGGAGACCATGACATTTCAGACGGTGTGTATGCAAGAAAGACAGATGCACAGACAGAACAGATTTGCATGAATCAAGGTACAAAATGATTTGATCTGATCTGACCTTAGTTTGGTACTTTGTCTTGATTTCAATGAATGAGTGGAAACGCTTGTATTGCAAAAGCAGATGGTAGCAAAGGGCTGGACCTCCATTGTTTCTTTGAACCAAGGAATTAAATAGTGAAGGCTGTTTTGCCTCTCAAACCAGAGTCTGAACTTGTGTCCAGCGACGTCTGCCTTGTATCACAGAGTTCCTCTTGGATTTCTGGTCTACTTTCCTGTGAAAAAAGTAAGAATAACTGAAAATTACACTTCTGGGTAAACACAGTAGTAGTTCTAATGCTCTTCCAGTCACTGTTCTTCAAGATAAACAACCGTTCCAGACCTTCCAGTCACTGTCGTTCCAGGAAGAGGAGGTGCGCAATAATCAAATGTTTGCAGATGATTCTCCAGAACTTCCTTTACTCTTCTAGGATTTCATGACCTTGTCAGACATGTCAAGAGCGGTCCAAGGAAGACCCTGTAGTCCTTTATTTATGTGAGCAAGAGAACATATTCATGAGGTAGGTTAATTTTGCCTGACATACTGGATCATCAAACTTAAGCCCCTGATAACCATCTGACTCTGGTGTGTAGCAATAGTTGGACATGTCCCCAAATCCTTGCAAAGCAAACTGAAGAGATGAAATGAATTTACTGGTCAAGTCTCAACAAAATTTGACAAAAAAAAAATTCACTTAAAGATCCACATCATATGTGAAGCAACTTCTTTAATCCACATCCTGTGATTCTTTGTCAGCTTGTCATTGCTTTGGCGCTGTTTGTACAAATTCGGAGGCTTTTTTTGGTGTCATGCCCCAACTCGCTACACCAAAATTCATACAAGATAAAGACATCTGTAGTTTCATCTAACTGTAGTGGAAAGCACCTGCTTATTTCAATGCATTTTAGCATCATGTAGCATCAGTGTAATCAGCCTTGTAAATAATCCTACAAGTATTTCTTCAGGTAAAATGTGTTTGTTCTTGACCAGCTTTTCACCACTTTTGCTTTGGAAACTGGAGCAGCATATGTTCTTAAGGTATATTTGTGCTGCCTGAGACTGTTGAGTCTATTTTGCATTTAGATAAGATCTCTCTTCAATGCTACCATTGCTAACAACAATATATAGGTCTCCACTGTGGTGCAAGAGATTTGCCGATGACTCATTGGTTGCATCTGATCTGTGAGAGCTGTTGTCAGTTCTGCTGGTGTCTACTGCTTTCAACCATGATCATACACTAGGCACTCATGCAGAGCAACAAATGCAGTAATGTCTCTGTACTATCTCACTATATCTAGCTTTATATACTGCTGAACAACCTGAGGGTACTTCACATACCACCTGTGGTACACATATAACAGTTGGAGAAACGCTGCATAAGATCAATGAAGCAACTGAACAATATAGCCCTTAATTTTTTGGAACTAGTTTGCTGATGGTGGATTGGCCAAACCTAATACAGGCGTAAATAATGGTCACACGAATTGTGTTTTATTGCAATTAAATCCAGATGTTCGGTTATGGGAGCATTCGGGGTAACAGGTACTGTAGGGCCTGTAGCCTCGTCAGGAACTCTCTAAATCCCTTAGCTCTCGGCCCTGGTCTTGATACAGCTCATTAAACTGTGATTATACTGCTCCCAAGGGTTTGGGCCCAGGACCAGCTCATTATAAAGGCAACAGAAAACAGAGCTCACAGAATGAATTGTAATAATGTAGTGTGCATTCAATCACTATCATATGCAATGCTAGTTTGTCTCAAAACAAAGAACTTCATCATTTTTGTAACGTATAAAGAAATGTTTAACAGAGAACCAAAGCTTTAGCTAAGAAAAGGAACCTGTATTAAAATGTCCTATAGTGTGCTACAGGCTATTACCATCAGAATTTGGGGCTGGCTGACCCCACGTGCCCTTCTGACTACAGTACTCTGCTTCCCAGCTAATGGCATGCTCCACCTCTCACCTATCGCACGCCGTTATAAAGACCGTGGTAGGATCTGCAGCACATGTTAGGCAGGAGTCTGATCAAATTAACCTGACCCGATCAAGAACAGAGTTGAAACGCAGGTGTTTGAGAGGAAATGCCAGGGAGGTCCAGTTCTCACATGAGTCTTAATCAGGAAGCTTGGCAAAACTTACACTCCGAGGTGCTCAAGTTTATTAAGATAATTTCATAAACAAAGCAGAACAGGTCTTAATTTATACTGGTTAATGTTCTGCTTAAGTTGCGACATCTAACCCATGTTGATTTTGTATAATTGTATAAAGTTTAATTTTGTTATCTTTGGACAGAGCCAGGCTAGCTGTTTCCCCTGATACCAGTCTATAGGTTAAGGTATTCTAACCGACTGGTAGCTGTACCTTCAAGAACAGTTGTGGTATCAGTGTTCTCATCTAACTCTCACCAAGAAAGCAAACATATTTCCCAAAATGCTGACTAAAAATGGACACTGAATAAAACTCATCAAAACAACTGCTTTGTGAAAGATGGAAAGACATATTTGAGATGTAGCGTATACAGAAGTCACTCAAACACATGGTCACTCGGCTCCATTTCACTACTCTGAAACCACTTCACTGCCATTAATCATCATCATTTCAACAGTCTCTCTCTCTGTCTGTACCTCTGTTCACCTACTTCTGCTTGGTATTTCAAGCAGGCAAAGATTAGAAGTGGTGTCAAGTATCCTGCTCTACGTCTGGCACTGTAACCTTCCTCCCATGTTTTGACAGTCATTAATGAGTGCAGATAATGCAGTGACTGAGAGTGTTAAAGCCACTAATGGAGAGCACATCCAAATGTATGCCAAAACAAGCATTCTTTGTGAAGAGCGGGCAGGATGTTACTGTAATACCTTTGACTGGTGCCAGACTGTGGGGATTGGCCTCGATGATAGCTGAGTGCAGTGGATGCCAGGCTGAATACCAAGACAGTGAATTTACTGACGATGCAGACCGAGGAAACAATGGCTTTAACAGATACCAGTAAAACCTTGAAAATACCTCCTTTCAACTGAGATATTGAACTAAATTATAAATATAAAACCTTCTGTAGGCAGCCAGTCATTTTTGTCTTTGTCGAAAACATATTTTTAACATGAGGCATATTTTTGTATGTATCAAAAATGGCAGATTAATGGGTTTTACTCACATTTTTGTACTTTTAGCTCCACTAGCTGCATGTGTCTATGGATGACAATGTGGGACGGTTGGACAATTGGTCCACCACTTTGGTCCAGGCTCAATAACCATTGGATGGATTGCCATTCATCCAGAGTACTACTTTATTGATCCCCTGACTTTACATCTAGCGCCACCATGAGGTTGACATTATTTATTTGTTTTGAAAGTCTCCAAACAAATGCCATATGTTGGAATTTAGCTCAAAACACAGCCATGTGCATTTGTACCGAACCACTAGCATGACTGCGAGATCGTGTTCAGGTTAAAGAAACCATGACCGAAGCCTCGAAATATATTGAATTATTTGTTCTAGCCTTAGCAAGATATTGATCTTGTTCGCCTTCAACCAACAGTAAGCAAATGTAAATGACAGATAAGTTTTGGTCTTATCTGTCAAATTGTTAAAGTTGTTTAGTTAAAGTTTGGTTAGGTCAAGCACCAAAACTACTTGGTTAAGTTTAGGTAAAGATCATAGGTTGGGTTCAAGTAAGTACTTACCTACCTTAGTGATATGAGAGTGTGTATTTAGATAAATGGGTGTTTGTTTTTGAAATAACAGGCTGTTAGACAAGTGGGCTTTAGTCCAATGCAACATTTTTTGAACTGTTGGGTTTCAGAATAATGGACTGTCTGAACAATGGCATGGCACAGATACAGCCAGACTTGTTTTAATTGTATGTGGATTTTACTTTTTAAAGACTTCTCACTTTCATATTCAGCTGTTTCCTGATACAGCAGATCTCCTGTATGACCCATTGCAACGTTTCCTCCTCTTTGTTTTTTTTTAGTAATTTCTGTAATCTTTTTAATTTATACTGCTGATTTTTATTAATGTATTTATGCACTAAAGTGAGACAGGAAGAGGAGGAAAATGGAGCGGCATGACATGGGCCAGATTTAAATGCACAGCACTGCGGTCACATACCATACATGCCAGCCTGCTTGAGTAACTGGGACACCAGGGCCTTAAAAATGAAAAGTTCTTTAACTGAGACAGTGTGAAATATGAAGGATACTGTAGAGCTGAGATGCAGGACAGAAGCCCAGAGCAGCACTCCACCTCATTCCGGAGAGAGCTCATGTGTCATGTTCTCCGGGCTTCGACTCAAGTGTTATACAGTGCTGGATGTACACCATGAAAGGGTGGTAACCGTCGTCCTGTTAACAAAACCGAGTCTGTGCACCGGATGTGTTTATTTTAAAATCTCCAGTAATTACTTAACTATGCCTTAAAGATATGCTCGACAGAAGAAGAATGCTGTGTGTATATTTAGAGTAAATGCTGGGATAGTTACAGTCAAAACACTATATAGCAGCGCTAATACACCCCTGACATTAAAATGAACGGCTTCCTGGCACTAATGTGCTGGAAAGTCATTCAAGGGAGACCTCAGCACTCATTTTCTATTAACGTTACCCAGAACATTTTCAAATCTGCGCCGTTGAGAGCTGCGGTTGGTGTGCCATCGGGAGAGCTTTCAAACAATGGACAGAAGGGGTTTCCGTTGCTTTATGATGGAGAACCTGAGCCGTGGCGGCCTGCCATCCATCGCAGTTAAGAGGAAGGAGCTGGCACCGAATGCAGCAATGTGAGGGCACACGCTCAGATGCGAAGGCGCATATGTCACTTTGATCTTCAAAGGAGTTTGATGTTCTTGCTGAAAAGACAGAATAATCTGGACCTTTGGGTGTGTTATATCCATTAGAGGCAAGGCCAGGGAGCTGACTTTAATAGTGAAGATGGCTCCAAAAGCACAAAAACAAAACATAACCTGAAAGTTCTCTGCAGTTATAGCAATAACCTCAGCGAGAGAAAAACACTGTAGGCAAACCTAATGGCTTAAAATTTCTATTGAAATTTGTGGTGAGACTCTTGAAATGACGTGTTCAACCGAGTCAAGTGGCTTCAGTGCAGCTCGAAGCTCGAAGAACAGCGAAATGGAAAGTCTCTCTCTCTCTCTCTCTCTCTCTCTCTCTCTCTCTCTCTCACACACACACACACATGCACACACACACACAAGCTTGTGTTTTTTGCAATATTGTGACTGACTTATCACGGGAGGTCCAGACCTCTGCCATATGCCGAGCCTGCAGGTGCAGGAAGCTGACAGCTCTAAACACTGGGCACATTTGGGTCTATCACACGCCGCCTTTTGATACTCGACCCAAAGTGTTGACTTAAAAGCCTTGTTGCATTGTCTGTGAAGTTTTTTGAGCATTCAATTGAACAGGAGCCAATTTTCTTTCCACTCACCAAATGGCTATGTAACCAAACAGCAGCAAGGGTCAGGGGGTTTAGATTGTATCGGGATGGTTTTTCTTTTTATTCAGTGCAAAACTTCTTCACCTTTGTTTTATAAAAGCAGTTGCAAAAATGTTTAATTGATTCTGACAAAGGCAAATCACTGTTCTATATGCTTCTAGAATAACGGTAACTGGAGAAGTGGACTTTCTCTAAATCTGGAATAATGAAATCAATCATGAGCAATAAAATCAACTTTTTCCATCCAGCTGGCATCTTTTTCACAAAAGTAAGAATTTAAAACTGGATGAGATCTGAATTTTTTCAGTGTGGTCCATAATTGTTCTCGAAACCAGATTGGTTACATCTTCCCTCTCTACTGGGCTGACACGCAAAGTGGAAGCTCTTCAAGTCAATGTCTCAAAGCATACTAAAAGAAATTATTTGAACCATATGATGCAAATGAAAAATTAATACATGTTTTTTTTTCGCTCTCCTTGCAGCTGTGCGCGCTGATTAAAAACACTTACTGTACCCTTTGAACATTTTTAGAGTGATTAAAAACATGAAAGGGCTTTCCACTGGAATCTTAAGGTTGAATCTGAAACCCCATCTCTAAAGAAAAAAAAAAGTGGAGGCTGCAGAATGTAATAAACAGTAAAGATTTGAAACAAGGCTACTCTGACAAATATTGTCATTGGAGGGCAGCCAGATTCTTGTGCCGATGACTCCATGCCAGAAGCAAAACTCATCCAAAGCCCAGAGTACTCTCAAGTGGGCCTGAGTGTTGTTTTGGAGTTTGAGGCAAAAGAGAATAGGCCAATGGCTCCCTGTGAGATAAGCTATTATAATCCACTCAACACACAAACACAGAACAGCCCAGATCTGTTTCTTTAAAATGTACACTGAACAGACATAAGTCAGAGGCTTTTGTTGAGTTTTGACAGGCTGTATGTGAGTAGTTACTTGTGTTACAGTGCACATGCTGATAATACTAGTTTAGCCCAAACTCATCTAGCTTGGCTTAGTCATTCATGTACTCTGTGCTGTGCCATTGTTGCACTATATCCTTGCCTTTGTGTGTGCTTCAACTTTCACCAGAAGGGACTTTTTGGGTACTTTACGTGTGTGTGTGTGTGTGTGTGTGTGTGTGTGTGTGTGTGTGTGTGTGTGTGTGTGTGTGTGTGTGTGTGTGTGTGACACTGTATCTGGTAGCTTTCATAAAATGCATAGCTGAAAGTTTGGGAAGTACCAGACAGTTATAAGCATTTATGATTTACATACATACCTATTTTAACTAATGCAAAAAAAGTGCCATGGTTGTATCAAGGAAGCTCGGGGGGTGTACCAAACTTTTAGCAGTGTATGCATACTATTTTACATACCTAAAAAAAAAATTTGTCTAAAAATATTGTATTCTGATTATAGATGATTGTACTTCAGGGACTTCTCAGACCAACTTTAGAAAATGTAGAAAACTAAGAACTTAACATATTTTTAATCTTTCTTGTCTGTACTTTTGTTCATTGCTCTCTGAAAGTGATCAGAACGCATTAATGAACTCTCTCATGAGATTATAAGACTAAAGGAACAGTCTGACTTTTTCTATAGAGCACATAGAGATGAGAAGATTGATAGCACTTTCAATCCTGTACATTAAATATGTAACTGTTGCCAGTAGCCATTTAGTTTAGCATAAAGCCTGTAAGCGACTGTTGACTGCTAGTCTGGGTTTGTGGTTTTAAAAGGCGTTATGCTATCTCTTGGTCAGGAGGACTGACTTCTCGGATGGTTTCCAAATGTTATAAACCCTTGGAAAGAACCCGATTAGCTGTTTTTCCATTTTCAGACTTTATGCTAAGCTAAGCTAATCAACTGGCTGCAGCTTTAAATTTGATATACAGACATGAAAGTGGTACTGATTATCTTATGTAACTCAAGAAATCTCCCAAAAGGACATTAATCCTTTAAGTATTGTTCGAGGCAGTTGAATATGTTTTTAATGCAACTTACTGAACCCATCATAGCAAGATGTTTTTGTGCTGTGCGTGTAGTGGCCTCAGGCCTCTGTCATCTTTCCCATGCCCCACTGTCACACGAGCACACAGTCACGTCTCAAGCTAAGGTATTTCCTCTGTCATTATTATCATTATTAATAATATTTCTTTTCATAGCGACCTGGTGAGGACCCTTGTGCTTGGCTGCATAGCTTGCATTTTTACACACAAGCTGTTTATACAGCTGCGTATCCTTCGGAGCCCGGTTTTGGGCCGAGTTGGGTAACGCAGATGTTTGGGTTCTGCCTGGTGCCATCTGGAAGCTCTGGCTCCCAGCAGAACTCAGCTGGACTTAGATTTCACGGTTGAGGAGGAGGGCAGAAGGTAGATATGGTGTCAGAGAGATGAGAAGTGTACAGTGTGGGAAATGCCAAAAGAAGAGGAGAAAGAGCAGGAGAAACAAGGGAAGGGAGAGAGGAAAAGGAGGACAGAAGTGTGATGAGAAAGAGCAGAGAGCTGAGAAAATGAAAGGGGGCATTAGTTAAGAAGTGATGGAGGAGGGGGCTAAAGTGGAGAGAGAAGAGAAGAGGGATTTAGGTGTGTAAGGAGGCTGTAAGTGGATATAGGGCAGCAGAAACAGTTGCATGGAGGGAAGGAGAAGTGGTCGTTGGGAGAGAGACAGAGGGGTGGATGGTGGGAACTTAGCCTGTGAAAGTGTGGGCATTAGGAAGCAGGAAACAGCAGGTCAAAGGGCACAAACGCAAGTGTTGGTGTTGTGTATAAACTCACATGTGCTGTAATGTTCATTTTCTCACTGATATGGTGAGAAAAAAATATAATGCATGCTTTAATTAAAGCAATTAAACACACAGGATGAAGGCTTTATTAGATTTATATAGCATCAAACCATAACAGAGGTTATCTCATGATACTTTCCATATAGAGCAGGTCTACACCGTACTCTTTATAATATTATTTACAGAGACGAAACAGTTCCCACCATGAGCATGCACTTGGCTCCGGTGGCAAGGAAAAAAGTAGAGCAAAACTCGGCTCACTATGGGGAGGCGCAACCAGCAGAGATATGGTTATTTATCAGTGGTGACACACATACTGATACATGCAATCTTTGCACAGCCAAATCCCAGCCAGTTCCTGTTCCAATGTAGATCTGTAAGCCAGTCAGACTGTACTTACGCAAACTGCTTTGAGAAAAATGCTAACATGCCGATGTTTAACAGGTAAAATGTTTACCATGTTAACCTTCTTAATTTATATCAAACTTATCTCCAACACTTTTTTAATAATTATATTTTTTATATGGTACATTTTGATGATACAATTATCAAAACGTACAATAATGTTAGCTACTTACTTTGCAGTGGTTGCTGCCATCAGATCCCTTTGTGCATCACTCTGCACACATGGGTTTAATGATCAATTTCCTTGGCTCATTAATCCATTTGCACAAGTTTTCAGATGAATATTTTTCCTACCTTATGACCCCTGTGGGGCTCCATATTTACAATGTACAGGTATAAAAGCCAGAAGACAGAACGTCTCCCAACATCTTTCACCTTTTCATGTTTTAGCAGTTTGTCTGATGTAGCGTAACAGTGGTGCTTCTCTATCTAGTATTAGGCACCCTCACATGATGAAAGGTAAAACCGCTATGTGCTGGCTGTGCCATTGTTTTCCTACCGGGAAAATGGTGACACCCAACTAGGCGGGGTGCACCACTTGGAATTGCCACAGAGTGTTCTTCAAAGTTCCAGTTATTTGTTATGGTTTGATTCAAAAGTGAACCCAAATGTAGACGGGAAGGTAGAATGAAAACAAAAGGCAATGACAGGTCAACACAAAAATAGCAAAAGGTGGCTCAGGAGTCCAGGTAAAAAACAAACTTAATCCAACAATCTAAGAAAAATCCCAAAAGCAAAAGTCCAACAATGAAAATATAAAACTGAGAAAGGAGCACAGAGACTAAATACACAAGTGAAGGCAAGATGACAAGACAGATAAAAACTAATTAGGCTGGAGTGGACAATCAAAACTGGCGGGAATTACAACAACAGCAGGAAGTAAGGTTACAAACACAAGGGAAGGGTAGAAAACAGGAAAACACTAAACAAGAAACTCAAAACCATGACATTATTTTAACTTCAACCTCAGGTGCAGCTGACCTTACAAAGTGAAACCAATGAAATGACAGCTGTACGTGATGTAGCAGCATGGCAGCAAGCAGGGGAAGTAGAGATCAGAGAGTGAAATAAACATTTCTCTAATGTCAGAATTATAATACAACATGAAGTATAGCTAAATAAACATCCAGTGACCAGAAAATGTTGACTTAGTGACAGTTAATCCCAGACGCTGTTTCTTAGAAATTCTGTTTTTGTTGAAGAAGAACGTATTTTTGCTGAACGCAACATGCTTTGTCAAATCTCTTACCATGTGAAGGCAGCTTTAGGTTCAGCCTCACCAGTTCCCTAATCCTGGTTTATCCAGTTTAAGAAACATTAAACCTCAAATTAATCACTTTACATGGAGTCACCAACATTTTTAAATGATGTAATATGCACTTTGGTGTAGTTGTTCCTAATACCACATGCTCGCCATTGTTGTTGGAGCAAGCTTGCTAAGTAAAAGCCCAGATCATACAGATCATGGTTAAAATCTAAACTTTTCAAACCTTTTGAACATGAAAAAGTAAATTCTTAACTGCTCTTGACTCATGAACTTTTACATCAGTGAACAAAGAAACTGATGGGATATCGCCAGAAAACATCACTGATCTGAGAACTGTTCTTCACCATATTGGAAAGATTATACATTTTGATTGCAAACATATTCCCAGCAGGTTTTTATTGAGTGAATTAGTCAGTCAATCAGCAAGGCTGTATACAGCTGTATCATGTTGAAAGAGGGTCAAAATTATAAAACATCTGGACAATTACTGCTCTCCAGGCTTTTTGAACAACAATCATGTGACTTTGGCAAAGAGAGGTCTGTGCCATCTGACTTGTCATACTTGTCTGAGGGTCCCATCTGGATGAAAAAAAAAATATATATATATATATATAGAGAGAGAAAAACATAATTATGCTGCATAGAGTGCTTAAGAATATGTAATCAGTGTGGGACTTCCTGATCTTGGCTTCAGCACTTGTGATTTTCTGACAAAATTCATCAGAAATAGTCCAAGCTTTCTGTTATATTTACAAAGGAATATGATTGCAGAAGACAGTTTGGAAAGCTAAGTAGAATAGCAGAAGATAGGCAAGGCGTGGACAGAAAATGAAAAAATTAGAGGAGGTTGCAACAAACAAGAAATGGGCCCAGACGTTTGGTGAATCCTCTACAAAACACCTCAGTTTTCCCTTCTTTTAGCTCATATTTTGTCATATTTAAACTTATGTATATATCTCACAGCACTTACCAATTTTGTTCTTGAACCTAGTGAAATGAGTTTGATTTCCTACCAGACGACAATTGGCCCACATGAGGAAATGGAAGTTGCTGCGACAGACATGTTAAAATGCCATATCGGCCTACTTCGTTTAAAAGTCCATGTACTGTCTGCGGAGCGTAGCCTTGGGCCACGTCAGTCCCTCCCTCCTCACTGCCTTTCCTGTCTATGCCCCTGCCACTCTTTGATTCAGCTCAGCTGTAATAACAATAAATCAGAGGTTTACAGGTTGTTTAGGGTGGAGGGGAAGGAGGGAGGAGTGGAAGGAACGTGGGAGCAGAACCTTATTTCATTTAGACTTACTGGATCCCACTGAGATTAGCATTCTCCTTTCAAAGAGACCAAAGGAGTGTGAGAATAAACTGCAATGCACATGCGTAAATAATATAATTAAAAGAATCATAAATCGATTAAATGTAAAAATATACATAAGCAAAAGTTAAATAAAGGATAACTAAATTTTGATTTTATTGAAACAGACTGTAGAAGTAGGAGCGTGAGCGCGAAGTAGGCGACATTATCCTCCCAGACGAGGGTGTGGTTTTATTGGAAGTGAATGACGCTTAATAGAAGCTTATTCTAAAGGAACTTCCTTGTGGGTTGTTAAAGGAAAAGCCCAATTTTTACAGGCCCATAGGAAAGAATGACCATAATATAACCTGCAAAGTGATGAAAGGCTTGATGATTGATACCAGTGACAATTCCTGGTTTTGTTTGGGTCGGTTCCCTTTGGGTTGGTTCAGCTTTTCACAATGCTGATCCCAATCACCCCAACTGGATGCCCCCATTTTCTACTTCCACCTCTGGACTTAAATCTATGAGAGTCCAAGAATGGCTATACCAGACCTGCTATTTAGGTACTTCTGGTCCAGCCTGTTGAATTACCAGAACGTGCACTTCCCATGGCCTTGTGCAGTTGGGTAGATGTTTGAACATTAGCGGTAGAGGTGGAACGGCATGGAGCTGCTGTCTTAACCACGTTGCATGTGAGAAACCATCCACCAGGGCAGGATTTTCTTGCCAGCTCATTGGTAGTGGAACAGATTCATAACATCTGGATACATATTTCACTCTTCTGGTGGTGGTCCACTTCATGGGCATGGGTACTCCAGGGACATGAAGGGCCTCGACAGAGCGTATCATCTCTAAATCCCACTTCTACTAGCTGCTGAAGAACACTATCACCGCATCCATCTTAATCAGGGTGATGTGTCGGGACTCCTCCAAAGATTCCCACCTGCCACTTCATCAGACATGAATTTTCAGACAGAACTGCACATGTCGTGCCTCATAGAGAAAGCAACTTTTTAGGAATTAGGGGATTTTTTTAAAGGCTGTTGCACACCCCCAAAGTTGTTTTCAGGTATATCGGTTGATGAGACTGCTCTGGTTGATGGGTGCCTGCTGGATTCCTCAGATGAACAAAAATAATAAAAATGTAATTTGATACATTCTAACAGGTGCAACCAAGCTAGCATCAGAGTCAAGGAGTCTGTAGACATGCAAGATTTCTAATCAGCAAAAAAGGTGTGTGTGTACCACAAGTGTACAGGGCGTTTAGCTCTCTTATTCTCTTAAATCTTATGTAGTAATCAGAGGTGAAAACTTTCTCCTCTGTTTCTGTTTTCACGTCACTAAGTTGACACACATTATCCAAACTAAGCGTGTACTTATCCTTGATATGCATGTATGACTTCATTATCGCAAGGTCATATTAGGCAAAGACAAACAAATCTAGGCCAGGTTTCATTTTGTGTGTGTGAGAATGTCGAGCAAACAAATGTGGCTGTACAGTTATTGATTACCAAAGATGTATGGATGCAAATGGACTTCTAGACTGAACATGAAACATATATATGCGTATATGTATACATATCTATATACATATATAGATTCTCAAATGTACATTAATAAAAGCTTTTAAGAGAACGTATAAGCAATTAACAAGGTTTTTATATACTTCAGATATCCTGTGTATAAACCTCTAGTTTGTGAACCACTAGGGGGCAGTGTATTCAAGTCTGTCACTGAGGTCAAGTAAAAAGGCCTATATACATGAAGAAAAGTGACACATCTACTCCAAAACTCTCATAAACTACTATTTTTTATTTGTTTGTACACATGATGAGGACCGACTTTGTGTATTTCTGGGCTGCATTTCAAGCAAGTTTTCTGGCTTTTTTTTTAATCTCCGCTGGAATGATTGTGCAAAGATTGCATCAAACTGTGAAGATTAAGAGACATGTGTGTCAACATGTGTTGTCTCTGCAAACAGAAGCCCTGAACTGAACCCAACCTTAGTCATAGTGCAACATTTAATTCAAATGGGGCCACCCCTCCTGTAAGTGTGCATGAATGTGTGTGTGTGCAGAGCTTAGAGTTATGTTTGGGTAGGACACTCCTTGGAAATGTGTTACTGAGAATCTCCTGGAAAGTCACATCAAAGTTTATTTTTTATTTTTTACAACAGTTCTACATCTCAATGCGTATTAAAAAGTCAGCCCATAACTTTGGGCTTGGACCTGTTTTTCATGTCACAACAGAAAAATTGCGGGATCAAAACATCTCTCTCCTGCTCTGTCTTGCCACAGACAGTTAAATTTTCACTCCTTCTCTTCTCACAGAATCCCAAAACAATACACCCCATAAAATCCAGGCTCAGTTTGCCATATGTGAAAATGTATGGCTCCCACGGGTGCCCTGAAGAAAAATTACTGGCCGCGAGACACGATAGAAGATCCTTGTTTTCTTGCTTTCCTCTCTGGTAAAAAAAAAAAAAAAAAGAATGTGCATGTACTCAATGAGACTGGATGTAGTTTTGATGTGGCTGGGTGGTGCTAGTCGGGCCTTGTTATCCACAGTATCCTTCAGAAAAAGGGGGAAGCACATCAGCCTGTTCCTGCCAATCGTGACTACATCTCTATAAGGAAATGGGAGATTGGGAAGTGGTTTCTTGGGAAAAGAGAAGGGTTTAGAAGAGACAAACACCATTTGCTGCTTCCATTATTCAATATTTCCTCCTGTTGGTTTTCAGGAAACTGAAGTTCTTTAGCGCATGATTTATGGTTCGAAACATCTTTTGGAAATAAACGCCCATTAGTTTGTTCTTTGGGTTACATTAGATATGGGGTGGGGGAAATGTTGCAAGCATGAAAAAGGACTTAATCTAAGTCCCTTTTGTAAACACTGCTGCATGCCAATTAGCTGCTACTGTACATACATGACATGTATAATATCATGTATGTTTGTTTACATTTGAAGCAGGATGTTGGGTTATTATTTCAGATACCATCTTTGCTTAGTCAGTTTATTTGCTTTTGACTTACGGCCCTGCACTGTGGCATCATTATGAGCTCACACACTCTTCTGATTTCCAGGCCTCTTTTTTTGCCTCATGGTGGTGATTAGCGCTCAGCGCTAATATGAGCCACCTTTGCAGTAATTAGGTTCCTTCAGAGTAAAAGTCCTAAGCCACAGGCAGTGTTCATACATTAAATAAGTCTTGAGTATCTTTTTGGTTTATAACATTTTCTTTTTGGGAATGTGAGGAAGGACAAAGAAAAAAGTATGAGAGTGACTACTGCTTCTTGTTTGATTGTTTGACTCCGTGCCATCTGTCTGTCATTCAGCCCGAGGCAACCTCACATCAATAACTCTCCTTGTCCTGTTCGGCTGAATCATTTCAGTCAGTTAGCTGGTGAGTGAATATAGGGTCGCTTCTCTTTAGGACAGTGAGTTCATACAAGGAAAAGCCATTTCATTTCACACTTTGTTGTAATGTTGTTTTTATGGCGTGAAACCATACTGTAACTAACAGTGTGTGAAACAGTGGGAAGAAGCCAGAAGCGAAGGGTGTGAGTGTCAGCTTTATTGTTATTATCTGCATGTTGCAGGTACACTTTGTGCCTTCTTAATCAGATCAGATGCATGCACATTTGCATGCATTTATACACTGCATGAAAGCACTATGATGTAAACACACATGCAAACTCAGCTGCAAGTGATCATCATCGTCATTTCTTATTAGAGTTTTGTCCTCCGTGAGGTCGAACGAGCAGTTGGATGTGGCGGGTAAATATCAGTGTGACTCATAGGATAGTGGGCGTTTCTTTTGGGGGTTTTTTTTGGTTACCAGTGATGGGAATATGTCTGCTACAACTAGATTATTAGAAGATATAGGCTTTATTGACAATTAACTGTATTTCATGTGTTGGTTCATCTTTTGTTGTGGCCTTGAACCAAGATGTGTACACAGTAATGTGAGCTTGAGCTTATGTCACACACTCTTTTCTCTCTTTCTCTCTTTTCTTTTCCTCCTGCTTTTCCCCTGCAGCAGTACATTAAACAAACAAAAAATATGTTTCCAATGCAAAAGTTACCCACATCTGTTAACTGTCAGCTGTGTACATTTACAACTGGAGCTTATATACGTTAATTACCGGCATTATCTTTTAACTTTGCGAGGGTTTTAATGGCGATTTAAGTATTTTTGTTGTCGTTATTGCTGTTGTATGCTCAGCTCATTTGCAAACAATGTCTTTGCACCACAGCTGCAAATCTCAGGCTTCGATTTTTGTTCTCTCGTGGAAAATGTGAACGTTCACAATGATGGGAAACTTTTACTACACCAACATGTAAACTTTGAAGAAACTAATTGCGTGTCATTATACCCGCTACATTGCTCTGTTACTCCTCTGTGTTTATTTAACTGAAAGCAAACCCTAAAAGCTTGACTCTAATTGTGTGGTTGGTTTATTTTATTTGTATAAAGCAGTGTTATGTTCCTTCAAGCTTCGGATTATGTTCTCTGATATATCCCAATGCACCACTTGTGTGCACGGACTACTTGCATGTCTCTGTACAAAACATTTGGATCACGAAGTGGGATTTTTTTTTTTTTTTTTTTTTTCTTTAAGGAAAACCAAAAAAATGCCCTATCCCGCCATAAAATCCTGGTTTGACATTTGATCTGATCTATGTGCTGCCACATTCATCTTTAATCCATATTGCTTTTGAACATCTGCCAAACGCTTCATGTTGTTCAACCGTCTTGTTGTGACCAAGCTGGACCATGAAAATTAAATGGTGCATGTATCAACAAGTAGGCCACAAGCATGCAGGCCAGCACACAAGCACAGATACACACACACACACACACACACATCACCTGTGTCTGGTTTTCATCTCGCACGGACTGATATAATGGCAGCGAATGGAGGCTCGGTGCTGCAGTTGGGATGAGTGCTGAAAGACAGAGCTGACTTATGTCTCTTTTTATCTAACTGAGAGAGGGGCGATGTGGCAAACCTGGATTTCATAAGCGTCCCACTCTCTGACTCAGACCGTTAGCGTGTGGTAAGGCTGCACGTCTGTTGGGATGAGACAGAAAAGTGGAGGAGAAGCTAGAAGTGATTCTGCGGTATGACCAGCGAATGGAGCGTGGAGGAACCCATTGACCTCGACATCCTCCTTCTTCTTCTACTCACGCTCCTGCCATTTCTTTCACCACATGTCTATCATGTACCCACTTTTAATAATAGGCCAGAGCATGTGAGTCATGTGTTGTAGAGAGTGTACTGGCATGCATGCAGGATGTGTGTGTGTGTGTGTGTGTGTGTAGTATTGATCAGGTGTCTGCAACTGATGTAGAAAAAGCTGCTCGAGGCAAGTTGAATGATGCAATCGCTCCACACACGTCTGTCTGTCTTTGTCGTCCAGCTTTTAAGACACTTTTCTGTAAGTTATTAACTTTGCAAAATGTCAGAGCCATCAAGAAGTTCACATCATTCTCATTTCATGAATCTACATTTTGCTAAAAAAGGGATTTTACCTATAACCAACTAGTTTTTTAGATGTGTGTGTGTGTTTGTGTGTCGGGGGGTCTGAAGTTGACAGTTATAGTTCCTCATTATTCAGACCTCAGCAGTGGTTTCACAGCCCTGTGCGGTTTGCTACACCAGACAGCAGTTATCAACAGTCTATCTCCCTCTGTATCATACACCAACCCCCCTCTGTCTGTCAAACAACCCACTCAAGATGCAAATTGTTAACCTGTCACCGATGTTAACACGTCCTGCATGGAGTTATCTTGGGCATTTAATGTGATGTATTCAGTGATGTGTACTTTTGTGGTTCAGTCAGCGGTTACCGGGCAACATATACTTGCGAACAACAAAATTCAAATGCCAAGGTTTCAGTTCAAGGAAAAAACGGTTGGTTATCAGTGTAACAAAAGTCATGTGCTACATAAATCTGTCACAGCTGTGCTTAGTCACCACTTTGATCATGACTCTGAGTGTTTGTACTGTATATGCACGTGTGTGCAAACAGTCTGCCCCAATTTCACGCTGTATATTTATCTTTGCATTTTAAATATACATGTGCTAAACTCCCATAACTTCATGGAAAATTGTTTTGAATGCACTTAATTGTTTTGTACTATCAGGAAATACAAGACGTGCAGACATCAATTAAACTTTGCTACTGCTAATTTTCAAATTTGGGAAATAAGTTTTGCCAGAGGTGCAATACCAGATTTCTTTTTGTTTTTCAGTATTTTTACGGGAATTGTCTCACCACTGTCCTCAAATTGTTTTAATTATATCCAGTTGTCGCATTTTGGAACAATAAGTGTTCATCAGCAGCTCATTCAAAAATCAACAGCATTAGTTTGGCGTCTTCAAAGGTGTCCTGTATTATGGTAAGTTTTATGTTCAAATACGTGTCCTTTCCCGTAAAACACCTTTAACAGAAGCCAGTTTTCCAAAGATTTGAACTCCTGCTTTACATCCGTGTTTGCGTACTATCAGTCTTCTGCTCTACTGCCTTTACTGGCACATTGCTATGCATCTCTGCAAATTGCCTCCCCCAGTTTCAGTTAAATAGGGTGAAACCATGATAGAGTCGTTTGTCATATCACCTCTCTGCTTGAGATACAAACAAAACAGAACTTGCATGTAAAAATATTGCTCCTTTGCACTACTAGTGGCCAAAAACTCCAGAGGCTGAGACTGAAGGGACGTCTTTGAGAAGACGAACCGAGACTCACGCTGTGGAGAGCGAGCCCTACGAGGGATGAGGTTTCACAGGGCAACCGGCTCCTTCTGCTGCGGTTGAACTTGTGGGTTTAGTGGGTTTAACGGAGTGATACAAGCAGCAAAAGGCTTTGTAGTGTGTATGTTCAAATGTTGCCTACTGCAGCTTTAATTGTGCGGTAGTGGTGGATATCTGTTTGTGAGGATTACCGGAGCCTCACTGTTGTCTTGTAGCATGAAAACACATGTAACTAAGAGAGGGGGGGGGTGCTTAAGACGGTTATGGTGAAAGGGAGTGCATGTGGGAAGACGTTTGTGGACAACAACTTGATCATAAACATCTTTTTTTTTTTAGACAGACAGAAAGAAAAAAATATATAAAGTCACAGAAACAGCTAAACAAATCTCTAACATTAGTCATGTCACATATTTTGTGACTTGACTGTCCCAGGGGTGCACACTGAGGACAGCAGCAACTGCGCTCAGATGTCCGGGAGGCCTGGCAGCATTTAAACTCTGTAGCTTTGCATCACGTCTCACGAGAGATGAGAGGATGCAGAGCCTGGCCAGAGGTCAAAGGCCAGGATTGTGCTCTCTCTGAGCTCCGATCAAATTACAGACGTCTGAACCCACTGACACATCGGCGTGTGATGAAAGGCTTTGCTGACTCATTTGAAACCCCAAGGAGAGGTTATTTATTTGTCAGTGTCAGGCTTTTAAAATTAGAACAAAGAGAAGAAGAAGGAGGAAGAGGACATCAGTGAGGCTCATATTTGCTTGTGAGTCATGCGAGGAGTTGTGGAAACAGCATGTTAGTCCCTCTCTCTTTTTTCTTGTTATTGATAGCAGAGGCATTGTCCGTGATACGACATTTCCATGAAGTACCACATAAATAAATTGCGTTTTAATTTGTTTTCAGTTTACTCAATAACGCTGGTGGCATCAAGAGTGTTTTGTGAATATCCAGATGAAAATTTACAGGGTCAAGTCTCAATTTGTCCCAGGTCCATGATGTTTTTTTTCCTCCTATATTACCCAGAAACAACTTTTAAGCAAATTAAGGCACCTACCTTTTTTCCTTTGACATTTTACACCATCAAACAAACTAATACAAACATGAAAATTGAGCTGAGAATTGGCCGGGGTCAAGAACTCTCACTTTCATCTACCTTCACCCTTCCACACTTTGGAGCTTTCATTCCTCCAGATCCTCCTATTGTCTGTAACTGTCGTTTGTCATGTACATCACACCTAACCCTGACACCCTTTGACCCCTGTCTTTTGAAAGAGACACTCTGCTGTCAGATAGATCGATGTTTTTCTGTTTTGTTGTTCAGACTTTAGTCAGCTCCTACAGCTGCCTGATAACCCCACGGGGCCCGAAAACGGCTGACGGTAAGCGTTCTTCACATTCCTGCAGCTGGAATGTTCAGATTTCTGACTTTGTTTTTTGGGAATGTGGTGACATCATCATGCATCATATCCTGGTGGAAGACAAACATCTCTGCAGACGCAAGGACTCCTCCATAGGGGGGTTTTGAAGTCCAAAATATGCAGGAAGTTTCTGAGCAAAGGTCACTGTGATGATGCATTGCACCCTGTAATTCTATAATGGTTTCTGTGGCCTCTTATCTGAAACCAGTTTACCTTAGCTTTGAAGTAAAAACTTCTGTTGTAAATTAATTGTCGCTAAACCCCTCCCACAAATAGTGATTGCCCAATCATTGCTTGGTAATTATTCAGGTCAGCAGGCCTGCTAAACTTTGGATATATTCACATGCTGAAAGCATGCATGTGGTTGTAGTACAGTGAAAGAGTTATATAAAATGTTTGAAGGTTGATGGCCCGATCATTGGCATTTCCAGCTAACCAACTTAGAGTAGTAAGCTAATCCAGAGTTACTTCCAAGGCCATGGAGAACATCATTAACTACATTAGTGTGTAGCATTATAGGTTACATTAAAGAAAAACAAACTGTGCAGCATATTTCCATTGCATGCAAGCTAGTCCTGGCCGTTCATCAAACATGTTGATTACTAAAAAGTAAAAAGTACAAATAAAAAGTATGAAACAAGAGGCATCCTTCATGGTTGTGAAATGAAACCAATGCAGAACTGCCGAAAACTGCAGTTCCTCAAAAGGCCACTTGAGGCCGGCTACAGAAGTCTCTGTAACTCCCCATGTTAAAATGTCCAACTTCACAGCAGAAATAAACATGTTACCAGCCTGGTACAAAAAACAGTTTTGGTCTCTAAAGCTAATTTCCCTCTTCATGACAACTGTACTGAGGGTGAATTTGTATATAACTAAATTGTTCAAATTATATTAAGGCTTAAAGTTATGCATAAATACGGGTGTGGCCACTTTGACTGACAGGTGGGTGTCATTAAAGGTGTCTTGTTTGAGTGACCAGGCTTCATTTATGTTTTATGTTATATTAGAACTGTCCAACATTTTTATTCATCATTCCTATAACACAAAGACTTCTTATTAACCATTTCTACGCTTTACTTTTAGCATAATATAATACATATATATTATATGCATATTTAGGATCCCTTTTATATCAGAAAAAATCTGATACTGATACATTTTTAACCAGCAAAATCACTGGTGGTTGGTTAGAAATGAGAACTTGCTTTTTTCTATCTCTGTCTAAAATCAAGGTTTCAAAAATGACTAATAATTTTGGGTGGTAAATCTCCTACAAATCTCAGTTTAAACTGAATAAGTACAAGAATAAAAAGTTGACAGGAGTAGCAACAGTAAGCGAGGGGGTGTGGGAGGATTAGCGAAGGACATGACATTTAAACAAAATGACACACATGGAAAAAAAGATCAACGGTGTTTCGAATCATGAAGTATAATGTTGTTTTAAATAATTTGTACCAAAATTGTCATATTATGTTTCTTCAAGTTGCAGACGTTTTCTCCTTGTAATAAAAGACAAAGTGATGGTATGACATAACCAGACACTTCACGCAAACAGAAATATAATCTCATCTCTAAATCCTCTTTAATTCAATGGCTTACACATGTCAAACCCAGACATGGTTTTGAAACACCACAATGCTTTAGGTGATGAAGGTGTATGTTTTTCTAACTCTTAGTTGATCAAGTGATGAGTCGGTGAAAAGCTCAGTCAGCGCCTTGGCGGGAGCGGGCTGAGAAAGAGGAAGTTTAATCTGACATGTGAGTGTAAAGAGTGCCTCTGGGATCATTTAAAGTAAGAACCAAATGTTCCTGCTGTTGAATCATTTCTGTACTATTTTATGTTTATCGTCTTCAATTAATGTCACCACTTTCTGCTATCCAGGGATCTGCATCAAAACAGATGGATTTAAACCCAGATCATCTTATTGATGGTGTGTCTAACCACTTGGTCTACATGCAACAAATTAAAGCACCATAATTGGTCTGTGATACAGTCATTGAAGAGTATTTGCACGACACACACAGACACTGCTAACAAAGTGGCAGGTTCAGACACATAAAGCAAAAAGCTAATTGGGAATGGAAGAGGGGGAGAAGAGTGAGACAAAGGGTGTGGCAGGGAGAAACTGTCTGAAGCACTTCAAAATATCTCTCTGCTCGCTGTCTCTCTTTATCCTGTCTTGACTATGTGGATCATCCTTACTCCCTTTCTTACTCTTTCTGTTTCTCTATCAGTGACTCAACCCAGCTCAAAGTTTGTTTTTTGGTTTAGAGGTTAGCACTGTCACCTCACAGCAGGCTGAAGTTGCTGAAGTGCAGTTTAAATGTTCTGCCCATGTCTGCATTTTCTGTATGGGTTCTCCTTGGGTACTCTGGCTTCCTATCACAGTCCAAAGACATGCAGTTAATTGGTAATTCTCTGTAAAAGTGAGCATGAATGGTTGTTTGTCAGCCCTGGCTATACCCTCCCTCTGCCATTGGTTAGCTGGATGTATGGATTATAATTATTTTCCCTAAAGCAATTAGCAACAACTGCCCTTCCCACATGATTTAGCAGCATTTCATGACTGTTTTAAACACCACTAGATGAGAGAGCACTGGCCGGGAGGTGTGCCATCTCAGTTAGGGCGCTGCTGGCTATAAGTCTGGAGCGGAGAGTCGACAAGGTTAAGAATAAAATAAATAAAAAAACACAAAACATATTTTCTTAATTTGCTTGTACCAACAGCGTCTTATTGGATTCTTTAATATATAATAAAATATACTGCACTTTCAAGATAAAGTAATTATATTAGCTGGGATTTCTTCTTACATTCAATAGACTGTTGAGTCGTGCTTCCTCTTTAAGCACCGGCTCAAGATGGCCGCTGTGCAGTACATCAGCTACTGCAGTTACCCCCCACACACCTGTCATACTGACAATTAGTCATTCAGGAGGGCAATTAAACAGTTAATTAGAGCTTTAATTAGTCAGCTGTTAGGGAGCTGTTCAGTCTGTCAGGCAACGTTTAATGATCATAATGCCCCTGTTGGTTAGGTTTTAAATTGTGACCACTGTTCTTCTTTGTGTCAATTTTTTTTGTTCATGCCATATTAAATAATTTTGCAGCTTTTTTTTTTTTTTTTTTGGATTGGTTGCAGCTGGACTTTGGGAACAGATTACATGAGATGTCAACATGAGGCAAAAATAGAGCTCTGCTGTCTCATGTTGCTTTGAAAACTCATATTTAAAGCATGGAGTGCCAGACCTCTTTTATAACTGACAGAAACTGTGATTTAGTTTAGTTTTTCCATGAGGTGTTTCAAGCATTTGACATCTGTTGAAGCATCTAGTCATTTCATCACTCAGCCAGTCCGCAAGGGAAGGGTTTCATTCCTAAACTTGATATCGGTTTAAAAAATTGTAACATTTGCTGCAGCAGAATGACTGCTGGATTTAATGCTACGATGTGATATTTAGGTTGACTGTCAAGAATAAAATACTTTAATTTTAAAGGATATAATCATCTGCACTTTGTAAGTATTAAACATGTGGTGACAATGTACATGCAAAACAGATGTACAGTGTGTTGCAGTGAAACCCTTCACGCTGACTTGTCCAGCAGCCAGCCAGGCACTCCGTCCATGTTCTCCATCTCCAGTGCTCACCCCTCAGGGACAGCAGCTGGCCGGCCGCCCTGTGTTTTTGTCTCGCTATGTCTGTCTGCCACTCGCGGTTCCTCTCGCTGCAGTTTCTCTCCCCCTCAGCCAATCCGGTGCTCCTCAGGTCGCCACAGAGGCCAGACAGGGCGGTGTCCTCTCTGCAGACGGGGCAGAAGAAAAGCTCACGTGAGACCTGTTTATTTGTCGTAGCAGAGATAGAGAGAGTGAAAGATAAAGAGGAAAATGAGACTGGACAGAGAGAGAGAGAGAGAGAGAGAGAGAGAGAGAGAGAGAGAACATGCCTGTGAAATGCAGTTGAGAAAATTTGAGTTGGCGGGAAAAGCAGGAAGGGAAGGGAGGGGAGGAGGGATACAGGGAGGGGAGCACAGCAGAGTAAAGGGAGGAGAAGGGGAGCAACACAGAGAACTCAACGCTGCATTTATGCTATAGATATTTCCACTCATCAGCTGTTAGTCATTGCTTTGGCTCATAAGCTGCACACATTACTCTACGTGACCAATTACTTTACCCAACCAGGGACTTTATTTGATTATACTGGTTGGCCTTTCTCTCTGGTGTCTGGAGATTCAATTACATTATTCAGTTTTCCAAGGTAAAGCAGTTGTTGCACCTTTTTGAGGGGGAGAGGGAGAATGAGATGTCGAGCGAAGCAACATCTAGCATAAAGTAATCTCACAGTGTCTATCTCTAAGTTTCTGTAACTTATTTTGATAAATGACATCAAAGTTAGTTCACTTTTTTGACAACAAACAAAAAGATTGTTACAAATTAGGGCAATCTGAGATGCCACTCAAAGGAAGGCCCAAAAAATTGGGTATACATTATCAAAAAACCCAGAAAAATATCTTGAACAGTTGTTTAGTTGTGTTGCGTGTTTTATGTTGGAAGCACAACAAGCTTTAAACAAAACACTGACATATTATCATGGTATAAATTTGATTATGGCTAACATGTGAGCAAACAATTGTCCAATTCCACATGTAGCAGATACAGACAACATTTATATTAACAGTCATGTGTCTGGACCAAGCAACAACATTCGTGGCTGTGAAGTGAAGCCAACGTGGAAGTGCCAAAAAATGCAGTTCCTCAAAGTGGCCACTTGAGGCTGGCTGCAGAATATAGCAATCTCCCTAAGTGCCCATATTAAAATTCCCAACTCCACAGCAGAAATAAACGTGTTTACAGCCTGGTACACATATAGTTTTGGTCTCTATAGCTAATTTTGTCTGGAAACGATGCTGTTGAGAGCTGTGATACTCAACCAGACCATTAAAGTTGAAGCTGTAAAACCAAAACAATGAGCTGAAAGATGCTTAAAGCTTCCTAGAGCTGAGGGGAACTGCAGATTCTATATGCAACTTTATAGTGCATGCTTGTGACTTTACAATTCACTTTATATTTTACGTGTTTGAGTTTCAGTGTCTTCCACTAAAATGTATGACATACTGATACATATACATCAGATAATACATATTATGTTTTCTGTCGCGTGGATGACCATGACCTCTGTCTCCACATTGCGGTCTTTGATTTGTATTCATTTTATGTTTGGCTGTGTAGCTTCACGCTCTGCCAGCAGCACCTGTTTTGTTTCCATTTGTGGCTATCTCTGTCAGTGCACACATCTTGAAAACCACATGAAGAAGGAGGAGCACGCGTCGAGCTCTCTGAAGAAGTCATGATTTGACAGTCACATTATCACTGCTGGAAAAAAAAAAAATTCTTTGTGAATGACTTTCAATTTCCTCCTCCATGGCTTTCTTACAAAACTTGCGCCAGAGAATGTCAAAACACGCAGTGGAATCCGGCAAACAACACAAGAGGCAGAAAACAGATATTCATTGAAAAATAAAGCTTGCCAAGCTCCACATAGCTGTTATAAATCAGCCTCAGCATACATGTCCTGCGTGGATAATATCCCAACTGTCTTTGCAGCAGCTCCCCTACCCCTGTTTTCTCTGCTCCAATTATTGGTCGGCCTCCAACTAAAGCACAGGCCCCTTTTTACTGGCTCCCTTCACATTTCCATCACTATCACTTCACCATTTTGGAAGTCCACAGGTCTCATTTCTTTCTCTCTCTTTCTCCCTCTCCCATCCAAGAGGTCAGAGCATGGTCATACAATAATAATTGAAAAAATATGAGATAAAATGAAGGCAAATCATCTAAATATTGTGAGAACAAAGTAGGGATGCGGTCTCTTTTGATAACAAATTGACCAGCTGAGCTTTATTTTTTTGCTCAAATAGTAAAACAAAGAAAATATGTTGTTGCTATTTTTTTTAATAAAGCAGTCAAACTCTCTTGGTTATTACACCAGCTTCATTGTACTGTAATTGGCATGACTTCACTCGCTTTTTTAAAAAAAAAAGGTCTCCTGAAGCCAACATGGACTCACACAGGAAAGAAGAAAAAAAAGTTGCCTCTAATTTTCTTCACCCACAGGTGACCCAGGTCTGATGTCTTTTCCATGTTTATCCTTTAATGTACAGATCACATACAGCTCATTATAGCTTCTGTAGAAAACCAGACATCAAGTCATGGCACAGTCATTTCCACTGACATTCAGTGACTCAATTAACCATCAGTGCTAATCTCTCTACTGTAATGCCCCTGTAATGACCTGGCAGACTCTTAAACACTTAATTAACCAAGTCATTCATGCTATAATCTTACATCACTAATCTATTTTTCTTCTTCTGTAGCGTACTTTGACTACAAACACAGCAGAAAGCACAATACGTCAGTCAGGATCTTAAGGCCCATTAAGTAAGATTTTTACTTCCTCGTATAAACGCCCATAATATATGCAAGACTTTCATTAGTTCGTTAATCAGTGCCAGGATCTGAGCCATTATTTTTCCAGGTGCTTCTATGTGCGGCTTTTAAAAATGTACGGGTACAGTTTGTACTCTCTGTTTTTCGAACCAAATATCTCCACCCACAGGGACACACCCAGTCAACCAGTCAGGCAAGACGTTTACAATAAAGATGCAAAGTGTAAAACAGTGTAGTACGGTTTTATATTATTGCTGCACTGTGTATTTATCTTTCATAGATGACGTGTTTGTTAATTACTAATGAGGCTTGTAGTGATGGAAAATAACAAAATACGACTCCAAAATTGAATTTCCAGTTCCACTCTGCTACCTTATAATTCTACTTCACAACATTTCAGAGAGCAATATTATACTTTTCACTCCTTTTATTTAGTTACGTTGCAAATACATTAAACATTTATTCATTTATAAAATGTGTTTTATAAATTACCGGAGTGTATATAAAATGAGCACAACATTGCTACATTTGCATACTTTTATGTTCTTGCGTTAGTAGAATAATCTTTAATACACAATAACAGCAGCCATTCAGCTGCACTATGAATTCATTTACTTTTGAGTATAGCGCATTTAGCAGATGATATTTCTGCACTCATGTTAGATACTGTATGCAGTAAGTTAGTATGTGGAATAGTTTTATGTTTTCATATTACTACTTTTACTTTACTCAAAGTAAAGGTTTGAATAGGTCTTCCAACATGATCATTTTTTATTACAGTAACTTTGCCAAAAATCTGAATTTGTGTGCGAAATGATGGCCTGGAGTTATCTGGAGTTTAGCCTTCATCGTCAGCTTCATCATCACCATAACGATACAGTAAACAAATAAACTCCAGCATTGCAGGATTCCTCTGCAGTGATTAATGTAAAAAGTTATGACGTACACCTGATGCTGTTTATTTACCGACACTGCATGTGACACATTTTTCATTGTTGGGTGCAGAAGGAACAAAGTGAACTCTGTTGTTTCAAATTTAACACAGTCATTTAACACCACCACAGCACAAATGAAACAGATCCAGATCTCCTTATCTGAGTTATGACTTGCAAAACAACAGATTAAAGCGGTTCCACTGCATGTTGTTGTCTTGTCACACATGATTTATGTTGCACTGTCTCAAGGACAGATTCATGTTATGCTGGCATGACGTTCCCTCTGTGAGTGCACAACACACCCATCTCTTTGTATATAAGTGTATTTTTTTCTAAATTGTGAAAATCAGAAGAGCAACACTACCTCTAACATGTTTAAGCCCATAATGGCCTCTTATAGGTACTAAAAATGTTTGCTCACGCAATCTTTACAAGACCCAGAATATTTTTTTTTCCACTTTAGGCCTGCATACAGAGCGTGCAGCCAGCGTTGGAAAAGCTTTCAAATGGAATTATATTAACCACCTGTTCCTGATCCGGAGGCATTAATAGACGAGTGGAAGTCGCGTGTGCTGCCTGCAGTTCAGACATGGTAAAGACATAGACAGGGAGACGTACGCCCCTCTCATCGGGCACATAAAACAGGTCTAGAGACGGGTCTAGGCACGACAGAGAGTGGGAGAAGTGGAGTGAGGGGAGGATGTGTGTGCCGGTGAGAGGGGTGAACTCAAAGCAGGCACATAGGAGAAAAAATATAGATGATGAAAGGAGGTGTGAGGGAGGAAGGTTTTTCATCAGTTGCCTGGCAATTAAAGTTGTTTACGATACAAGATTAAGAAGTCTGTCAGCCTGGTAGATGACTTTAATATCAGTACTTAATAAAAACAAAGTAATATTCCCTCCCTCCCTTTGCATTGTGAAGCAAAACTGCATCGCCTAAAAATGTGACCGCAAAATGTGAGTTCAGCAAAATAAAATAAAGAATACAGGATAGAGACTAAGAGGACAGTCACTCAGACATAGATGCTCAGAATTACTGCAGCATTAAGTGTAACCACCTTAATGTGTTCCTTATACTCTGTTCCCTTTCCTCCTCTCATCACGTCTAAACCCACAGACCGTCAGCACCAGCTGGCTGGCAGGATCAGTTACCCGGCTCATTTGGAAAGCTCGAGATGACTTCAGGTAAATGTATTCTGCAAAAGAACCATATTAAGTGCGGTCAGGTCCCTGCGTCTCTCTTCTTTGTGTGCTCTGAGTGAGAGGTAATTCATTTTGCAAATGTCCAGCTTGAGCCTGGAGAAACATCTAAATGCTGCAATTTGGTGATAGAAACACAGAACAGCTCCCACACGTCATTGATAAAGCGGGTGATTATGTATTTACCTTATTGTCAACAAATGTCATGAAAAAAAACAAAATAAACTATAGTCACTCAATACTTTGTGACTTCACTAAACTGTTGCACTCAGACCCAAATCTGCTGATTCCTACTGAAGATGTAAATCATTAAAAACAGGTCATAAATATATATTTTCAGTTCTAAAAAATACTCTGTAATATCCTTAAACAGATGGGTGCAAGAGTGAGGCTCAATTTTAACTGGACAACAACGGAGCCCTGTAGCACTACTAATAGGATCAATTCATTGTTGGCCAAACATTTATCATAGGATTTGTTGACAACAAGAAAAATACAGAATATCATGAGGTTAATCCTAAAATAGATGCTCGCATACAAATACAATTTCTCTACTTTCAAGGATGTTCTGTTCTCTTCTACCTCAGCAACAATGTAGCCACCTGTGATAAAAAAGAAAACTCCTCCTCCTCCCATCCTCACCACGCTCTCTCATCCCATGTTTATTTGCTTTTTGATCAAATACCCAAGAGGTACTCTCGGCGAAACCCTCTGGCACTCCACCCTGAAGATTATACGGATCCTCGCATGGATACAGTAACAAATAACAGGGTTCCTCAGCTCAGCTCCTGTTTGTCATTATCTGGACTTGAATTAAAAGTTTTAAAGAATGAATTTAAAAAATCTTATTTTTTTATTTTTAAAGCAAAAGTTGTAATCCCTTTTTTTTTATTATTGTTTATTGGTTGTACAACGTTTCTGTAGGTGTGGCTCTGTTCTTTGTCTGTTTAAGCTTTGTGGCTTTAGCTGCCCACTTCTTTCTTATTTAATGCCCGACAAACCACTGTTGAAACCTGGCTACCAAGTTCCAAGAAAGACCATCCTAACAGCTACATTTAAAGGCTCTATGATAGCGTAAGGTTACTGAAGCATCAAATGATTATAAATTACAATGAAATGGAAGATAAATGAGCGCAGATAAGGAAGAATAGGAGGAGTGTTTTCTTTACTTGATGACCTCACCGCAGCACGGAGGGCAAAGACAGCACAGATCTGTGTGGGTTTTTGTGCACACTGTTTGCTCCCACTTCTTTCTTCAAGCTGAGTTTCGGTGACATCATTTATCAAACAGGACTCTTGCTTGCTCAGACTGCAGGATTCAGACACACCAAGTCTCTGTTTGCTTTGTTTTTTTTCGCCCGCTGCTCTGTATTTGTGAGGGGATGAGTTCACTCACCATCTTAAGCTTATTGCTGCAGGCTACAGACGGCAGACTTATGACTTGCTCATGTGCGTCTATGTGTGTGAACTTATTTCAGCTGTTCAGGTTCAGGGTTTCCTGGGACTCTTCCAGACATTTTTATACGACTTCTTGTACATTATTATATGTTTTTTGTGAAGTTTTACCTTTTTAAATACTGTCCAATAAATAAAACTATCTACAAAGCTACATATTCAAATGTATGTACATAATATGACAACTTATAGGCCATTGTAAACAATGCTATCAAATTACATCATCATAACTGTTGAAGATAACAAAGAAATTATGCTGTAAAGGACAAAATGTGTGGTACACCATTAGAGAGGACACAATATCTGTTATCATACTTCATAGATTATCAGTTGGTGTGTTAAAGACTGGTGACAGTAACAGCCAATCACATTGGCTCCTCTGATCTGATTTTAACAGTAGTGCTCTCCCCGCCCTGAATGTCTGCTATTGTGTGCGCAACATATGCAAATACAAAATATACAGAACAGCAGTGCAAATATACTGCCATGTAAGTCCTGAAAGTAGTTTTTATTTCTAGATATATACATTTTTCTCATGTTGTTTTTAGCTGTGATCCAGCATTTTGACACAAATAAATATAGTATATCCATATAAATATATTTACAGCTTAAAAAAAGGATGAATAAAATAAAATAATAGTAAGAGTTTACTTCAAGCTATATTGTGTAACTTTTCTACCTTTTCTAAAATCATTTTGAACTTGTGATCAGGTGAATAATGTGTCTGTCATTTCCACTCTGCACCCTGTACGCCTGTTTATGCATTATTAACTTTGTGCTCGTAACGCTTTACAGCTCTAAGTCACGCACCACCAACAATTTCACTGACTTTGGTGAAACTGGATCATAGTTTATGGAGAAAGTTTTTTCTTCTTTCCCTCTGATGTCCTCAACTCTCTGTGATTAACAGTGTTACTTGATGTACAGTAAAGTAAACTGCTGTGAACTATAGCTGCTATTAGCTAATGTTATCTCAGTTTGTTAGCCAGGCTGCCCAGACTCTGAGCTCACTCAGGGGAGTGTCAGTCTTTGTTAACACAGGTATTTTGGACCACCAAAGAAGAGGAGGTTTTCAGGCCTGATGCACAGCCGAATGCTAACAGGGAATTGAGCAAGTGTAGTGCCAGAACCGGAGCTGGCAGGTAAAATCTTTACCATCTTAGTTAGTGTTAGTATTCTAACATTTGGTAATTAATCGTAAACACAAAGTACAGCTGAGGCTGACGGTAATGTCATTAGTTTTGCAAATTTTCTACAAATCATCCTCTAGGGCAGTGGTCCCCAACCCCCGGGCCGCGGACCGGTAACGGTCCGTGGATCAATCAGTACCGGGCCGCACAAGAATTAATTAGTTATTTCTGTTTTATTTAATACGGTCATTTCGAAATAAAAAAACGTTTCAAAATAAACCCCCGGGTCCGCATTAAAATTGTCAAGCGTTGACCGGTCCGCAGTTAGGAAAAGGTTGGGGACCACTGCTCTAGGGAATATGAACGTGAACCAACTTTTACAGCACTTCATCCAAAAGTTGTCCAGATATTTCACTCTCAGTCAAAATTCGCAGAGTCCGGAGATCACCAAAATCATTACTCTTGGGATCTTGGAAATCTGTAGTAAATTTCATGGTAGTGTATCTGATAGTCATCAAGATATTTTACTCCAACTGAACTGACTGATATTGGCATCCCAAGAGTCATGCTGCTAACGTGATTAAAAAATAGCTTCTTTACTCCTTTACATGCTTAGATTGGCAATTTCAATAACTCTAATTGTGATAATTGTAGATGATTACCAAGCACTTGTCCGAATAGCATCATGATTCAGCTCTGCTCCATCATACTGTTCCCCCACACTCTTGCAGAGCAAGAGCAGATAAAACATGAGAGTTTATCTACAGACCTCCCTGGGGGTAAAAAACAAAACAAAAAAAAAAACCCTGTGGTGGAAATGCGCATAGTGCACTTTTCTCAGCTTTCTCAGCACAGCTTTGATTATAGTGTAAACACGAATTACTGCACGTTTGTGTATTCTGCAACATGAGCCGCAGGAAAAAAAAAAAGCTGTGTTGCAAATCAGTTGGACCCAAATTCATGTGCTGCATTTTCCAAACTAATTTTAGTTTCAAAACAGTTGGACGCACAACAGCGGAAAAGGCGAACCCTATATAAGATTTTATAGAATTTCCTCTTTTTGTTTACCTAAATGCAAAGTGTGGCAGGTGTTGGGCAGCGGTGCAGGCCACCCTGGCTGCAGAATACAGAGTGTGAAGTGTGAACTCGCTCTCCTGGGAAAGGCTGCTGCATATTCGTGGGGTTTGTGTGAGGCTCTGAGCCTGCCTGCGTGTGTGTGTGTGTGTGTGTGTGTGTGCAACCTGTCATCAGGGCTGGTGAGTGATTGAGTACATAAGCCTGCTCACACGCCACATCTCAAACAAGCCTGCACGTATGCGTGTGTACGTGTGTGAGACGCCATTCATTCTGACTGAGTAACTCTGGTAGAAACTAAACAATGCAGTCCTGCTCACACCCTATTAAGCTGTCACGGTGCAACCATTGAACTTACCCCATAATCTTTACCATAATGGGAGTCTTTTTTACAGTAATTGGTGTGCTGTTAACACTCACAGACACACACACACACACACACAAGCACACATGCACATCCCATGCACAATGCCATCCACCAAATATACCCACGAGTGCCATTCTTTCCTGTGACCTCAGCTGCGAGTTCATTCTTCCCTTCACACATATGGAGCCCTGGCACCATCTCAGCTCTCGGCTGCTGCCCTGCTACTATCAGCACATTTTTAATTGCCTGGCTTTAGAATATAACAGCCTCTGTGATGACAGCACGCTTGTTTATTTTTATAAGCAACCATAAAGGCCCTAATAGCCTGGACCGTATAAGGTATATATATATATATATATATATTATATAGATATATATATATATATATTATAATAAATTATATATAGATATAGATTATAATATATAATATATATAGATATATACATACATACATACATACATACATACTTACATACACACACACACACACATTTTTATTTTTAGCAATGTGCAAACAAAGTGTAGTTTGGAGTAGCTAAGGAGTTTTATTGTGGAAACTGTCTGTCAAAGGCAGGCTGACCTCTGATCATATATGCAATTTCAGTGAACTGAAGTAACTGAATAAAGGCTAATGCCCTCTCACTGTCTCACTGTCGAGTATTTGAGTTTCTGTTTCGCTTGAATAAACAAAACACACCACAGTATTGTGAATATTACCAGCAGAGTAAGACACATGGGATGAGATGAATGAATGCCTCAGTGACACCACAATCATGCACATGAAAATGTATTTTATATAAGAAAAAAAAAAAAAAAGAGGGCGGACACCCTTCTCATCACAAGACATCACAGACACTTAATGTACCAAAACAGACAACCTGGTCACACAAGCTCATTGGAGTGTTATAAAGTCTGACCATTGCCCTATTTCGTTTCCATTGTCATAAAAGGTTGTAAATTGATCGTGACAGGTTTCATAGTGAAACAGAACAAGCTGCCAAATAATTTCACTGCCCTGTCCAGTACAACTAGATGAGCATGCAAACCATCAAACCACAGAGGACGGTGCTCAGTAACATAGCAACCCAAGCTGATGCCATCAGGGCAGTGCTTACATGCAAACTGTGTCTGCATATACAGAGATGTACCTCTGATGTTCATACAGTGAAACACAAAAGCCTAATAGAGTATATATTCTACTTGTTTTCCTAATCTTTTGCCTTAAATGTGTGTTTTTTAGAGCATTGTGTAATTTATGTGTGCAAATTGCACTGTAACTCTATTGCCACTGACATTGGGTGATTCTTTGAAATACCACGTTACTTTAAATGAAAATATTTTCTAGACTTTGAAGTATTTGAATTAATAGAATCCTTTCTTTCTGCAACATCTCCAAATGGCAACTACAATATCATATTAGAGCAACAATGGATCAACTGACAATGTGTATGAGCAAGATTTCGAACAAATAGGTCGACTGACTCTGCAGTTTCTGTTAACTCCACAAAGCTTTTTAGTGTTTTAGCACATTGTTTTGATTTTAGAGCAGATGAAATCAAAGTGATTTTTATGCAGAATAGCAGCTTGAGTAATCCTCTGAACAGAGTGCAAATAAATGGGCTACAAAAACTCCTGACCTGTCTGTGAAATCTACAAAATAAAAGTCGCTCCAAAAAGAAGGAAAAACACAGAGTCTGACTACTCTAACAAAATAAACTAACTTGTCCTAATCTATGAATCAAAATACTTAACCTAACAAGGGAAAATAAGAAATAAAAACTAACAGACAAAAGGCGCTCCAAAGGGGAGGAAACAAAACCTGATCGAGAAAATGCAGATAACTAAGAAACACTCCAAAATAACTGGAGGAAATACCTAGAAGGTCTAAATCTGAATAACGCAAAATCACTCCAATCGGAGGAAAACAAAACAGCAATATCTAAACTATCAAACAGAATACAGGCATGGGCTTGCATGACGATAAAGACGAACACACTGGCACAAGACAAGGGAAACGCAGACTACTTAAACACATGGAGGGAAGGGAGCACCAGGTGCACACAATCGGTGATTAGGGAAGACAATCAGACAGGTGACACCAGGTTGGGCAAGTGACCTGAAACGAGAGGAAAATAAACCCACCGCGGTGTGACATCATGCTGTTCTAATGATCTGCCTATGCAAGTTTCAGCATTGAAAACGGCACAGAAATCAACCTTTTGCACTTACAGCTGGTAAAATGGCAATTGAAGCCATAATCCTGTTCATAGACACTGCCAACCAAGAGGTGTGGACAGTAGTGGGTGTTAACCTCAGCTGATGGAGTGCATGATTGAAAAATGAAAAATGTGTGTGAAAAACTGTCACACCTTTTTCTACAAAGAAAATGCTTCATGAATTACACTCGCCATGCAGTAGTTCTTGTCTATCACGTTAGTCCAGTCACTTGGTTGTTTTCCTTTCATTTCCTTTGATACCCATCCCTTTCCCTCCCTTTCAAGATATCAATGGCTTTCATCTAGAAAGTCCCTGCCCAGCCTTAAAAAATAGCTGTGTCATCCTAATGTGTGTGACTGTCAGCACAGGAATTGAGCACCTTTACGGTCATTCATACACACCCTTATTCTTTCTAAATCAAATGTTTTGTTTTTTTAGCAGGCACAACATAGTTGACATGGATCCACACCTCAAGTTGAACAAGTATCAATAATTTTCAAAGGGGAAAATCCTTTTGGCATCAGCGCCAGCATTATGACAAACAAGCTTGGATTCATTGTAAGAACTCGTCTGGGTTATTCCTGTCCACACTGCGTCAGGCCAAGAACTGTAGCCAAAGGGTAATGTGGGCAAAGTTCACTCTGCTCTTGTTTCTAACTTGTCGTGGCAGCATGAAAATGCCCCAAGCCCTGAGGTAATCTTTGACCATTATCTTGCAATATGTGTGTTTACAAGTACAATATACACACTGTAGTATGTAACCCATTTAGCTTCTTTTACTGCCAGCATCAGTGTGAATCTCAGGGTGGAAAACAATAAATTACATGCAGTACAGTATGTGTAACATATCAGAGAAGGTTTGATCACGATCAAGTACAACCCACAGTAAGTCAGCTGGAAACAATAGGGGCACAGGGCTCCACACACAACCATGTTTTTATCATAGAAATGGCAAATAACTTCTTCTTAGGGCACAAAACGCATTCAGCCATGGTTGAATATCACTGTTCATTAGTTAGAAAGAGTGCAAACTTCATGTCCTGAGTATGTATGTACAGAGTATGATGAAAAAATGAAATTTAAACTTGTGGTAAAACTGACTGACTCATTACCACATACTACTGTGCAGGGCACTGTGGCAGAGTCAGGGAATCCTACTCCCTTATGTACTTTCACTGGCCAACATTTAAAAAGGGTGTGGGTCGAAATGACAACTTTTCCCTCTGTATTTTTTGTTGTATGTATATATATATATATGTGTATATAAATAGCAGGGGCATAGTGAGAATTTGAGTCGTGGTGTGAGGGGAAACTGTGGCTCAAAATGCTTACTTTTTGTCTGTTTTCTGTCCTTACAGTCTATACATAGAAAGACATTTACCAAAACCAAGACTGGAAACTAAAGAAATTCAACCTGCCCATTGAGGACTGTCCTGTTTGATTCTTTCTGACACGTCTGGACTTTGAGACAAGTGAAAAAGTTGGTTGTTTTCCCATCCTGCATCAATCCCAAAAACGTACTGGGTGAAATATTAGCGACTCCACACATCTTGTGTCTAAAATGCACTCATACAATGGTTAAGTAGGCCAAATGTACTGTAGACCACAAAATAGAAAATAGATAGTTTGGGAGCAGTCAAAGGACAGTCTACCAACTGAATGACAGTCAATTTGCATCATCACACTAAACTCTCTGCCTCTGCCTGTTGACTTGACAAATAAAGCTGGACTTTATAACCACTACACATACTCACTCAGGAAGAGAGAGAAAAAGAGTGAGAGAGAAGGAGAGAGAGAGGAACGGCGTGCGACGTGAGGAGTGCTCCCTATACTTAGTGAACTTCTGGCGTTTTAATGGCCCTGACGTAGTTCCATGCTGTGGTTTGAGGTCTCTCCACCAGCGTCTATTTTCCCTCAGAAACTAAGAGTTGGAAAAAAGCACGGAGCATTTAAGCAGGCTAAAAATGTATCTGATGGCAACCACCGTTGGCTGAAAATAGCTCTAGAAGGGTATTATTATCATTAATGAGGGATAAATTTGTCGGCTGACTTATCCCGGAGTCATGAGCACTTAAAATTATTCTGGAGTTTGCCCTTTTTTTGGCCGCTTTGGCAAAGCTGAGCTATCAAGTCTGTCTGAGGAATGGATGGTCTCCTGCTGATTTATACTCATAAAATCAGCTTCTCCTGTAGAGCATAAAAGATCTTGCTGAGTAAAGATCAACTAGCTCCTTTTAGATTTAGCTGACACAGAATGAGAGTCTCAGTGAGTTGCTTTAATGACCATGCACACTTTTTCTTGCATGTTTTAGCCTATTAACTTCAAATCACCTATAGCTCTCTGTACTCAACATTTCTGCTGACCTTTTTCCAATGCAAACAATATGTTTTAGGTTGGTTTCCCGACTTCCAGGCTGCCATTGTTTTCACTTCATACCAGTACATTATGACGGACACTATATTCATATGTCACAGGAAAAACTTCTTCAAAATGTGACATCAGATATGTGCTATCTTGTTGCAGAATTTTGTGGTCCTTTGTCCTTTCTGTCAGAAACAAGTTGTGCCTTTGAAAAGACCAAAACAATCTACAGCCATGCCAACGGCAGAATGCTCATGTGCTCGCAAATGCTAACATGCTTAGCTGGTAATGTTTACTATCTAATTTTTGCGTGTTGGCATGTTAACATTTGCTAATTAGAACTAAACACAAAGTACAGTTGAGGCTGGTGGGGATGTCATATATTTTGTAGGCCCAGTGTTTGGTCATCAACCAAAGTATTGGGCCAATCAACAATTAAATTGATGATTGCGCTACATAAAAACTGAGGACTAATCCTCTGGGAACCATGACAATCCATCTAATAAATTGTGTGGATAATTCAGTTTGGATCAACTGGTTGACTCACTGACATTGCATTAGAATAAAAGATGGATTGACCCTCTGATTTTCTAACTTGGCAGTACTCTTTTAGGAGAGCACTACAGCCTGGGTGGTGACCACAGAGGGGATCCAACCCACTGGTTAGCATTTAGGCATTTGAGGAAGAAATGCACAACTACAGTCAAAACTGCCAAGTAAGGATACAACTTGAAATTATTCACATGTTCCTTCATAGACCTGGCCAAATTCTGGAAGGCAGTCAAATTCAATAAAAACAAATCCACCATCCTTTTACTTCCAAATAATCTAATTGCAGTTTAGCATTAAGTCAGAGGGGTATTGGCTTTCAAAAGACATCCTGCCGATACCACATGTGCAATTATAGTATGTAGAGATTAGCTCATGTGATTCTTCTGAATAAGAGTGGATGTCGAAGGTACCATAATAATTTCCAAGTTGTCTTGTCTCTGAAAGGTCTCTCTACGTAATGCACTGAATGCATTCCTGTCAGTCCACACTGGTGTCAGGGTGGCAAACATTTCACCACTTCAGCTGTTTTAAATTATTTAACCATTGCTTTAGACAATAAGAAACATTGTGCCTCATCCATTGATTTATCAAAAGTCTTCATTCTTTACTTTTAGAACATTATGCACTTTCTGCTATGTAAGGATAAGGGGTGGCTGTAACTGGTTCAATAGGAATTTCTGGGCAATGGGATGTTCATCAGTTATCTACTGTATGTACATTTTCTGTGTATGATTATTAAATTTGTCTTTATGCAGATGATACTGTTTTATACATTGCTTCCTCTGTTTAATTTGCCATGTAGAAATTACAGTTCACCTTCAACCCACTGCAAGATAGGCTACTGTGAAATGCAAATAGAGAATGAAGATAATATGTTCAGTGTTCTCGGAATCCTGCGCTATATTAATTTATTGTATATATCTTCACTGGGTCTGCTTTGAATATGACGGTTAGGGTTATAAGGGGTCATAGATCATAGATACCTTGGCATCTGCGTCTTTGATCTATTTGCTGTTAAATATCATGGAACACCTTGTAGGCAAATTGTGATAAAAAAGTTGTAGAATGAGCTCCTTTCGGTTTTGCATTATGTGCATGCCATTCATAGATACGCTGCTACTTCCATTCTTACAACGATTGATTCTGCTTCACAGTATCACTCTTCATTGGTTTGTTGGTTGATAGGGTCAGCTTCCTTAACTAGGAGATGTAAAAACTAAACTAAAACTATTTTTTCTCTTCCTGCCTTTGACCAGACTTTACTCACTCCAGTGATTTGCCAGAACCCCATATCTGCACGGATTAAGGATTAAACATTAATAATTTTATTGTTAGTGTTCTAGTTTCATGGAATAATCTGTAATCCACCTAAAAATTGAGTAAATCCCTCTGTAATTTCAAGACCAAGACAAAGTCCCCCTTTTGAGCCTTTTGAACTCCTCAGGCTGTATATGATTTACATGTTTTGGAAAGAGAAGAAAAATCCAGAAAATTCAACAAGCTCGAAGCTATTTTTAATGAAAACCATTAGATTCCGCAGACTTTGGCACAACTATGAAGCTTTGAGCATTGCCGAAAAGGAGTAAGTAGTCATAGTATAAGAGTTAAATAATCTTCTTTGTCCGTACAACAAACCATAAAGGCAAACTCATTCTGTCATTGTCAACACTTCCTGTTTTGGATGGTGGCAACATGTGTTAATGGCACATCCGATCTACTGCACATGTTGTCAGTGAGTGTCAGTGCTGTTGGTGCATTGTTGTGTATGCACATGATTTGGGGACACCTCTGGACATCTGTGGCTACCAAAACCAACACCCTTGGTTTCCATGGAAGTTTGAATGATGGCCAACAAACACAGAGACGAAAAAAAGTCTCTTCCTTTTTTGCCTTTCTTAATTTAGAAGTTTTCCAACCCAGTGATCCTTCACGCTACTTATATGCTTCACATAAGACCTATGTTGTGTTTGAGGACAGATCATCGACCAAACTCGAGGCGACCTTGTTAATTCCTGACATTTCATCCACTTATTGCAAATTCCATTACATACATATGCCGTATGTTAAATGTTATAGATGTTAGATCACAAAGATGCAAATACACATCTAATATACATGTCAGCTCGTATTTATTGCCCAATATTTTGTGTGTTTTAAAATTATAATCTTGGCTTCTTTTGCCAAAAAATGGATATCCATGGTCCATGTGTTCTTTAAATGAGGCCATGGGTTGAAGATGACGCATTAACCCTCTATGAACCAGACTGAGAGAGATAAAGGAGGTGTGACAAGAGAGTAAGAGCAGAAAGAAAGAGATAACGAGAAGTATTATGAGCTATGGTGTTGCAGATGACCAGGCAGGACAGGCAGGGAGTACTGGAGTACTATGCAGTTTATGTTCAGGGAGGGAAGAGTGTATGTGTGTGCGTGCGTAGGGGGGTTAGAGTAGGTGGAGGCAGTTGGGTGAGGTGTAGAGAGAGAATGGGGGAGGAAGGAAGAGTAAAGTGCAGAGAAGAGAGGGAGGACAGACAGAGAGTGTGAGGGAGTAATCTTATCTTGGCCTGTGTATCGCAGCAGCCAGCTCACATGCACATGGGGGAGGTGGAGTTCTTTATCGTAAGCCAGGAATAGTCAAGCTGACTCCTGTACTGTGGTTTATATAGTGTAGGCGTGGAGATATTTCTACAATAGTCTCTATATGAATTTATTATATACTGACAATTGGTCTTTACTGTTTGCTGCAACAAAGGTTTTGTTCTACTTGATTACATTAGTGTTACTGGTGATGCATAGTGTGACTATAGTAAACACGGAAATTGTGATGTTGTTTAAACTGGTTTGCATTACATGGATACTATTCCAACAACTGTGACTTTGCTATAAGGTACAGGTATGTAACTGACAACAGGCACCGTGTTGCCGTGATCAGCTACGTCATGCAGCACAGAGCAGGTTAAGCTGGCCACAAGTCATACACAGAAATGGCCTAGAGAAACTTAAAAACAGACAGAAGAACTTATCCATGGTTGAAACAATTTAAACCAAAGAAAAATTATGAAAACATGCCCCTGGTGAGGTTTGAAGCTACATGGAGAACAAACCGACCAACAGCGTTGTGGCTGTCACATCATATTGTAACATGTTAGCACCTTTATAAAATCTTGCCTGGTTTGGCTGGAAACAACGTTAAGTAGTATTGTGAGTGTGAACCAAAACAACCAAAGTGTAACCAAGACAATTAGCTGAAAGATGCTAAAATGCTTCCTAAAGGGGAACTGAAGAGCTGGATGACTTTTTCGATGGGTTCTTTACTTTCACTGGATAGTTAGTTCATATCAAAATTCCGAGTTGTGCAGCTTTAAATGAAGGAACTTACATCTTTGATTGTCTTGGATTAAGGAACTATAAAGTTACATTTTATTTTGGTTAAAGTGATCCAAGTGTTTAACATTTGGAATGAATTGTGGCCTTTTGGGTTGCACATAAAGTGTTCTGGTCCACAGTATTTAATGATGTAGTGATTGCATTTTTGAGAATTTGAACTGTCCCTAAACAAGCAATAATAAGAGACGACATCTACATTAAAGGGAAGTTAACACATTTAAATGAGCCCTAAAGGAACGTCAGAGTTATTAATGAAACCCTGTTGAAGGGTATTGTAAACAGTTATCGATTTTGTTCCTCAATCTTATCTGACTAAATACGTGCTGGGAGTAATGTGACATGTTGGCAGATTAATAAATTCATAATATATGTATATAAACAATATGATAATCTGCTATCTGTGATGTTTCCGCTGACAGAGGGGCATTTCTACTGAGGACTGAACACATTCCAGAAGTTAAACGACTATAATTAGCTTATATTTAGACTTTAATGACCCAGTGATTAATACAGATTTAATCACCACCTTGCATGGCTTGATTTATGGCTAACTTGTAAACTTTACACCTTTATCTTGCACGCACAGGTATAATATATTTACATTTATCTCAGGGTCGCTGCTGTGTCACAACCTTCAAGCACACACCTAACTACACAAATGGTTTTATACATTTAGAAATGAGCAAACACTGTCTGCTAAGGCACACAGGCACACCCACTTACCAACTAAGACACTTGCACTGTACACACACACTTGTTCATACACACTCCTGACTCCTGGCTGTTGAGTGAATGCAGGTTTCTCTCTTTTATTCATTTATTTAGTCTTATTTGCATCAAGTCATGCTGTAATAAAAACTCTGGAGCAGTGTTTTTCATTACTGCCTCTCCACTATAGCTTGACATTCATCTTAATATACATCTTCTCGAGGAATGCAAGGAAAAACACTGGCACAGATTCCAGTAGCGGTTTACCCTCCCGGACAGGCTTTACAGTTAGGTTGGAAAAGTACTCTATCTGTTTGGAAATGTCCGCTGCCTGCGGAGCAGAAAAAGTCAACTTGCCAACACCCTCTGCACCTGTGTCTCCGCCCAGCAGTTTTTGGAGGGAAATAATATGACTCCAGTTGAGTTGCTGGTTGGACCAGTTTGGTTGTTAGTGCTCGTAGTAAAAAATCTGTTCCCCTGGTGTGTTTGTGTGCATGTTGTTCTCTCACTTTAAGTCACGAAATCCTAGATTCTTCATTTCACATGTGCAAAATCAAAGCTAAAAACTAAATTGGTAATAGTTAATTTGCCAAGAAACATCAGCGCATTTTAATAAAACATGCATATGACATACCCGTGCACTTAAACAACTGTGCAACAAGATATCCAGAAAACAGAAGACAAAGGCATTTACATTTTTTGCAAAGTTGGCAAGATACTGCATTTCTGGCACAAATATAGCACTGTAATAACATAACTTTATACTATAAAGTATATTTCAAAGGTTTGATTTGAGTTTTACAAGAATAATTTGAACCAATGACCCCTGTCTTACTGTCAGCTACACAGAGTTTATTAATCATTATGCAATAATTGCGAAATATTCTTTTTTACTCATCATTTCCTCAGTTGCCAGCTGCCACACAAAAGGAAGAAGCAGCCAAAACAGGATCTGCAATATTGAGTTCCACATTTTCATGACTAGACTGGCCGAATGGCGTCGTGCGTTTGCGTGTGTGTGCATGTGTACGTGTGGTGAAGTTAAGCACAGCCGCGCCCTTCGTAGTAGTAAAATCACACACATCATTATACCGCAACCCAACTGCTGCTGCAAAACTGTGGTAGCAAGATGACAAAGTGTGCTGCATTATCACCTTTAACATTTTGTCATGTTGACCACTACCTTAAAGAAAGGTTTTTGGGTCACGTACACTTTCTGTCAAATGAACCGACACCATGGAGACTTAGCATGTTTTAGACATGGCTGAATGTTGAACATAATGTGGCGTGTATGCAAGTGACAACACTGTCTCCATTATTAATAAGCCATATGTGCCTGCTCAGTATGGACGACATTCAGGCGTTTGTATGTTTTTTGGCAGTGAATCAAATACCTTACATGTCTCCCATGTGTAAAATCGACTGCCTATCCAACGACTGGCATGAAACTTAAAACCTGGTGTACTTAATCCATTTAATTTTAATTTCCGGTTGTACTGTGCAATTACACCTTATCTTTCACTAGCTGCCTCGGCCCTTATCTCTGAGTGTCTTTGTCATGTGCCTGTGCGATCACCTAAGATGACTTTTATGATACACCTTTGGGAGACCTGGAGAGATCTCCTGCTTCAGACAGCTGTCAGAGATAAAATCTTGTCCTCGGAGAAGTGAGCCTCAGAGCTACATTGTGCCTGAGCAGCTATCAAACAGCAAAGACAAGAGGTGGGAAGAGAGGCAATGGCAGGAAGATAGATCCCTGCTTCACCCTTGAAGCTGGATATTTTCCAAGCCACAGTACAAAAGAAGAAGAAAAAAAAACATGCATTTCTACCTCTCTCTCTACATGAGGCTCCACTTGATCTCTTTAAAGAGGCCCTAATTAGATTAGTGCACTTTATAGTTGGGTAAAAACAGAAAGAAAGGGTAGATAAACTAATATGAAGAGAAAGAAACAGAGGTAAGGAAAGAAAACTTTAAATAATCAACCATGTCATCACGCTTTGATCTGTCTCGCCTGTGAAATATGTCCCCTCCAAACGTCCTTCATCACCCAACCTTCACTCACACACACGCTCTTGCCCTCAGGGTTTAGTGTGGTACTGTAAGACCCGGAGCACGCGAACCAGCGCCTGTCTTTCATTTATCCTTTCCAAAAGCAAACGAGAGAGGTGGAGGCCAAGAGAGACAGAGAGAGAGAAATTACGAGACGCGCTCCCGACATTCCTTCCAATTTAATGGCCGCTGTAGTATGTCCTGTTTTGACAAGGAATGAATTTGGGCCCCAAAACTCTCCATGATTTCCTACCAGCAGATGACTTATGGTGGTTGGCGCATATGAGGGGTTCACTTCAAAAAAATGTTAGGGTGTCAGATTTGGGGTTGAAACATTACCTGAAGCTCATCAGTCATATCCAGATTTTCTAAAAATACGGAGCATGCAGTCTTCATTTTGTCAAGCAGTCATCAACATGTGGTAAATTAGTTTCAACGACTGCAATAACTATTGCAAGTAACCATAAACTTGTTTTTTTCTTTCAAATGATGATAAACATGATGATCTTGGAGTGAATCACAGGCTGATGAACAAAAATAGGTGAAAATAAAGAAAATCGTGTTTATTCATTGTTTGTTCATGTAGTGAACAGCAGGTTCCATCTGTTGTTTTTCATTTTTCCTTGTTTGACCCTGGATGAATATTATCGTCAGCTCAGGATAGATGCCTTGTTTGTGTTCTCATCCCCCATTTTCTGCGTTTAGCTTAGCTCAACTGAGGCCCAAAAGGGATCTTGTATAATACAAAAGTGCTGAATAAAAACTACATATGAAACATAACAAACACATTAGAGGATTTGGATGGTCAAGGTTAAATTTACGGATTAATGACAGTATCTTCTTTTTTTAATTAAAAGGAGCTATAATCACATATCTTTATAATAACAGTGGATAAAATGCTGTATATATATATTATAATATATATATTATATATATATATATCTATATCATATATATATCTCTATATATATATTATATATATATATATAGACCATTCCTACAGTTCCTCTACAGTTCCTCCAGACTCTGTGGAGCTTCATAGCATCTTGTAGCTCATTGTTCTGCTTTTCTGGCTCATTAATTTATTGGTTTGGTTTGCTCTCACTGCTCTCATAACATTTTCAACCATAGGGGCAGCTTTTCAGTGGAAAAACAAAAACCAACTGTGCACTACCTGCTCAGCACTAAATACACAAAGTTAGAGACCAGCTCTGTCATAGTGGCGCATTTCGCAACTAAAGAAGCATTAGCTGCCGTGTTCGGCTGCCCTAAAAAAGCTGCTACTGTCACTTTAATTTAACTGTTTCCTAGCAGCTTAGATATCAACTTAAAGGTGCCCTGTGGAGTTATGTTTACATTCAGTGTCTATACCACTGAGATTTAACAAATGTGTTGAATCCAGTGTTGTTTACATTCATGTTTGTTGTTGCAGTTGGATTCTTCCCGTGCCATTGAAACCACTGGCTTGAACGTGTATTGAATCACCCACACGTGTGCACAATATGAACAAAATGGGGATCCACTCATAGAAAAACAGCTCCATGGCGTTATTAGAGGTAAAAAACTCCACAAGGAAACCTTTAATACTGTATGTTGGTGTTACAGGTTTAATGAACACACACAAAAGCTTTTTGGCTTATGGTTATATTGTTGTGTTTCACATCATTTCCCCCTCTAACAAGAAGCAGGTTAGGTCCTTTTTTAATGACTTAATACTTTTTGATGACACAGTGGTGTGTTTATGAGTGTGTGCATGCCTGTAAAGGACCAGATGTCACATGCACACGGGAACCTTATCTACTCGTTATTGTACAGAGATATGATCACTGGAATCATCCGAATACTTTTGAAGCTGATACATTTGTGTCATAATAAAGTAAAAAAGTAAAGGTTTATATATTGAATTTCTCCTAAAACAACATCCACCTATCTCTCCCTCCATCTACCTTCTCTATGGCTCACTGACTGCACTCCTGATGGGAGGAAGACAAACAGTTTGACCGCTGACCTTGTGCTACTCCAGTACCTTTGAAGTGGACTGGCAATCTGCCTGGAGGGGAATAGTTTTTTTTTAACAACACTGGACATTAGAGAGAGCAGTGATAAAACCACTCCCTCCTTTTATAGATTGACCCAGATGAGAAAATGGCCTCCCTCAGGGCTAATAACATGATGAAGAGGTGGTTTAATGAGAAACGTCCCAAATGACTGACCATCAGTAACCTAAAAGCATTTGTGGTGTTCACATTTTTGTTGCTTGTTTCAGTAAAATATTGAACTACATGCTTCTTTGGAAATGAGTGAACCTATCTATCATAAAAATACTTTAAAAAGTACCCTGTGGAGATCATTGTGTATATCCTGGAGCAGTAACAGATGTACAAAATCCATGTTTATGAAACATCTGCAAGTAAATAAAATATAATATTTTGAAACCTGCATTGTTTACATCAATGTTCGTTAGCTATCTGTCTTTTTCTTCCCCTCCACTCACACACATCACATCACTACATTTCTCGACACACTGATACTATCAACTGTCAATGAGAAGAATATGGTGAAGGGTGTCATAAAGGCCCACATGTCATTTACTAGTTAATTATTTACTTAATTACATTTGGCAGTAGACGCACGGGCCTTAAATTCCAGTCAAGAAAGATATCTTGGTGTCACCTGTTCTTCTTTGGCTTTTATGGCTTGTGTGCATTACAAACAAAGGTTAGCAGCAATGTGTACTGTGTCGTCCACATATGTGTGTCTCTGTGCAGATGCTAGTAGAGGACAAGATACAAACAAAACAGAGACCTGTTCACCAAAACATATGCTCTATAGCGCGACTATTTGACAAAGTGTATGTCATATACAAAGTGATTCCTCAAACCTGTATTAATTGGTGTTTTTTTTGGCCACTTGATGGCAGTACAACAAGGCTCAAACACTGACCAAACTATTGGCCACTAGTCAAATTAGCCTTGTTTCACTCTCAGAATTTGATCCATTCAGTCCAATAACATTTGGAAAGTCTAGGAGAGCTGAACGATTCAATTATTTTATCCACATTCAAGTTAGCGGAAGTCTCTAGTGGGGTCTCTATGGGCTACACAATGCAAAGACATATTGAGAAGAAAGGATATTAAGCAAGGGTAAGGCAATTTATTCTTGGAAATCAAACTGTTTTGGCTTCATGCGCATCTGACCAGCTGAATGAATGGAATGAATTGAGCCCCGCCTGCAACACTGTATTCAGTCCACTTTACCTTTATCTATGACTTGTAACCTGCAGAGCTACATTACCTTTTTAATGTAAGTTCGAATGAAAGTTCATAATTCGTTCCACTTTTATCTCTATTTTGGTCTCGAGCCATTCCTGAGGGGATATATCTAGCTTTTTAACTGTTACTGTGTTCCCTAGCTAGTCGCTAACTTTCTCTTTCTGTTTTTGGTGCTCGCAATGTAATATATAGTTAGTTTATCAGTTAGTTTTTGTAACAGGTCCCTGCCGTGGGTGGAAACAACATTGTTGACAGCGATGAGACAGTACAGCTGCAAACCACAAAACCAAAACAACTAGCTGAAAGGTGCTAAAAAACTGCTGCAGAGTCAAGTGATAAATTCTCTGTGGGTTAGTAACAAAAAGAAACTGGTTTGACTTTACAAGTTTACATTTGATTTATTGCTTGTAGATTAGTGAGGCTTAATGACCTTTTTTCCTGCAGTGTTAGCAGTTATGGATTATGGATGTTATAGATTTTTGTGGTTGTGAACTGAAGGCAAAATGCAAGAAAACATAAAGAAACAGAGGGTTTAATTTAATTATACATAAACACTAAAAGTCAAAGAAATTGACTATTTGTTCGTGTAAGTATTTTTGGTACAAGTACAAACGTGGTGGAGCGTTCAGAGTGTGCTCTGTGGTGTCAGCTTAGTGTAAGTTTTTGTGAGGAGAGGCGTGGCTGCTGTGTAAATCTCTGTGTGTGCTGTGGTGGTGATGTTGATAATGAAGGTTTTTATCAGACTCCAGAGAAGTGTGTAAATGTCTGATTACTGCACGAGGCACAGAAACTCCAGTAGTGCAACACAAGATAGGAGAACTGACACCGATAACGTCAAAATCAAATTCATGGTTTCCTTGCAGTGGTTTCCCCTCACTGTAGCTCATGTGTTTGATTTAGAGGCTGTTGCTGCCAAGCACACCAGTTCTCCCTCTCTTTCGCTAGTCATGGCAGAAGTTGTCTGTGAACGCCAAGACATTCCTGCAGTTGGGTGGTAGGATTTCTCTATTTCTTTCACTGCCTTTTCTCTCTGTCTCTGTGTCTAACTCCTTCTCTCCATTTATCTCCCTTTCTCTGTCAGGCCAGTGAAAAGCTGTGGTTTCAGCTATCTGCTCTCTGTTAACTTTCTTTCGTTCTTTCCTTTTCCTTCCTTCTATCCATTTCAGAGAGAAAACTGCCAGCACTGTGTGTGTGTGTGTGTGCGCGCATGTGTGTGTGTTTATGCTGCAGTGTGTAGCCCTTGGGATGTGACTCAGTTTGCAATCTAAGACAGCCCCTATCATAATGACTGCTCATTACCTACCATGCTCTCATATAAAGATATATTTATACACCCGAGGACATAACCTCATCACTCATCTACATAACAATTATGGCTATTTTATAGGCCTCTTTGGAGCCATAGAGGAAGCTCAGAATTCACTCAGTTGCAAAAATGGCCTGGGTGACAGACAGGTTGGGAAATTAACAACAGCGACCAGTCATACTCTGGTTAAATTTTTTGCTGTTGTCTGTAAGTTTGTCTACCAGTCTCTTTGGCAGATAGATAAATAGATCAGTCAGTGACCCTAGTCTATTTTGTGTGGTTAGCTGGTAAAATAGTGAAAGTGGCAATACAACTCTTAGATTCATCGACCGCTGTGGACTGTAGACAAAACTGTTTTTTAGTCTCCAAGATGAATAACAAATTGAGTTAAATCACAACGTAAAGTTTTGGTAAAGATAGCCCTTTAACTTAAATATGAGAGGCAAAAGTTGTTAGTTAGTTAGTTAGTTAGTTAGTTAGTTAGTTGGTTGGTTGGTTGGTTGGTTGGTTGGTTGGTTGGTTGGTTGGTCGGTCGGTCGGTCGGTCGGTCGGTCGGTCAGTTAGTTAGTTAGTTAGTTAGTTAGTTAGTTAGTTAGTTAAATGCAACTTCATCATCAGCTTGGTTTTCTATGTAACATTAAATATTCTAATTAGGCAACAATCAAAAAGCTAACTTGATATTAAGAGATTTCCCTGCAGTTAATCATTTAGGCCACAGCAGAGAAGTAGGTAGAGTCATCATGTTTGCAGATGATGCACTGTTCTATGTTTTCGGCCATAGACAATTAAAAACACATCAGTGAGCCACTCTGTTCCTTCTTTTCCATAAACTTGGGCACTGTAGCTTGTTTTACATCTTCACAAAAATGCCATTTTGTGACCAGTATTAAAGATTTACCCCTTCATTAGTAGTGAACGGGCTTGGACACCGCTTATTGTGATTCACTGAAATTTTCTCATATTGCAGATGTAAGTGAAATAATTTCCTGTAGTTAAGTAATGTCATTGGTACTGTGAAGTATACAAGCTTGCTTGTGTAGAAGGACGCTGTTTAAACAGCTGACAGTGAGCACAGGTGTAATAAATCACAGCTCAAGTCAACATTACAGAGTTGTGATACTGTGATGTAATATTACAGGAACAATAAGGACATAAAAATACAAAGAGTTTCACTTATAACTGATATGAAATCAAATCCTGATAAATGAATCACAGACAAATCAAAAAGAGATCATGGTATATTTCTTACAATATGAAGCCTAACTGAGGAGAACTTCAGATTATCAGAATAGTAGTTTGCTGTCATTTAAACCTGAACTTTGAACTGTTGATTGTGTGGCCTTTTGTGCCAGTGCACTTGCAGCAAACCCAGAGTACATTTGCTTACATGTGATCCTAGAGCTTAATTACAGGTAATGATTGACCAATATAGCCACATTACAGCTTATCAGAGGCTAAATGCATCATCATCATCAATCATTAAAAAAAGGAGGCCACGCTTTTGGATCAGGCCCAAATGCACACAGGTGTATCTTGTTGATTTCACTGTGGATTGTGTGGACAGATGGTTAATGTCCAGAGGGAAGATAGGAGGCTGGTGCTGACCATGCAGATTTGCTTCCCCTGACTACTGATATTATAACATACAATTCTTATTAAAAACATCTGTTTTTTCTTTTTTTCTTTAAGGGAGCAGCCAAATTCAGTGTTTCTTCTTATCACCTGCGTGATTTTATGGGGTTATATAGATAAAAATGTAAAATAAGTGAATTATATTTGTTTATTGGTGAGAAAAAGAGCCCGGTTCAGTGGTTTTCCTTTCAACAGTGATGTACTGGATGTGACATTTGGCTTGTGGTTTAGCAGGAGACAGACATGTTGTTTTCTGTTTCTTGCTGTTTCCTTCTCTCTCTCTCTCTCTCTCTCTCTCTCTCTCTCTTTTTCTCACACAAACACACACACACACACACACTCACGTATGAGGGTTACCATTGCAAGGCGTGGGTGCAGATTTTGCCCACGTTTGATCTGATCGATGTCAGAAGCCTTCGGATATCCCCTTTGTATGTGTTGCATGTTAGTGTCTAACTACAAAACCAGATTAAAGAGCTGCTTCACGAGTGAAAGTGTGTGGGAAGCGGTAGCTTTAGGCCGTGTGTGTGTGCGCGAATGAGAAAGTGCATGGGTCTGGTAAATGTGTGGGCCATCAGTGACCGTGATACCACAGAAATACAGAAAAAAACAGTCTGCAGACGCCTGTCGTTTTTCTCTCACATCCCCAGAAAACAAACTCCAACTGTCAAGTTTGTCCATTTCTCACCATGAAGAAATAATAAACTCTGCGTAAACCTGCGTACATTGCAGCAAAAGCGTCCTTTAGCCAGACTTACTCATCCTATGATACTAGAAAAGCAACAGATAAAGTAAAAAAAAACAAACTCCCACATCTCACCTTCTGCTGTGGTCAATTAAGTGGACAGCATCCAAAACCTATTTTCAACTTCGCAACCAGTCACAGTGACTAATGCTCATCGTTCTCTCGCATCAAAATGCTGATGCAAATAAACAGCAGCGTGGAACTGAAGCTGCAGATGTGGGGTTTTAACATCTGTAAATCATCTCTCCGGGTAAACTGAGACAGTCAGGATAAATGTGGGCAGTGGAGGTGAACGGGATGCGCTTGCCTCTCGCTGAACTGGACTCCCAACTGTGGTTGTGGTTGCACTGGGCAGCTCCCAGGCGCAGAGTGTGGGTTGTGTTTGTGCATGTGTAACTACTCCTCTAAGCTTAAAGTTGGAGAGTATTCTTAGTTGATTTCAATGAAGGTCAAAGGAACAACAAAAAAGGGGGAAAAAGGTCAAATAGAGTGGGTCAGTAGTTTATCATCCATATATTGTTTGAGATATGGCCTGATTTTTAAAGCTAAATCCACCTTGAGCCTATTAGCGTGCCATCGCTGTGCTTAAGTATAGTGTCACAGACTCTTGGTCTTGTTAAAACTAATTTTTGGGAGTATTTGTTGTGCCTTAAAATGTTCAAATGATATAATGGAGGATGGGAGTGTAACAATAAAGACAAAAACAGGGTTTATTAACTTCCCCAGATAGAAATACAGAGAGTTTCAGCTGTTACTAAGAGTTCATGGCCTTCTCTAACTAGGGTTTCAGTAGATTTGTCGGTCAGCTGGGGTCATGCATTTTTACCCACAGTCAAAACACACATTGGTGTCAGCTGCAGGGCAAGTTGGTCTTCCCTGACAGAGGTCAATTCTCTTGAGTAAAGAAAGTAGTTCAGATTCAGAATACGATCCCCACCCTGAAACTACACCTATTCTGCTCTTCTGTGTGTGTTTGTGCATGCAGAAATACAAATACAGAGAGGGAGATTAACGTGAGAATCTTTAAAGCTTTCTAATCTGCTTGTGCTCATGAGTAGGAAAGAGATAAAGAGACAAAAGGAAACAAGACAAACCCAGTGAACGAGGTGGTGTCATCTCCTAAATCATGCCCCCGTTGAGCCACAGGATCGCTCACAGCCTTTTTTTTTCTTTTTTCTCCTTCACACTCTTGCAGTCACATGAGCCTTGACATTCAGCACAGACACTCTAATATCCAGCCTCTCATACCACACTTATACCACCTCAGCAGAAGCTGTGATGAGTCAGTCACATGCTAAATGCCACTCTTCCTATACATTCGGTATAGCAGGACAGCCTAATTATAAAACCTGTCCTAGCTGCAGGTTTCATCCCATTAACAGCAGTGTGTTCCAGGAAAATGGAAGGGGTAAAGGTTACACGCAAGGCTGTGGTTGTGGTTATGGTCTGCTAAGCCTAACAAAGGAGTCTGAATTTGTATGCAGCCAGAGGAAGTTTTTCATGGGAGGCTTGACTCAGGGCTAAAATGTCCCATGGTCACTGAAAATGACCTTGGACAAGATGCTTGGACTTTAAAGTGCAATAGTTTTATCCTATTGACTATAGTTATTAACTAACTTAACTTTTCAAGCTTTATTTTGATAGAGACAGCTGAAGAGTGACAGGAAATGTGGAGAGAGAGAGATGGGGAATGACATGCGAGAAAGAGCCCCAGGTCGGATTTGAACCATGGGTTTCCGCAGTAAGGATTGAGCCTTCGCACATGGGGTGGCTGCTCCACCAACTGAGCTAAACACGGCCCCGTACGGTATACTACAAAGCACTACCACCATAGTAAGGCCACGTTCAGACAGGGACAGGGAAACCGGCATATATAATCACTTGAAAATATAAACTTGGTTATGGTTTTGTCACCTTAGAATAAGCCTTTTATATCTTCAAAGAGAGCGGGTCCTCTTGTACAGTATCCCAGAATGGACAAACCAAACTATGACTCTAGAGAGGGACTTTTACGCTTTTACATTATGTGATGGCTACAGTAGGTTTCTCTACACATTTTGAAGGGGAAGGGTGAGGCGAGAGGAATTCAGTCAGTTGCAACCTGCAACTTCACCACTACTAGATGCCGCTAAATCCGACACACTGGACCTTTAACTTGGAGAAATTTACTATACTGAAGTGAACAACAGGCTAGCAGAAAGGTAAGTAATCAGATATGCTTTGGAAAATGATTGGTAGTAATATGAAACATATGTGAAACACATGTTCTATGAAGTGACTGTCATCAAAATGACTAAAATCTAACATTTTTGCTGGAAAAAAAAAGAGAAGCATGCTGTTCATATGTCTTGATATATGACCTAACATACCACACTGGTCACATGATCTGTGAACCTCTCTCTCCCTCTTTTAGAAGGAAAGTAATCTCCCTGCTGCCTTCATGTTGGGATTTAGCCCTTAACATTTACCCCCTCAGAGGGTCGTGACCCAAACTCACCCAATCACAGCACCAATCACACACATTAGAGGAGTTTGTTTTGCCCTCGCTCTGACCTGTGAGTGCTGATACTTCCTGTAGCCACACGTCTGTCCTCAGGTCAAACATTACTCACCGCCAAAAAGCCTTAGAGCTTAGAGGTCAAGTGTTCAGCGATCACCCATGGCCAGTTTTCTTTTCAAAGTTGTTTACGTTTTTACAAGTTGCAAACTCTGGTTAATATGTTGTTGCACAGTATCCACTCACAAATGTATCCTGGCAGCATTTAATATCCTGTCAAATACATCATTGATACAATATCACAGTAACCAGACACAGATCCATATCAGTAACCAGGTATTTCTTCACAAAGCCAAACAATAAGCAGCAAACATAGAGGTTCATGCTCATTTACACTGCTTCATTAAACATTTGCACGTACACCATCCAAAAAGACACGTACAATTACACAAATTAGGTAGTAATTAGAGGAAAATTCACCCTTTGTGCATTCCAGGATGGATTTCACAAAGGTATAGGTGAGGTTTTAATTATGATACTGCCTCAGAACACGCACACATTTAAACACACACACACTTGGTTGGGGGCTGTCTGACTCCCTAAGGCTTGCGTGCCATCACCCAGCTGCTTGAACCTTGATGTATACGAGGAAGAGACATGGCCCCAGGTTATTAGCTAGACCACGAGTCACCTCTGCAGTTGATTGTTGCCTTATTTCAAGTAGTTCCCTCCTCACACACACACACACACACACACACACACACACACACACACGCGTCATTGAACCCTCAGGGCCAGATGAAAGAAATCAAAGACATGTGACCCACAAAGGGATGGAAGAAGGGCTACCAGGGTCTGTTCATGTGTGTGTAGGTCTCAGTCAGCCTTCAGGTCATAGAACAGTTTGTTTCCATTACATGAATAAAGTGGATTCATTATGTAAAAATATAATTGACATTTGTCTCTAAATTCCTGCATTTAAAGTTGCAATCCTTAAGATTTTCATGAAATCAAACCCTATTTTTGATACCATTTATGATATAGGCCTACAATATAGGGCTACAAGTAATGATCATTTCATTATCGTTTAATCAGCTGACTATTTCCTTGATTAATCGACTTTTTGTTTATCTGTAAAATGTCACAAAACTGATAAAAATGCCACCCAGAATTCAAAAGCTGAAATGTTTTTGTTTTGTCTGACCAAACAGTCCAAACAGTCCAGAACAAAAGATCTTCAATTCACTATCTCATATGACAAAGAAAGGAAGGAAGCTGGAAGCAACAAATGTCATTTTTACTGTTTGCAGCGGCGTCTTCCATTCACACATTGGATTCAAAGCATGAGTGAAAGATAAATGGATGTTATTTATCACACTGATATCAGCCTTGCCTTTTGCGGTTCACTCTCTCTGAAGAAACTGACCATTTGCCACTGGTGCTGCTACTTCTTATTAAAAACATTTAACCTGTGAAACCTGGAGGTGGCTTTTATTTTGAAGCACAGGAAGCGCAACGCATTTGTCAAGACACATCTGAAAATATAAAATAAATGTAACCGACTCCCTTTACTGTTTCCTGACATGTAGAAAACTACTTCCATTGTGCACACCATGAAATCCAGTTTTGGTTGCAATTATTTTTGACTGCCTTCTTTATTAAAAGAGCATGAGTTTGTTTGGCTGCACTGTAAACCGATACACCAGCTCATCTATCGTACTCATGATAAACACTGCTGTTGTACTTCTGTTGCTGTTACCACCACTGGCCACGGGTGTCACCAAATCAGAAAGAACTTGAAACTCCAGGATGACAACGTTAAAGTTTTGTGCGATTAAATTGAAGGCTAAACAGTTATGCAGAGAAAACTTGTAGTGGTTTTATTTTGAAAAGGCCACAGTCGTTTGAGTGCAGTTGAATGCATTAGTAGTGAACATAGCAGGCCTGCATCGTCTTGGTGACCCCTGCTGCAATGCAAACTAAACACTCCAGTACTGTAGCGGCAGGCCAGCCAGCCAGCATCTGAGGCCACACAGCCAGGCTGCATGAGTCACACAGTCCAGAGCGAACCAAAATGTGTAAAAACTTCACATTGGCAGATTAGTTTGTTTACATCCTGCGCTGGACGTGATTTGGCCAGGCTGACGCAAGACACAGCCAAAAAGCCTGTCTTCTCTTTCCTCCCTTTGACTCGATCCTTCTCTGCCTCTTTCCTTCTTTTTTACTTCTTGCTTCCTTCTTTTCTTTCTTCCCTCCTAACTATCTCCACTTCATCTCTCCCACTCTAACTGCTGCCAAGAGCACATGACCATGAGGCAGTGGTGCAGCGGAAAAATAAAGCAGGCCTGCCCTTGTAAAAAATTTAAATGAAGTTAAAAAAAAAATAAAAAATCAGACAAATTAATAACAACACGAAACAGATGGGGAAGTTGTATTTCCAGAATAAAACAAGACATTCGTAAAAAAAACAAAAAATAAAAAAAACACCCTCCCCCCCAGCAGAGTTTGCCAAGTTATGAGCTCATACTTTGTAGGCCCTCTGCTGAATATCTATTCATAGCGTCAGCTCCAAGATGTCAGACTTTTATGACCCATTTCTCCTCTCGTTATCTGCAGCAACAATTAGGGGCCTGCAATTTTAACGCTGGAAATATGGAAGTGTTTTCCTGACTTGGAAGCAAACTCAGGACGGCTCACAGTGAAAGCGGTGTGTACAGGGACTGATTAAACTCCTCATGCTTCTCAAAACGTAGAACGAGACTGGTAGAAAGTCAACGTGGGGCTGCAGCTTTGTATGCATGTGTGTGTGTGTGTGTGTGTGTGTGTGTGTGTGTGAGTGTAACCAAGTTACAGTATAGTGATGAACAGGGTCAGTCTGGGGTAACACACTCACCCTATATCTGCCACGGTTCTGAGGTCATGGCTGGCACAGCGCTCTGAAATTCTGTGATGTCATATCTGCATCATAGCATACTGTAAGACTACTACTACTGCCTCTCTTCCTGCACCACCTTGAGGTCAAAGGTTTATCTCTTTCTCTGATCAGATTTGAAAAACCTTGCCGTTTTAGTTCCCTCTCATGGTTTCTCCTGCTCTGAATCAAGGGCGACATTTGAAATCTGTTGGTAAACCCTCTCATATCCATGCAAAACATCAGTGTTTTTGCTCAAAATTCATGCAAAAATCAGGGGCTCTAAAGAGTGTGACAACAAGCTGACAGCACCAAACAATGCAAAAGATGTCTGAAGTCTTTTTTAAAGACTCTGCACATCCACACATGTGATGTTCTAGTGGCAGACCGGCAACCGCCCCAACAGGTGCAAAAACTAATCAGGAAGACATCAGTCATGTCTGCACATACCCACAAGAGGTGGAGCATGTTCACATATTTTGAATGAAGGATTGTATTTCTTCTTCCATTTTTTCAACATCTTGTCAACCTCAAAAATATCTGACAAGCTCTGGTTCTGCCATTCAGCTTAATTGGGACTGTTGACTAGGATGTTTGCCTTTATGTGGACACCAAGCGAGACAGCATAATTGGAACCACCTGCAGCTCTGGTCCACATCAGGCCCAAACAGCCAGATACTAATCTGAGAAGCTGGACCTTACGGTCACATTGTGTTTTGTTGTGGTCCAGGATTCAGAAAGATAATTTCACTAACTTTATGTTTTGTACTCATCTGCGGTAGTTTACTTTGTCCATCTGCTCGCGTTCCCGCGTGCTGTAGCTGAGGAAAAAGAAGAGGAAAATTGCCAGAAATACTTACAACAAACATCAAATAAATGGCAAGCAGTCATAGCATAACATAACAGACTTTTCCTTAAGTGAAAGACTTGATTTAACTAGACAAGAGAGGCTTGTAATTTGTTAATTTAATGTACTCTACACTGTGTATGATTCCTGACCAGTTTGACAGAATGGAAATGTATTTGGAGGCTTTCCATTTACCTTTTTGTTTATTTGGTTTACAGGGTCAGTGTACTGTAAATGAAGAGTAAGCCAAAAACACTTATTGAAATTGGAAACAAGTATGTTATTTTATGTGTATACTTTCAGATACATAATTGGTTATGTTTGTGTAATTTTGCACATACAGACATTTCTATCAAGTTTTCCCAGCTGGAACTGGTGGCTACAATGTTGTGTGCTTAACCTGCTCTTGCTTGTTAAACAAGAAATCACGTGAGGGAAGATTACTGTGCATGTAGGACACCTCGACTGACATGTAGTTTCATATTTATGTGAAACTGTCTGTACTGAATTTAGACTTTTACTATTGCTGTTGAAGAAGGGGCAGGAATTTCATGGAATGTTTGACATTTTGGCAAATATGCTCATTTGATTTCTTGCTGAGACAACCTGAGAGGATCAATACCAATCTGATATCTGAGTGTAAAAATTGTGTTAGTGCCTGCAGGCTGTTAGCTTAGCTTAGCATAGCATAAAAATACATGGGGAAAATGTAAGTCTTGCTCTATCCAAGGGTAACGAATCTCCCTAAAACCTCTAAACTAAATTAATTAACTTATTATTAATTAATTAATTTAATCTAGATTTCTAAATTTAAACTATTTTTAGCTGGTGGCAGCAACCCAACAATGAGGTTGCCAGGCAACCAGCGGAAACTCCTGGAAGTTGACCGAGAAAATAGCAAATAAGTGTTTTTTTTTCCACAAACAGTCGAATTTTTCCTTTAAAGGACCAGTGTGTAGGATGTAGTGGCATCTCATGAAGGAGAAAGTACGAAGCCTGTGAAATGCGCAGAACCCGTGTCTAGTTTGTCTGTTCTGGGCTACTGTAGAAACATGGCAGTTCAACATGGCTGACTCTGTAGAAGAGGACCTGCTCATTCTAAGGGAATAAAAACATAAACATAAATCTGACACTTACACTGGAACTTAAAGTTCAGTTGTAACCTGAAACCCTTCCCCTGATTCAAAACCTTTGGGTCCCACAGCAGGACAAACTGACATACAGCATTATACTTTTGATTTAGATTGGAATACCATTGGTTACCATACTTCATGTATCAGTAATGTGCTAAAATGTAATTGTACAAACGCTGTATGTCGCTACAATAGCTACAGGACTTTCCACGGGACAACTTCATGTGTTGACTTTTGGTCAGTCTCAAAGTGTTTGAGATTATTTTTTGTTAAATTGGCATTTTCGTAGGAGGTTTGCGCTCCTCGTCCTGATCAACTTGATTCTTGCAGGAGTCATCTTTCCCCAAATTGCTACAGTGACGGTAAGGATCGAAATGCTAAATAAATACAAAATTATGTGAATAACATCCAGGTTAGTAAATACCAGATTTCCTTCTTTTTTAAAGCATCAGCAGAACTGTAAAAGACTGCTGATATGGGCATTAGTTATCCATGTGTGAAAGGCGTTGCATTTTCAGGAATTACATTCATGCCTGCATTACAGGGAAAACTATTATCTATGTTACCATCTCTGTTATGTAATACATGTTGGATTAATAGTGAAAATGTTTTGGTTTAGGCGTGGTCTATACAGATTCTTCTTAAAGAAAAGTTTCCTTCAAAAAAGGATTTGTGCTTCCACTTTGCCCCAGATCAGTTTTACATAAATGTCAAGAGCTTTATAAAGAACCACATGGTGGCGCTATTGTATCCAAATCAGCACACACACACACACCTTGATCCAAATATGTTGGATTTTCTTGACAACTTTTCATAACAGCATTGTTAATGCTGATACATTTTAACATTATGCTGTCATCTGACGCCTTGTGCTACAAATGTAACAAACTGTATACTGTCAAAAAGAAGAAAACACCAAAGTGTTAAAATCTGTTACAGTCCTCTGGAAAAGTTTACAAAAAGGCCATGAGCTCAGTAGTAATTACTACAGACAGTCACAGCCAGTATGAGATATTATAGGAATAGCTCTCTCCCTTGCTCACTCTGTATTTGACTCCTACACGTTGGTATCAACAGGAAAGAGGCAGCCAATGAAACTAATTGGGTGGTGTGTGTTTTATGAAAAGAACAGCCTGTGCTGTCCCAGACTCCCTCCCACAGCGCTCTGACTGGCTGGCTCCTAAGTGGTCTGCTTTTCTTCTCTGTGCTGTGATTGGAGCCGGGGAAAGCCAGTAACTAAAAACTTTTTTTTTCCTCCCCCCCTCTCTTTTCCTTAGGACCTATCCTTGTTGTTTTCAACTTCAGAGGCAGAGCTGGGCTGAGACGATCCAGCACAGTCACAGCCTGCACTCTGGTGCTGTATCTGCACTCAAGATGGACACTGTGTGTGCTGGATTGTAGTCCAACCGTGCACTTATATCATTTTATTGTAGCAAATATCACTGGTAGAGCAGTGCAGCATAGTTTATAAGATTCAGGACTCCTTTTGGAAAATTATCAGACTGTTTTGTTCAGCTTTCTACAGAAACGAGCTCACAGCTGACTTATCTTTAAAAATATGCATATAAGAAGGTCACTAAAACTTCACTGTAACGCATGACAGATCTTTATAAACTAATTTGTTAGGGTTTAGACAGCTGATAAATTTTAATTACAGCTGTGTCATTCATCTGCACACTGAAGAACCCACTAAACCTATTTAATAATGTGGTTGTATCTCCAGCAGCTCTTTGTGTGTAGGACTTTGTAATCACTACGTTGCGTGTGCCAGTTTACAAGGGTGGATCACTTTAAACTTTTAAAAGTGTTTGTTAAGGGTGGAGTGTTTGTGTGCTGTGCAATGAAAATAGTGAGCGCATGGATTAATTACACCAGCATTGCTTTTTAATCGATCAGACTGCAGATTGATGGAAAAAAGAAAAGGAAAGAAAAATACAAAAACACAGAATATAAAATCGATTATTAGGCTCAGTTTTGCAACAGTTTATTTATCTTAAAAACAATAATGAAAATATATATTTACAATAATGTCACTTGGGAAGCTATACATACACCCACAACAACAAAAAAGCTCAACATAAATAAGTTAGTATAGTTTTTTTCAGTGTTTTTCAAAAAAAAAAAAAAGAAAAGAAGAGGAAGTCGAACAAGAAGAAGAAAAGAAAAGAAAAAAAAGGCACACAGGTACACTTCAAAGTTTTACACCAACTAAGGCAGTGTCACTTTGTTTCTCTGCCCTCCAAAAAAAAAGAAAGAAGAGAGAATTAACAATAGTGCAATTACATGTTCCACATGAATTCCACACCACAAATCTTTGATTCACATATTTGCATAAGTAGCCCAGTGATTTTACATATTTTATCTATGTTAACCTGGACTACACCACATTTACATTACAAAAAAAAAAAAAAATAGGGATATGTGACTTGAAAGCCACCAAAAATATTAACTCACCTAATTTAAAAAATAAAAATAAAAAGCTAATTCTTAGGATTATTAGCAAATACTGTTAAAATTTGGTTGGATATTGCTCAGCAGTTTTAGCCACCCTCCCACCCCACCCCCTCACCCTTAGAACAAAAAGGCACACACTTTGGCAAAAAAACCCCTAGGAAATAATAATAATAAAAAATTAATAATAATAAAAAAAAGGGGGTATATAAGGAGACATTATTCCCATGTAAACTTTATCTGTCATGGCTGTTCCCAGGTAGATGGACCTTCAACTTACAGTGTGGCCATCTGGGCCTTCAAAAAAATAAAAAAAACAAGATATATATATATAACACTGGGACAAATAAAGCCACAGAAAAAAGAAAGACAAAGAAGACATTTTGTTTCCACATAACCCTGACTTTTGAAAAATCTGCATTTTTAACTTACATCAATTACCTGAATGATACAATATGACCACTTTAACAAAATAATATTTCTCTGCTGGAAGTTGCACTGCAACTTCCCGAGTCAAATTCACACACTTATTCAAATACATTTAACAAAAAAAAAAAAAAAAGGTATGAAAAGCATAATATGCTTTTTTTTATGTGCTACATCTGAAACATAGGTAGTAGATAAAAAAAAATGAGCAAAAATCCATTTGCACACTGCTACATTGTCTGCTGCTTCTGAGGCAATTTAATTGAAATGAGTGCCAAAACTTGATAGTGTACATATTCAGTGCTTGTGCAGCCTCTCCTCCTCCCTTCTTTTAGGAAAGGGCTGCTTTTTTTAAAAAAAAATTTCTCCCCCCATCTGTCAGATGATGAGAAAGGCTACAGTATTCCACCAGCAACAGGTCTCCCCGCTCTGTGGGACATAAAAGAGGAAACAGGCTGTTGAATGGTGCAATTGAAAAAGCAGTTGCTCATGCTTGAATATCCCTTCATGCAGACGCGCACGCACAGTCATAGCATGAAGCCAGTGGAGGAAGATGAAACAAAACAAACAATATGCAGGTTTGGTGACGTGTAAAGTGTGTTTACAGCTGTTATGATGCTCGTGTTAAATAAGCACATATGGCTGTGTTGGCATGCAGAACAAAAGCAGATTATTAGTATATCACACAGAGAACCTGCATGTTATAATCCACTCATACAGCCGAGGACAAGGAGGGTCTCTAACCTGGTAGCTTTTCACTGGACCTCCGCGCTCTTCTCCGGCCTGCTCGGTCTCTCCTCCGCGGCTCTTACCGCTGCACCGTCCGGCTCGTCTTCATCATCGTCTTCGTCGGTATGCGACCTTTTACTCTGACACTCGCTGGAGCAGGAGCCTGGCAGACAAAATATATATATTAAAAAAAAAAAAGTATATTTCTGTATATAAAGCACACAGGGTTGGGGGGGGGAAAAAAGTTGCCAGGTTTGTTGTGCGGAGCTGCACGTAAAGGCACCTGACATTCTCGACTTGAGTCGCCGTGAAAATATGCAAACTACTGCGTAATAAGCGAGAGTTCGCTCTCCAGACTGAGTGTGCGTTAATGTTGTAATCATCGCTGATAAGAGGCGATTAAAATACTTCAACATCTGTAAAGAAATTCTCCCCTGTCCCTCCCTCCCCCCCCCCCCCCCCCGCTGTCTTTCTGTGCACACACACACCAACCGATCGCAGCCCAGCGTTGCGCTTTAACCCGAGCACAACTGTTGCTTCGCGCGCCTTGCACTGCGGCACCAAAACAGACGCAAAAAAAGAAGGAAAAAAAAAAAGTCGCAAGTCACTCACCTTGGTCTCCTGAACGCCTTTTCCCCAAGCTCTGCCCGCGATCTGCCGACTGCCTTCCGCTGCTCTCCTCGGCATCCTGTCGGTTGTTGTCGCCGGGCGAGTCCGCATCTCGATGGTGAGGCGGTCGGCGAAAAAACTCCGGTGCGTCGCTGTCCTCCTGCCACTCGTAATTGCGCGGAGTGAGCGGTCTGTCGTTGACGGGATCGAAATTGTACTCCTCCATAAAATCCTGCACATCTTCCCGCATCGCAGCCGTGACATACCTCCGTATCTCCTCTCGGTCAGGTGAGCCGAAAAGGTTTCTGCGGACCGGAGGTCTGACGTTGTCCGGCTGCCGCGCATCCACCCTCTCCAATGTCGGGCTCGCATTAGAAAGGCGAACATCTGACATTTTGTTGCACATATGACAAGGAAAAAAGGAAAAACACAAACGAGCGAACCTTCTCAAACTTCTACTACTTCCAAAGAGTATTCCTTTCAAATGCAAAGTCACGGGAATGATGCATGCGTGCTCCGCGCGTATCATCCAAAACGCGTACGCGCAAAACAAACAACCGAGGAAAAAAAAAAAGGGAAAGAAATAAAAGCGTCTCCACAAGGCGCAGGGGGGGTTATAAGAAAGCCACTCCTGTCAAGTCCGTAGTAAAGCTGATGAAAACAACAAGTCAAGTCATAACAGCCAACATGGCGTTAGAGGGAGCTATGAGTGAAGAAGAAAAGTTGACATCAAGGACTATTTAAACAGAGATGGCGTTTCATTGGTCTGCGCAGTAGGACCGCCCATAGAGCTTCTTAAAGTCGAACAGGGGCAACAACAACACAAGAGGTGGATTGGATTAACTCTACACATGAATATGGCCTAGTTCATCTGTTTGATTAGCTAAATACAGAAGAAAGAGCTAAACAGATAAAGGCTGTAATTATGGAGTGCGTGATCATGTTTTATCTGTCCATTAACACCTGATTTATCACGGCAGGCATCAGATTAGACGTTTAACTCGACGCCCCAAAGGTCAAAGATATCATTTTTGATCTCATTACAGCTGTCGTTTGTATGCCGTGTTCATGCACTGTAAAATAAAACCTGATAAGAAAACATTAGATTTATCTACCCCCCCTCCCCCCCTGCAGGAGTTTCGAGGCCTCCCCTCCAGGCCGGTAATACGATCACAGGAATCAATCACCAAACGATAGTATGAATGCTGACAGGAATCACTGCCTGATCTGATTTGGTGTGGTGTCACATAGACTGCTTAGGCACACTTGATTCAATCAGTGTAAACCCATTCAGGCTACGGCTTCAAGGTTATTGAAGGACAACAAGATGTTAAGTTAGTTGGGTTTTTTTTTTTAAATGCAGGAAACTTAAGCAAATAGTCACAAATCTGCCTCCTGGCATCAGGATGACATCAGCTCTTGTGCAGAAAACCTTCCGTCATCGATTGGCACGGTGCCTATCGCTGTCAGACTTTGCCACTGGTGCCACAGGGGTGGTTTTTGTGCTTCGCTGGTTGTAATTACTTTGTGTGTGCTTGGAATTTAAACACCAGGGAAACAGAAAATGGTGCAGCTTTGCTTTTAAAAAAAACACATTTCCCTTAACTTATGTTCATGTCAAATTGTGTTTCTATGCATCCTCCAGCTGCACAGGAATTAATTGAACGCATCAGTATTAGGCTCCTCGTGCACAGGCGTTATCAATTTCCCCCCCCAACTTCAACTCCTCTGCAGCGAGTGTCGCTCTGCATTCCTCTGCAGCGTTTGCCAGTTTAAAAAAAAAAAAAAAAAAAATTCACTGGGCCTGCCTTTAAGGCCATGCTGTTTCAATTAACCCTTGAAAAGAGTCAAACATCTCGTGATGAATACAGCGAGGCCATCTGTTAAATCGATGTTATCGCCGGGATCACACTTAATCCATAATGTGTTTATGCTGCTGCAAACTGTGGCCCCGTGTTGTACAGAGTGATCCCTGAGATGAAAACAAGATTTTGATCAAGTTGATTGGACGGGCAATTGAGGAACGAGAGCGAGAGAACATTTTGTTTTTGGGTCACACACACACGCAAACATAACCGATGCTTTACGGGTAATACTTGTGTTTGTTTCTTCGAGTTCGGTTTCACTGAGCGGGATGAGGCGACTGTGGCACACTTGTTAGTTACACATGATGATTCACGATTTAAACGGTCATAAAAACAACAGAGAGATGTCACTGTTTCTGTCTATTTTTTTTTTTATAGTTTAAGATAACACAGAAATACTTTTTTTTTTTTTTGGACTCCACAGAAGTCAACAGTGCACTCTGTGGCCATGGATGCACAAATGAAAGGGATAACAGTGAGGCGGTCTTCAAAAAGGAGGGGTCACTGTCAACACAAACATTTGTAGTTGGAAGGATTAGTCATAGAAATGTTGCTGAAACGTAGTGAAATGTGTTTTTTCTCATACATACAAAACATTGTGCAACATAGAGAAATTCTTTAACCTATTAACTTCTCTACCTTGCACAACCAGTGGAATTTTTTTCTTTAGTCTAATGTGTTGAGCAGTGTGTAAAAAAGGGCCAGATTAAGGCCGAACAAGCACGCGTTATTAATTTAAATGCTGTTCGTAGCATTCAACACTCGGCTTTTTCCTGTGTAACTATGCACATATAGTGCATGACATCAGATTTTTTAAACAGGGAGCCATTTTTAATTGTTGCAAACCAGCGGATCTGATTCCCCGAGCCTGCAACCACAATCCCACAGGGGTCCGGCAACACCGGTCACACCCGTTGCTCGCTTCTATAAATCTCTCCAGAAACAAATAAACAATCGACGAATAACACCCTGTAGGCTAATACGGCAGCTTACAGAATAAACGGGTATTTTTCTCTGTGTGGTGTTAATTTCCCACCCGAATAATAATAATGATAATAACCCAGAGCTATGCTAATAAATTACAGGATGTTTGGAGTTTTTTTTGGTGTGGTGTTTTTGTCCAGTATGGGTTTGATAAAAATTAAAAAAAAAAAGCTGGTAAAGCGAGAGACATCTGGTTGAAGGTTATGGGACCTCTTTGTCTAACGTCATGAGACGCCAGCATTGGAGCTCTGCTGCTGCTGCTTCTTCTTCTTAGCCAGCTCGGTCTGAATCTGATGGGGGAACTGGTCCAAGTGTTTGTTCACGCACTGTAAGCAAAACCTCTTGGTGTAGAAGAGACTGCAGTCCTGCAGACAGGAGAGAAAGTAGAAGGAGAGTCCAGCATCAATGCTCCAGTTCTTCTTTTATATATATACACCTATCTTGTTTATCTGTTCCTGAAACCAGATTAATTGATTTAAGGGGCATCACAGTCTCTCAGGACATATAGACTACATGCCACATGATTACAGTTATGTGAGGAAAACATCTACAAGGTCAACTCATGCCAACTCAGGCCTGATCATCACACACAGCTACATGTAACACTCCTATCAGGGCTGCTGGAGGAGTATGCCAACATTTGATAAAGCTGAATTACTCGCTCATATATATTATTTTACTCTGTTGCATGTCGTAGATATTCACTTATAAAAGATAAATAAAAGTCTTACCGGTCCGACGCAGACACGCACCCCGCACAGGCTGCAGCTGGAGCCCAACACTAGAAACTTCTCCTTGTCCGGACTGAAGGGGTCTCTGGTGACAAAACACTCCTCAAGCAACCTGAGAGAAACACAAACACACGCTCACCTGTGAATTTAAAAACACAAACACACGCTCACCTGTGAACTCACAAACACAAACAACTTTTATTTCGCGGTTTTTGCCCGTTGGCATGGCAGCGGCTATCGTTAGCATTAGCACAGCTAGCTCCAGACGCGTGAGTGGACTTACACGATGGCTCTGGTGTTTGGTGGTTTCTGGCCGTGGTAAGTGAAAGGGCTGCTTAAATCACACACCTGGCAGGTGAATATTTTTTGAGGGGCTTCACTTGTCGTGTGCTCCATCGTTTTCAGAGCAGGAACAGTTCGCTGGAGTTTCCTGGTTTTCATTTTGTTGTTTCATGAAGTTTTACCGCCACCTACCGGACCGGGGGAGCAAGGACCCGCACACTGTCTGTGGCTATTAGCGAGTCATGATAATTATTTAATTACAACGGTACGAACAGAAATATCAACAGGTTGAGACCGTGGCTTTGTCATCTTATTTTTAAAAATATTTTTAGTCGAATGAATCATTAATTTAGTGCTTGAAATGATGTATATTTGTATATAAAACTATACCAAAGCATAGCAAGTTAGCCAAAATGAATATAATCGCTCGTTTTCATAGTTAACAAACTAAAATAAATACAAATAAAATATTTTACAGCGTGTCAATAAAGGAAAAGCACAGATGTAATTAATTAATACATAAATAGACATTTTTCACAGCAGCCATTTGACGTGCACTAGTCAACACACAGGTGTTTCCAATGAGCAGCAACCTAACTCTGTACCATTTGTAATTATTTAATAATAATAATAATCATCATAATAATAATAATAATAATAGACCTTTTTCACAGCAGAATAGTCAACCCAACATTTGATTTATATTCAGTGCTTCAAATTAATGTATGTTGAGAGAAATTTGTATATATTAATGTAATGGGTCATTTTCATAGTTAAAAGACTGAAATAATATTTTTATGCAGTATATAATTAAAGGAAAAGCACAGGTGTAATTAATTAATTGATTAATAACATTAGTTGCTATTATTAATCACATTAGTTCCACTTGTACTTTTTTGTTTAGATTAGATAAGATTCAACTCTATTGTCCCTGCACAAAGTACAAGTACTGACACGACGAAATGCAGTTTAGCAAGTAACCAGAAGTGCAGAGTACTTGTACAACTGAAGATATCTGCAGAGAAGACGACCTATGGACAGATAATACTGGCACTAATTAAGGTTCAGTTCCATTTCTTGCAGCAGAGACTTTACAGTGAGCCAACATGCACCACAGCAAGCACCCGGACTCTGTTTGACCCGAATTGAACTAAAATAAGTCAGGGCATTACAAATAAAACTCTGTTAAATATGTATTTCTTTATTTCAGGCTACCACGTGACATCATTCTTTTGATTGAAACAGCAAATGTGTTTTTTAAATGTACACCGCATTGGACATGATTAAAAAATATATAAACCGTCTGTTATGACAAGAAACAGCAGTGAAAGTTCGCTGCGGTCACCACATTCTTGTTATATTTACAAAATAACACATAAACCAGCTTAACTGATTATTGTGTTTGTGGTCAAAATATCCAGTACTGGCCAATGCAGTTTTTTATTCCTGAAAACAATGAGTCTGATGGCAGAACATTTTGTCCCCTGTAACACTGGAAAAAAAAAAAAGGTTAGATGAGCTATCATGTTGTGTTGGTTTTTAGCAGCAGGATACAGGATTAAATTGAATACACAACATGTCATATTAAAACAGTTTCAAATGATAGTTGCTTATATTTTGATGCAATATTGTGAACAAATATATTGAACATTTCCTGGTCCAACTGCAAACAGTTACAGATCTACCCAAGGGTTATGAGGTATGGTCCAAAGAGGAAATATGAGCTCAGGCACTGAGACATTATGGCACTTGGTGAATACTCATGTAGTGTTTCTTTAACCATTAATCTAAAAACAGTCCAGGGAGATCAATAAGGCACTAGTATACAATAAAAGGGCAATGATATTAACCAAATCCAAATTTTAAATTAACATATCATACATACTAAATATCCAAAATATTAGGAATTTGTCTGGTATTGACAACACTGCAGTTATTAAAGATTATAACTTCTCTAACTTCTCTGCCTCTTGCTTCTTCACAAGTAAAATTAATATTTAGCATCAATGCATGCATGACTGCAGCAGTGTCTTTAATATGTGTATGCCCATGTTTAATACCCACTCCCTACTTAGCTTTTGTTCAGTTGTTGTATCTGCAGAGTAAAATCTGGCATCCAGGACCCTGATCCATCAAAATCAGATGTCCTAAATTCAACAAATAACAAATATCTGTACACATCTATGGTGTAAGATCAAAAAGTCTCTTTCACACTGTGTCCCCCTTTGATGGAAGCAGTCACGCCATCTGCAAGAGCTGCCTTTCCCCCATTTCACTTGTGTTTTGTTCCAGGAGGAAGTCACATGGTCTCGATTCAAACTCAGCAGAGTGCATCCACAGAACAAAAAGCTACAGCACACTGATATGCACGATTAGTATCAGTTAATAATTTTGTCCACGAGTCTACGTGCTGTCTTCTCAGTACATGTCCCTGTATATCTCTTGCAAGAGCGGGTGCAGCGACGTGTCCTCTGTTGTCTTGATTTCCTGCACCAACTGGGCATGCTCTGTGACCAGCTCCCGGAGGTCAGCCAGTTTCTGCAGCAGTCTGGGGAAGAGGAAGTGGTCGTCGGGGTGGTTGGCCAGCAGGTGGAGCCGTAGTGCCTGAACGATGCTTTCCTGCAGTTGCTCCACCAGGGGCACATCAACCAGGCCTGGGCGATCTGGAGGGAAGGGATCAGACAGAGGGGAAAAAGGAGGATTTAGTCGTCTTTTTAATAGAATTAAATATAATTTTCCACATGAAGTCATTTACCTCCGCAGCAGATGATGGCAGCCACAAAAAGGGCCAGGTCACTGTCGTCCAGCTCCAGGGAGTTGAAGCGTGTGGCAAACTGGAATTTGGGCTCCATCATGTCACTAAATGGCCGCCGGAGGCTCTTGAGGAACTCTCGGGTGATGAAGCCTCCACCACGGGCCACCAGGAGGCCGTCTTTGTTCATGCACGATGCCAGGAGGGTGAAGAGGGCTTCGTAAACACCGTACTTCAAGAGAGTCACCTGAACAGGCAGATAGGAAGGCCAAAGCATTACTCAGATGTGCTTAAAACATGCCCTGTTTAATTCAAGTTAAGTAAAATCATCCTCTACTTCTCACATGAACTGGCAGGAAGGCAAATGACAGATACAGCATCCTTAAACCCACCTGATCATTCAGATCCAGGCTCTGGAAACCTGGCACCGCCTTGGCAAACTCTGTCAGCTCTGTGACTGTCTCCACCGAGGTGCTCTGGCAGCAGTGGAAGAGCCTGGCTTCAGCCTCCCTCTGCTGTAGCTCCCCACAACCCACACCGGGAACCACTTTCCCAGCTTGAAGGCCGCTGTCAGGCTCTGGATGGTCACCGTTTACCATATGGGCCGCTAATGTCTTCTCTGCCAGCTGGAACGTTTCCATGTCGTGAATGATGAACGGCTGCTGGAAAAAGACAGAGGATGTGGGTAGGTGAGTACACAGAATAAAGAATATGCTCAAACTTCCGTCCTTTGCTTTGTTTTGTTTTTTCATGTTTTTACCGGCTTGTTGGTCTTTCCAGTGAGTATGAGCCGTGCTTTCGCCTTGTTCATGGTGAAGTTCTTCATGTAGGCTTCGTGGATCTGCTTGACCAGAATCTTGTGGTCAGCCAGCATGGGGCTAGTCACCTCTTTCTCCACCATCTTGCTTTCTGCTTTGAGCTTTAGCTTCTCCGCCTGAGGCATCCGACCGAACCGGATGGCTGGTGGATAGAAACATTCATCATTAGCTACAGCTAAAGGAGTTTTCAAATGATGGATGTCATGTTATACAATGATCCTACACACAAAGACATCAGACATATCCTCCTACAGCAAACAAACATTCACCCACATTCGACATTCTTTCTTCCGAGGACAACATGTCGTCTTCCTCTCAGGTTTCTTACACTGCTCTCTGTCTGCAGTGGGAGGCCATCGTAACAAACCCAATGACCCCTCAGCAGTCAGTGCAGATGACAGGCCAGATGTGGAGCTATATGGGCCTGTGTTTTCTCAACGTCAAGCAGGCTCCGACAGGACATTGTTCTATAAAAACCCAGTCAATGTAAAGTACAACGAACTAGAGCCAAAAGAAGGCAGAAGCATTCCTGCTGTTGTTGTAAAGAACACGTACTATGATGTTGACTGAGGACCTTTTATGTAACTACTAGCTTAAATAATGCTGGTGTTTCTGACGGGTCTTAAAGATGTACTAAAAAGTGAATTCATAAGCGATAAAACACACTCAAACTAATTAGTTAACTCAATGGTGTGGCTGCTACAGTCTTTATTGGTCTGGTATGACCAGGAACTTATTGTGGCAACCCTTCGTTAACATTAGCCAACTTAAGCTGAATAATGTTAAAAAAGTCGTACTACTGTTACACTATGCTTGGATTTAGCATTATCCTCTGATGGACAATTGTCCTGTAATTTATTTTCGCTTATAGTATTTAGCAAACGTAACACAGTTAGTTTTAAACTTTTTTGGAGGTTTTAGGCCTCGAGCCTGAAAGGCTACATGGTGGCGTATCACTGAATGTTCATGGGGGCATTATCTAATTATCCATTCATTTATTGGATGAAGGTGCTTTTGTAAACTTCTTCCATGCCTTACCATTGTGGGACATTCCCACAGAGAGGCACTTGTGGAATCGGCAGTACTGGCACTTGTTGCGGTTCTTCTTCTGGATTTTGCAGTTGCGTTCACACTTGTCATACTCCAACTTTAGCCTGATGGTCCTCCTGAAGAAACCCTGGCAGAGACAGAGCGACACGTAAGGTAACTTTTAATTCATCTATAACCTTCTTGGAAGATCCAAACATCCTGATTTGAGCCTCCTGATGTCTTTATGTTCTCTATCCTTGAATGATTCGCCACGCTTCAAGAAAAACTACTTCACAGTGCAAAGAGACTTTATTTATTCAGTGTACACCAGTAGTTTTTATCTGAGCCTGCCCAATCATGCAACTAAACACGTGTTTGACCACAAGTTTAAGCTCTTTTTAACAATGCTCCTGGCTTCCCATTCGCTGTGGTTCAGTGAGCCTTCAGTTCTGAATTGCATGGGGAGATTGGACCTTGTTACACTTGCTTGCAAATGTAGTATTATGTATAGCCTTTATAAAAAGAAGATCTTTACCATGCTTTATAATTGTTAGTAGTAATTCATCCATACTTAATTTAATCTGAACTTTTAAATGCTGTGTCCATCATTACTCAGTAAAGCTATTCTTCTGATGATAGAACATATGTCAGACACCTATATCTGCACTACATACATTCTGTAGGACCAGTGTTATATTACATTCTGGATTGGATAGTATAGTGGAATTACATCTATATTTAAAGAAAGACATGATGTATCAGGCATCGTGCATCCCTCCAACACACACTGGGACACAGGGCAGTGGGCCAACACATGCTAACATATGTCATGTCATGTGCCAGAATTTATGATCCTTTGACGTATGCATACACACACCTATGCACGTCACTGAAATTTCAGTCAGGACATTCCTCATCCCGCGCTGTCAAGAAGGGACTATGGACTTTTTGGCAATTTATCTGCAGCCGCATGATCACACAATACATCAGCTGTCATCTTACAGAAGGTCTTGTCTGCCTTTATGTTGAAGACACATTGTTATTAAGGGTTATTATGTGTCACACGTCATTCTTTTTTCTTCATTGCTTTCAACCACAAAGGGGGGAGAACTTGCTGTAGTCTTCATAAGAACACTGAGGGGAGAATGGTAAAGGTCCAGGCATATAGTTTACTGACATATGATAGTCATCAAAATGACATTACAAAACAACAGCACTGTAAAACGAGGAAGAAACAGATGCGTGTGTTTACGGCTTGCATGTCTTTGCATGTCTGTGTATGGGTGTACAGACACAACCAGAGGCTAGTACTCTGCAGTGATATATAGCTGTGAAACTAAAGATGTATTGTGCAATGCTTCCCTGAGGGCAAACGTCTATTAGCAAAACAGACATTTCAATTCAGGCATGTTTGTGGCACACTTACTCGAACTAACCTCCACCTATTGAGCAGCTTTCCATTACTGAAGGCTTTTTTTTTTCTGACTGTACAGCCCCTTCAAACGTCCCCACACAGACGTCACCCCATCAACGCCACAGACTTAAGCCCTCGCACCATGGCATAGCAGCACATTCCATTCACATTCCCACTATGAAGCGCTCCTCTCTTAAAGCGAGGTGTTGAAAATGATATGCAGAGCCTGTCCAGCATGGAAACCGTGAACTGTGACTGCTACATATCACAAGCCAGACTTTTCCATGATGGTGCAATGTCATCAGTCGGAGAATTTAGCAACAGCACGCAGTCAAAATACACCTGTCACATGTGCGGGGTCCAACAGTTCAGAGTTATCGTGTCCCTACTTTAGAACTGCAGCGGCGTGACGCAGACAGGATGAGCAGCATTTGTGTCGATTCTGACGAACGAAATTTTTGGGTGATAAACCAAAGTCCTGCAGGAATATAGCCAGTTTAGCTGCACACAGATGTGCACTTTGAATCTGACAGGACTTTCTGCAAAACCTGTGTCTAACTCTTTTGTTGTCAATAGAACAGAGTGAAATTGAAGTCCGGTCCAGAAGAGTGAAAAAACAGATTCTCTTCAGCAGGGGAAAATAAGTGATTATGGAAGAAACAGAACACCTGAAGCTCCTGAAACAACTGTCTGGATTTGTTAAATTATGTAGTTGCAGACACAATTTCAAAGTGGAATCTTGGCTGATGAGGGAAACCGGCAAGATCGCAGGTTGTGCAGAAATAGCAGACATAGGCTCAGAGTAGCAGCTACAACCTGCCATCGGATTAGATAGGTATGAGAGTACGACAAGCTGACTTGAAAAAACTATGTGATGATGATCCTTAATGGTTTTTAACGTTGGTGGGCTCAGCTACAAAATGTTCTCAGTGTGTGAAATGTCTTCGAGGGCTCAATAACTTCAGGCCTAAAGGATAATACCTTCATAAGACCCTTAAAAAATCCCAAATCTGACTACGCAAGAAGATAATATTTAGTGTCCCACGTGTGTATGTGTGTGAATTAACGTCACTCAGTTGGGATCTGTGCCAAGCAGGAAAGAGGTGATAAGTCAGTCAAGGCCACTATGTCCTCAACCTCACATGACCTGGCTGTGTGTCTCACTAACTTTCCACTGGCCTCTAGGTCAAGTGCCTCTGCATGCCGAGCTTTGCATGTGTTTGGGCATGCGTGTGTTTGTTTGTGTAGGCATGTATGTGCAAGCATGAATGTCTGTGTTTGTTTGGTGGTTTTCACCTTTGGTACAGCCACGTGGCTCCACGCAGACAACATTTACCAATACCTGTCGTTATTCATCAGATCTGAACAGGACTGTATCTGTCTTTCTTTGTGTTTAGATTTATATCTCTGTGTGGCCTTTATGTCCTTTCTCATTCTGATATGTGCAGTATGTCATCACATGCATGCAATATATAATATATATAACTGGCTAGGTGTCTCACCTTGCAGCCCTCGCAGGCATGCACGCCGTAGTGGAAGCCTGACGCCTTGTCTGAGCACACCCGGCACTCCAGGCTGAGGGGGGTGAAGTTCTCTTCTGGGCCCGGTGCTGTTCCACACACTCCGGATGACGGACTGGAGGCCGGGGTCAACGTGTCTACAGGCACAACAAGGCAGATAAAACATTTAATTTTTTAAATTTAAAGCTTTATAAAGCTAGAAACCGAGGATTCCTGTCGAACTGGCTGCTGCCTTTGTCAACTTTTAGTTAAGTGTCTCCTGCAGACTTTTAGTTGATGCGTCTTCACACAATTACAGAAGACATGGATCACTTGTTCAAGTGCTGCTCAGGAATTTGGAGACATCATCATGAAGGAGACAGAGAGAGAAATGAACTAAGTTGTATCTAATCTTCTGTCATCAGAGACACAGTGACTCTTGAGTGCATTTACATTTGAAACAATGGAGCCAAAAGGTCAGAAGGTCAGTGTTGTAATTATCCTCATTAACTGTGAGCAGCAGCTCATAACTGAGAAAATAAACCCAGTTTTCGAAAACCTTCTTCTAGCCATGAGACCTCTCGACTACTCACCCAGTGCGATGGAGCTCTCGGACCCCGATCCAGTGCTCTGGTACTCTGGGAAATCAAATCCCAGCGTGTCGTCTTCTATGGACTGAGAGATGTCACGTAGATCCTCCATCAGGTCTCCACACAGCGGACTATCCAGCAGGGAATCCCCCAGTGGGGATGGCGGGCTAAAGAAATCCACTGCCATGGTGGACATCAAACAAAACCTGAAAGGAACAACCCCTCACTCACCAGATTCTGATAAGAGGGGAGAGAGAAGTAGAATGAGGAACTGAGGCAGCTGTTAGATCTGTTTCAAAACAGAAATCTAGTTTTTAGATCGGGTGCAAACTCCTGAGGGATATTTCTCCCCTGAAGTATGACAAAAACCTGCCACGTCTGCACCCTTTCCAAGCCAACATTTGTGCTCAAATTTCTTCAGAAGAGTTTAGGAGATTAGACAGACCGGCTTGTTAATTGTTCGTCGTGTTGGCAAAAACAATGCCTACGCTAAACCGGCTAAGAGAGGAAATCTTGACCTTTAGTCCACATTAATCCAGTGTTTTAGTGAGTATTAGGGTTGGAGGATATGATGATTTACAATGCGAGAGGATGTAGTCAGTAATTGTGACTTATAATTTATATTCCACAGTAGCTGTTCCATTGTTATGACTGGCTGTGTTGAAAATCAATGAGCAGGACTTCTTTCTGGCAATATTGGATTTTAATATGATTTTTGCACAAATGTTACATCTATCTATCTATCTATCTATCTATCTATCTATCTATCTATCTATCTATCTATCTATCTATCTATCTATCTATCTATCCATCCATCCATCCATCCATCCATCCATCCATCCATCCATCCATCCATCCATCTATCATGCCCATTCCTGGCATGGACAAGGAAAACCATGCTTTTGGAAAATGATGCAGTGTGAACAAGGCCATCAATCAACCGGGTAGAGCCCAATTGCCTGAAGCATACTACTATATTCACATACTATTACTATATGAACTATATTTTCTACATGAGCAATATAAAATGTATGGGGGTAGTTCGGCGGTCCTTTATTTTCCTGTTTTTTAGAGTTTTTGTTTGTGAATTTTGGACAAGTACTTTCTAAATCACCTCTTGTCCAATTTATCTAACCACAACACACCCCTGAATAAAGCATAAAAAGGTCAGGATCATTTGAACCCTAATAATGACTTACAAATCCAGCTATGTATCTCATAATAAACAGATATACAAACTATTAACTGCAGTTCTGTTATGCTGTGTGGACAGGCTACTAACGCCAGAGGTAGGTTCATAATGTGAAGGTGATTGTTTAATAAGTGAACCATGTACGTAGAGTCAACAGCAGTGCGTTATTCCAACCGCATCATTCACAGATTAAATTCCAACCTGTCAAGCCAAAGTACACAACCTGCAGTTTGTCACAAAGCTCTCACTCTGAGTTATTGACCAACTCCGATGCCCCCAGAGACTTAAAGAAGACTCGCTGAGCACACACTGTACACCATACATGCTGTTCACGTTGTATGAATAGCCTCTCAGTGTATGGACATGCAGATTGGAGTCACTTTGTGTCCTCTCAGAGTCAATCTTAAAGTATGTGTGGGAGGGAGCTCCCAGCTGCTCACAGCAGGGTAAAGGACATCTGTTTGAGCCATCACGCAACATCACAGCACCGTGATCCATGTTCATAACGCTCCCTCCAGCTTCCTGTAATTCATGGCAGTAGATGTTACAAAGCATACCGTCTGTAAGAGCTCGTATGAGATTATGCACCTTTAACTTTCACTGTTGAGGACTTAAAGTGTGCTGGTTGAACGTGACAATTAGGTATCTCTTTATCTGTATTAGGATAGAAGACGTTCACTCTGACGAGTCTGGCTTGGGGAGGCCAGGGCGGTGACGACGTGATTGATCAAAGCATGCTTGCTCTTGTTTATCTAGTCTTTGGATTGCAGGATTTCAGGGGACAGGTCCTGACAGTACACCAGAGTTGTTTAAAGGGGGAAGTGTGTGTAAAAAGATTTAGGCTTGTATCTAAAGTATATTGTATTATATAGAGCGCATTGGGAAGACTTCACAGGCTGAGATAGCTCTTGACTGACTGTTGTCCAACTGGTCTGTCGAGCTGCTTTGACAAAGCCCTCCTGGCTGCTTTTTTAAAAAGGGTTAATGAGACAAACAAGTTTTTTCTCTGCAACACATAAAACAGCGTTTGGAGTTCATCCATCTTTAACACTTGCCATCTTTCATTCTAACTTTCCATATACTATTTTGTAGGATCCAATCACAACACACACACACACAGCCTAAAATCCATTTAGCTGATCTGATTTTAGAGCGTAGATCTGAGTTCTGTGTCCACAGACCTGCACTCTGGTGCGACTGAATTTAGCTCTCTGAATTTAGAGCTGCAAGCAATTAGTCGATTCATCAATTTGAAAAAAACAACAAACAAACTTAAAAATGGATTCTAGATTCTCAAATGTGAGAATTTGCTGCGTTTCTTGGGTCTTATTTGGGAATTTGTGGGCTTTTTTTTCTTATTGCAGCAATAGCTGAAGATAGACGGGAAAGCAGGGAGAGAACCACCGCGATAAGGATAAGGTCTTAAAACATGGGACACACACTCTAATGGGTGAGCTACCGGGGTGTCGCATTCTAGTATTTTTGAGATTAGACGTGTTTCTAAAGTCTTATAGACCTCTAGATTAATCTAAAATGAATAATCATTAGATACAGCTTTAAAAACAAAATAGAAAAGCTGCACTGACACACATTCTCTGTCCATTGATGTAAATATTCAACAGGGGAATTAGACGAAGGTCACATCTTCGTATAATACAGCCTTGTTGACGTCTTTAAAATATCTCTTAACTGGGCTGATATCACTTTATTTCCCTTTTCATAGATGACTGTGGGCGAAGCCATGTCCCCCCCAACCTCACATTGTGTTTTTAAATCCCAGAGGAACTATAATCCCAGACAGAGGGACTGCTATCTTTAGGTCACAGGGGAAGAGGAAACAGGAGCTGTACTGAAGTGCACTCAGTGTTAACACATGACAGCAGAGATACAACAGAGCCACAATCAAGGGAAAATGAATATACTGGAGGTCGTTTGTTGGCACCTGCCGTTTAAGATCTAAACCTTTCCTAGTGTGGAGTCTGTGTTCAAGGCTCTGACAGTGAATCTGGGTCATCAGGTAAAAATTCAAACAAGTTCTTACAGACTCATACTTATCCAAAATATTGCTGCTGCACACACAGAAACAAAATGTGGGCTGGAAGGGGAATTTATAGCACAAATACTAATATTTTTTTTTATGCCACCATGTGGGTGTGTGTGTGATTCATTACAAAAGCAGGTGAGGGTTGGGCTCACTCCAAACATACAATGAGACACTGAGGATAATCTTCATGCAGAGGTCAGCAGAATATGACGCTTTAAGAAACGTGAAAGGAAACTTTTGTATGATAAAAAAAAGTTAGTTCAAACCGCCAAGTAAAGCTTTATAATCACATTACATAACAGCACAGTTTGGATAATAAAGCTTATGATTTACCTCAGAGGCTGCTATCCGGAATATTTCCACATGCTGTCACCGGGGATGGACGGCTGTCTGTCAGCGGAGGCAGGTGTTCTGATCCCGGGATCGATCCCCTCCACAAAAAAAAAAAAAAAAAAAAAAAAAAACACCGTCTCCTCCCTGCGTGCTGTCAAACCTCCGTTTATCTTCTAACAGGAAGTAACGTAGCGACGCACGGCGACCGTGGCGCACACACAGGCACGCACCGACACCTCCCCCCCTCCCCGGACACACCTATGCTTTCAACCAATGGGCGTGCGGGAACCTCCTCCCCGCAACACAGTGACACTTTCACGTCCCGGTGGTTCGGGACGCAGACGGCTCAGTCCGGACGTGTAAACGTGCTCCCCGCGACACCGTGTGTGAAGTCAGCTGGTCGTCTCTTAAAACCATTTACAGCGGCGGAAATCACTGACGTAACTAAACGTAAACAGCGTCACGTGTTGTGGGATATTAATAAATGCTCAATCAAAAGCACCGTTTTTCACAATAAAACGCCAAATTATAACAGGCTGGCCTATTGAATATTACACATTAGGCATATAATATAATAACAACCTAATTAAAAACAGTTACTATATTACACACATTCTTGCTTATAGCCTGTGTTTTTGTGTGGTAGTTGTACATTTGAGGAACTATGGGAACTGTAGTGAAATTATTACATTCACATCAGAGGGAAATATTGCACTTTTTTACTCTGTCTTAAAACATTTATTCAACAGCTTATTTAAGATGTCACTGTCAAATCAGAGTTTATAAAATATGATGAAGTCCATCTCCTCAACCACCTGCAACACCGAGGACACATGACTACTTTTATTTTTGACATTTTCTGCAACTAGAGTAGCTTCAACTCGTAAAGGAATATTGCTGTATTGCAGTATTTTTTTTAAACTTAGGTTAACCATCTGAATACTTACTCAACCACTGCATATACTGTTTGTCATGTATGTTATACATATAGCAATGGGAATCTTGATTTTACTCTTCCAGATTACTCTTCATATGGTAAAGTCAAAAAGTGTTAAATATTAGTGTCAAATTGAAAAGAGGTTACTGAATTGTGTCAGTAGGTCAGGGTAAGGTGTAATCCTCGCCTTTGTCTGTAACTTCTCCGTAAATCTTAAATTGACCTGCTTTGCACACTGCTCAAGCATATGTTGTCCTATTAACAACACCGATGAATATTCCTGACATTCCTTTGCTGCACATTTCACATCTTAAAAAACTGTAATTCTCTATTATTTATGGAGTTTACTAAAGGAAAACAATGCCCTGTAGTTTTCTTTGTGAAATGAGCATGTGACCTTCATGAACCTTTAAGTGTTTTAAATGACAAAATTACTCCCAAATGTTTATTTTTTAACTGCACCAAACAGGTTTATTCATTCATGTTTCCTTTCAGCTGCTTCAGTTTGCAGCATGTAAACATTGTCAGGTATTATCCCCTTAGTTGTGCACAGTAGGCAAACAAACGGGTGTAAGCACAAATTTCGACTCCTGCTTTTTCTCTTTGCTCCACAGTCGTTTATAACTTCATAACCTCTGTAACATAAATCTTGCCCTCGTCCTTTCCTGTTGACTTCCGCAGTAAAGCGAGAAAACAAAAGTCTTCTGAGGATGCTCACTGTGTTTTTTCACACAGACAAGTGGGAGGGTGATAATTTATGATTTTTTTTTTGCTGGTACCTCAGCACCTGGTGTCTCTTTCCATCTGTGAGGGGAAACGCACATGCTCGTGTTTTCTGAATTAAGAGAGTCTGAAGCTCAGTTAAGACTGAGTGAACCAGATATCGGCTTTGTTGATGAAGGTGAGGATGCAGCTTCAGAAGCTGGCTCAAAGCCTGCGACTACACTCTGAGGTGTGTTGCAAAAGGCTCAGCATTTGTTCAGACACAGTTTAGCTCAAATCAAATACTTTCTAGGATTTTCTTTATCTTCGACCCAGTGAATTATCAACACCTTGAATAGAAAATCTAATTTTCTTTCTTTTAAAGTAAAAAGACAAATGTTTGGACAAAATTTAGACCATATAGTTCCTGTCTGCATGTTAAAGCCTGGGCTACAGACGCTTTTAAGATTCATATTTTCAGATATAATGAGCTCCTTACGAGGATTACAGCAGTCTTCACTGCTGACACACTGAAAGGATCAGACTCCAGTCAATGCTTGTTCGTACATATTTCTTTCCAGTCTTTATTTATTTTAATGAAACGGTACAAAGGTAAATCACAAATCTCTAAACACAACTGCACGCTCCATGCTTCCTATGAAATGCATAGTATGATTTAGCACCACTCACCCATTAAATGAAACCTTTGACATCAGTGCCTGTCCTTAGTTAATGAGAATCTGTCCGTTTTTTCCTAAGTAGAAAGGTGACCAAGACATCTGTGTGCTCCTGTGATGTATTGCTGCCCTCCAGGGAAGGCAGTAGGTTGTATAGTTAGCTCCTGATGGGGTAAAATCACAACCCTGAAACCACACAACCTACTACCTCACCCTGTACGAACACCATAAGTCACCCGAGGTGGGTAGGAGGAGGAGGATGTGCTCACTTTGTAAATGACGACAATGAAAACGACATCATGGGTAGCAAATACAGCAAGGTTTGTGATGCTAACATTAAGAGTGCTTCAAGTAAAAAACATTATTCAAATATTAACTAATGGACACGTACAAGTACATTTGAAGTAACATTTTAAGAGTGAAAAAAACATAAAAAGTTTGTTTAAATTCCAAAACATATCAGTAATCTATCATACACCTCAGCAATAATGCACTAATAAACGTCAGTTAATCAAAATGGGCAGCCTAGATATAAAGAAAATCTTCCCCTCTTCATGCTGCAGCATCTATTTGTACAATCTACACCTTAATCGTCTAAAAACATCATGCCCAACGTTGCTTGCTAACTCGTCTACTTCTCTTCTACGTCGCCTCCTTCGCGAGGACTTGAAGTTGCATTTTCCGTTGTGACGACGATGACGATTGCTGCTGCTGCCATCACAGTCGCTCCAGGAAAGACAGTAAGTTGTATAGTCATCTGACAGCTTGGGAATGACCCTAAAACTATACAACCTACTACCTCACCCCAAAGGACAGTTTATCTCCCGCAGGCGTCTCTCGTGTCTTGTGGCCGATGGTCGACGTGCGAGAACACAAACTCCAAACGACAAAAGGCCCGCACAAAACCAGGAAAAGACACACGAAGCACAGCTACAGGAAACTCAACTAAACTGCAAAGTGTGTGTTCATAAAAATGACAAAATATACAAGTGAATGTAATAGAAAATATTTAACCTACTCTTTTTTAAGGACTGAAATATATATCTGCTGATGAAGACAGTGAGCTGCTGTTAAAAGCTTTGAGGGGGCCTCAATTTTAAGTTCATCATTTTGTCACACACTCTTCTCCAAGAGTCAGCAATAATCCTACATACTGATGCAATATTACTGTATTATTATTATTATTATTATCATTTAATTCACTTATTTTTATGACCGTCATCTCTAATTCTGTTTAATTGAATTGCTGCAGTTTATTTTAATGTTAAACAAAATTTCAATAGTTTTGAAAAAAAAACTTAGTTTACAGATAATCCAGAATGCAAAATAATTTTTATAATAACGACTCAACCTAAATTCAAACTGCTTGATTTTCTACGTAGGTGTTGCTGTATTTATGAAATGTTCTTTTTTAATCGCTTTATGTTTTGAAATTTGTGGTTATTTTTTATCTATATGCACAGGAAATCCAATCTGATGTTAGAGCCGAGCAGAGTAAAACCTGGGTCGTGAACTGAGATCATTTCTTTGTGCCTAAATTGTTACAAAATGAAAGACTGCCGTCAAAAAAATACTTCCTGGAAGTCACTTATTCTCGTCAGGTCACCTCTTCTTTGCAGCGTCGGCTTCAGGTCTGTCAGCTCGTCTTCCTCTCAGGTTTCCTCAGCCTGATGGAGACAAATGAGAGGAGAGAGTGAGCTGCTGCCGGGTGTCGAAAGGTCAGACTTTCACCTCTTGTCTTACACATGAGCGCCACTTGACGACAGCGCTCTGCTGTGCGTCTACGGCGAACACGGAAAAGCAAGTATCTGGATTTGGACACAGACACATGCACATGAACACAGAAAGAGACAGGCAGTGTCTTCTGCCTGTATTATTTATGAGCATCTTGTTTGGCAACCTGCATGCTGTTATCTGGTGGCTTAGGTAGCACCTCTAAAGTGAACATGCAGTCAATAAATAAATGACAGCATTAACTTTGAAACTAGCCAGGTAAATCCTCGGAAGATAACCTCCCGTGCTTCATGTGTAGCCTTTTTGTACGTCGCAGGAAATATTGATGCAAATGAGCATAAATTTGTACGTCTGTGTGTGTTTGGATGAAAGGTCAAGCAGACAGGTTGTGGTTGTTTCAGGGAGTTTCCTGAGTGAGACAGGAGAGGCTGCGGCTCTGCTGCGGTTCCCCCTCCACCCCACCCTCTCTGTAGCTGGGGTTAGGGAGGTGGGGGGGGGGGGGGGGGGGGGGGGGGGGGGGGGGGGGGTGAGGGGGAAGTGAGGTGGGGTCCAACTTATAAAAGTGAGTCACTGCCTTAACTCCTCACACGCACGCACCGGTTTGTGGCTGTTTTATTGCAGGTCGGTTATCCCATAAATGCCACACAAATCTCTACACGAGCTACTTAATGTCCAAGCCTGAGGTATATTACAGACCGCTCCTCACTTACACTGCTAATGTGTGTGTACGGCGAGGTGTCAGGTTTACACAGGACCTTTTACTTAAAACGTGGATTTACGCAAATTACAGAAAACGCGGTTTCTCGTTCACCTCCGGTGGTATCTTGTCGTACAGACAGGTATTTGTCTGTGATTCCAGTATAAAATTTTAAAAAATCACTTTTAATTGGAGCTTTTTTTTCTCTTGTTACGTGGATTATCCAGAATAACAAGGGCAACATTTGTGGAAAGAGACTTTGTTGGTGAAATTTGAATAAGTATTTCACTGCTGTGAGCACTAGTAACTAAATTCTACACTCCTGCATTGTATTCGGGTGGAGGAAGGTATCTCATGACCTTGACATATTAAAGCAAAGCTAACTGTATTTGTAGAAACTGTTACAGGTAAACCAGAAATTATGTTTTTTTTTTTGTCATTTGGGCAAACTAACTGTTTAGCACTTCTATAATTGTTCAAATAAAATCTAATCTCTAATCTAATATCTTCTTTACTGCAGCACTTTTTTTTTTTAAAACTGTATTTAAAATAAAATCTCACAGTGTATTATTATGTTAAACACATGCATGATGTCTGTAAAATATATAATGGTGTCACGACTAATGAGAGGTATGACAGAGGAACGCCCTGCAGCCATGAACTCTCGTGCAACTTTCCAAAAGAACGTTTCGGACGCATTGCGCCATAAACTGTAAAACCGTGTTAAACTGTCGAGAATGATACTTAAAACGATTTGAGATTAACCACTGGACTCTCTGAAAGCACCGGACTCCAGTGGACTGGAATAAAACGGTAAAATCAGCAAACACAAAATAAACCAAATGATTTTTTTTTCTGTTGCCGTTTGTTTTTATATATTTACTTTTATGTCATGGCACACTCACGCATAGACCCAATATGACACAGGACAAAAAACCTGTGACTGTATTTATGTCTGCTGAGTCATGCTGTGTCCAGAATTATTCATGACATTCGTGCGCCTTTGGATCACGTCTTATTTTAGAGTGTTCGAAAGGAAAAAAAAGTCCCAGATTTTGAGCACCACTCTTGCCTTGTGAAGGTGTCCTGTCCCTCTGCCTGCAGTTGACCAAAGCCACCAACAGGTGTCATGTCTCCCCAAGTACGCAGGGAGAGTGTGTGCAGAGCCGAGGGCTCCCGTGACAATGAGGCCTTTGTGCAGTTCCGGGTGCCAGCCGGTGTGCCCTCGTGTACTGTTTCCCTCTAATCTTCATTTGACCTTTAGGCTGACGGCTTTTCTTTCCCTTTTTTCCCGACTAATTTCCTTTGAGGAGATTATCTTTGAGCCGCACTAGAGACTTACTGATTCAGATGACATGACACACACAACGCGCCGGAGCCCGGTTTTGACGGGGACGCGTCACTCATTGCCACAGTCGCTGTTGTGCGCCGGTAAACAATGTGTGTGTGTGTGTCGATAAACTTACAACAAACTGCGTTAATTGTGTTGTGTGCCTGCAGGCCGCTTGGGAGGGGAAGCCACAGGATGCATATTTCCAGCTCCAGACTTGACCGAAATGATTCTGACTTTGACAATTTAGCAATGTGGTGGCATGCACACACGCAGTTGAGGGCATTATTGAGTGCGAGGTAAATATATACTTAGATCAAAGAGATTCTAATTTACAAATATAGAAAATTAATCAAATCTCGAGACTAACCTTGTAATTGAGGTCTGTGCAGGAAAATGAAGTCATCCCCAAATAACGAGCCTGCAAATGAAAGAGAAAAACAGAGACGTGAATATAGTTACACACACACACACACACACAAAATACTGTACCGATATATTCAAAACACACACCAAGGTGTCCATGTAGCCCTCAAGTCATAAACCTGCCAGGCAGCTACTTGAGTGTATCATTAAGGCTGATGTAACATATGTTAGAGTGATCATGGCTCAGAATACTGCAGCTGAATTTAGACTGGATAACTGTATTACCATTTACTGGCCGGTGTTGAAGAAGCTGAAGATTCATCACTCAGAAAACCCCCCCAAAAAAACCAAAAACAAAACATTCGCTTCACAAACTTACCAGTGGGATTTATATTACGGTGTACTATTAAAATTACAAATAAAGTCGTGGCTCTACGTTCATTCGGATTTTCTGTAGTTTTCTTTTATTGTTGTCTAATTTTAGTTCATTAAAATAAAATGCTAAAATTTCAAAAGTGCTTCGTATTTTAAAAAACATAAAAGGTGGAATGTTAAGAAACAAACAAGCATCAAATTATTTTTTTTACTTTTTATACTTTATTATACTTAATTATAAATATACTATCCAGTGTTACACATTCTATAAATAAAAATCTACACACCCTCTCTCACCCACACACACACACACACACACACACACACACACACACACAGCAGTGTCAAAGTTATTTAGAAAAAAGTACTGTCTTTAATTATAAAGTATAATTACAAAAATATATTTCGACATATATAAAAGTTTATTATATATGTTGTAACGTTGATTTACGCCCTTATTTTTCCACGAGAAAAACAAAAACAAAACTCGGATATGATTTTTTAAAAGTGTGTGTAAAGTGTGTGTGTGAAAATATGATACAAATATAAATACAAATATATAACACTTTTTAATTTAACAATCAGATTTTAGAGTTTGAAACCAAGCCATGCATGTATATTCATGTGAAAACCACACACACACTCACTCAAACACACACACACACACACTCGAGGACTTTGTGCTGCTGAACCCTTACAAAATGAAATGTTAGATTTTCCCACGAACTTTTGTTTCTTCCTCATTTAAATTCTCCCTGCAAAACAAAACCTTATGACTGACTCTCTCTCACACACACACACTCTCTCTCTCTCTCTCTCCCTCACACACACACACACACACACACACACACTGAAACAAGAGGAGGTGTTAATGAAATGTAACTGAAAGTGAAACACACGTCTCATACCTTATTCACCTTCCTGTTTGCTGCTTAACAAATTAAAAGTCACTTTTTATGGAAAAAGCTCTGACAGTAAACATAAAGCGTGAGTCTTTCTGCGCCTGAAAACCGACGTGCTCGTCAGGTGCTCTGAATAATAATCAATATTTTATCTGGTGCCTTTTAAAATGTGTCCTTGTGCCTTGTGCGTTATTTCTCTGTATTATACACAAATGCACCTGTATGTGTTTGAGTAACACTGCATGGCCATCTGTAGTGTGTGCATTGTGTGTGTGTGTGTGAGAATGCTCAGAGGAGGAGGCTGTGCCCTGCACTCCTTGGGAGAGGCGTGGGAACCCCATTCATCTTAGGAGCCAGGGTTCATTGTGGGGTACATAGCATCAAATGTGTCTGGGTGTTTGCCTGTGTGTGTGTGTGTGTGTGTGTGTGTGTGCATGTGTCCTGGGTGTCTGATTCAAGATGTGGTGTGATGGTCTTTGTGTTGGCTTTCACATTTTTCTTCAGTCTTTTTGTTTTCTAACATTCTGAAACACATCGTATGATTTTATTTTAATAAACCGGGCTGTTAGATTCAACGCGGGCGCAAAATCCGCAATTTCTACGTCACTTTTTTTGCTTTAAAAAACAAACACAGCTGGTGTGTCATTTACAATGTAAAGGTGAGCGATTTTTTTACAGTGTGTACTGTAAAAAAAATAATTCACAAAGCACTGCAACTTACTGCCAGTTTTGTGTTGAAAATATGTAATTTTTATGAATTGCAAGACTAAACGAGGCTTGTGTTTTCAGGACGAAATATTTTCTCCAAGATTGCCGATATCTGAAAGAAATATGCGACTTTCGAACATAAATAGATGCGACAGATGAGAGATTGTTAGCAGGCAGAGGACACTTTGAAATATATCAGAGGGAAAACGCTATAAAACGTTTTCGATGTCTTTCAAAAGTTAATCAAACGTTCGTCACGTTCCAAGTTCTAAAACGCGGATTAAAGTGCGTTTCTCCCCGTTTCCCAAAAGGCCTTTTGATCGCGAAGAGTAGCACGACTGCGTGAATGTTACCTTTAATTTCACAGGTCGAATGATCTAGAAAAGGGAGGGAACAGAAAAGAAGAGCAAAGAAATCATCAAAAAAAACAACCACATCCTTCATTTGACTCTGCTGCAGTTTTTTTTTACTGCAGCACCTTGTGAGCTGATTGGTGTTCAGCAATGACGTGTTCCTTCTCCAAACGCTGACGTACGAACTCGTAATATCACCAGGGCTGAGGGTCTCGGGCGAAGAGGTTTGGACACACCTAATGCGGGGAGAGAAGTTAGGGTTTTCCTTGTCGGGGGGTGACAGTGATGGCGGAGCTCGCGGCAGGCCCTGTAGTGTGTAACGTGGGATGTAGGTGGGATGACTAGATCTATCTGTGCTGACTCACGCTGCCTCCACTCCTACCTATTGGTCATGGTGGACTCTGATGTGCTGAGGTGTTCCACATGAAGCCATATTCGACAGGCAATGTGGAAAAAAAAGTACGATTTAAAAAAAAATCTGATTTATGGGTGATAATTAAAAGATGCCATACTAGAAGGCATCAAAGGGGGGTGTGGCGGGTCGAGTTTTCTAAATTATGTGGAAAATACAATAATATACAGACAAAATTAGAGATCATAGCCTTCCTGAGGGATGAGACAGGTGTGATATTAATGTTAATGACTATATGACTCTTTATAATTCTTCATAAAGGATCCCGCTCTATACCGGTTCAAACACACAGTGTGTTTAGGTTACATAGCTTTGAATTTAACTGAGTCTTCGAAACGTATAATCAAACTCAAGAGAGAAATGTCTGCAGCTCGATGCCTCGAAGCATTTTTCTTGTTCCCGCAGGTCAAGGAAAACATAAAAAATGAAAACGAACGCTTACATTTGCGTCACATTACTTATAATGCATAATAAATACTATGTCCAAAAGGCCTGTTCGAGTTATATCAACGCTACATGTGGCCACGTGTCAGCAATGACCCATTTTCAAATGTTTAACCTTCTATTACGAACCAAAAGCCTCGCACGTAGTCGTTGGGATGGTTTTATTGAGAAAACTCATTACGAGAAATCGCGATTAATAGTTTTCTGATAGCTGACCAGGGCAGAAAAGGGGAGAGAGACACAGAGGCAGACTAAGAGAGAGAGAGAAGGAGAGAGAGAGAGAGAGAGGGAGCGTTGTGGTGGGGCTCGGCCTTGTGTAGCAGGCCTTGTCTGGCCCTCGGCCCAACATTACAGCACTAGTCCCTTCTCTGCTCCCTCCAAAACCGTCTCTCTTTCACACACACAAAAGGCCGACCTGGAGTGCAAAACTGCAGGTAGGAACGCACTGGAGGGGAGATTAGCTCGATTTCGTCTGAAATTCAAAGCCCGTGCCACGTTTCCCCCCTGGTTCGCCTATATTCAGTTAAGCCTCCTCTTCTCTCTGGATAGTCGCGTCGCCCCGAAGGAAACAACACCCAGACTTAAACACACCAACATGGAGATCGGGTCAAACGAAGCCACGCTGTGGCGCTCGTTTCATCTCGGTGTTTCATCGTTTTTTTGGTCAAAAGAAAACCTCTGCATGTATGCATGCTTCACACACAAACACAGGCATACATGCACACACACACACACACTCACGTACCTCCACACCCACACACACACACACTCCCTGACTTACCCACTGAGACTTTGAGGCCACTGGCACACGCACCACAGTCAGTCAGCTATCCGGGGTAAAGCGCCCGAAATCTCCGCCGTTCATTGTGCTGGATTCTCTCCGTAGCTGTCCACAGTATGTCCACATATCCTCTCTGTAGAGAAGGGCAGAGAAGGAGCTCGGATTCAGTCACACAGCTCTGCACTCCCTGCAAGGAGTAGGCGGACACGCCAACGAGAGACCCATTCAGAGTCCCACAAAGTGCCAGCCTCCCTGTCTGCCTCAACGCCTTGTCTATATGTCTGTCTGCCCATCTGTCTGCCCCCTCTGTCTGGGCTTTACCCTGTCAATCCGGCCACCTTACCCCACGAAACCCTGCCTCGTAGCCTCGGGTAACCTGCCTCACCTCAGCTAACTGCTTTCTAATATTTACAAACCGGCTCCCCTTTCGCTCTCCCCATGTCTGCCACCTCCTAGTCTGAGACTGTCAGGGCCCGCCACAATAAGGAGGCCATGTGGGTTTCCCATGGAGTCGCGTGTTCCTCCCGTCTGGCAGTTAACAAGGCTTTGAATGAGGAATGTTAGCAAACAGAGCCGCTGAATGTCGGGTGAATGCTAAGCCAGGCAGCCAGTCAGAATGCAGCGCTGGCCCGGGCATATGAATAATGCAGAAGGCTCACGGGGAGGAGAGGAGGAGAGGCTCCGCCTCCCGCTGCCCCTTCCCAACTCCACCCCGCCCCTCCTTCTTTTCCCCGCTCGAAACTCAAATGCCTTCACGGGAGCAAGAGAGCAGAGGAGAGAAGGAGGAGGAGGAGGAGGAGGAGGAGGGGGAGGCGAGGATTCAAGATCTGTGCTGCTACTCACTCATGCAATAAAAAAAGAAAAAGTCCTGCGAGAGGAGAATAGTTACACATGCACACACATGTTATTACTACAAATCAGTTCTTGAAACATGCCACTTTTTCTGCCTGTCGTTGGGAACTATCTCACTCTTTTTTTTTGGCTTTTTGTGTCTTTTGTTTGGAATTGGCACCTGTCCCAGAAAAAGCCCCGTCGCTGCTCCGCCCTCCTGCTCCCCTTTCAGCGGAGACTGCCCACGAGAGAGAGGGAGAGAGAAGGAGAGAGAGAGAGAGTGGGGGAGAGAGAGCATGAGGAAGAGAGGGTGGGGCAGAAAACCCAAAAGAGGGAGAGGTTTAGAGATAGAAAGGGTGAGGAAGGAGGAGGGTGAAGGAGATAAGAGCGCAGGAAAATACATGAGAAATCATCTGTTGAAATCAAGACACATGCACAGGTAACATGAAATCAAGCAGCTGCTCAAACATGCTTTAAAAAAAAAACAAACAACAACAACAACAAAAAAAAGAAACGATGTCTTCGTCCTTCACGAGAAAAGGAAGCATGGCGAGCAATCTGGAAGCACGTGCTTGAAAAGCCTTCGCATCATGGTAGGGCGCAAACCAAAAAAAAAAAAAAAAAAAAAAAAAAAAAAAAAAAAAAAAAAAAAACACTGATTCTACCCAGTCCGGTTTAACTCTACCGAACAGCCCGAAAGCGCCGAAAACTGACCAAATCTGCGTGGTCAGTGGTCGCCTGAGTGAAGAAAACGGGGGGGTCCCCGAAAAACGTCTTCGCGAATGGCGCAGCGATGTCGAGGCAGGAGTAAAGCAAAGCCACTTGTTGCATGATATTGAGGAGCAGATCTTGCAGAGAGAAGTGAGAGCAGGCAGAGGGTTAAAATCCTGGGACTGGGAGTAGTAAAAAATCCCTCCCTCTTTTGGCACAGACTAGCTAAAGGGGAGGACCCGCCTGTAGAAATAGCAGCAGAGCGTTTTTCCCCTCTCTCTCTCTCCCTCTCTCTCTCTCTCTCTCTCTTTTTTTCAGAGCTGCAGCGTCCTAGTCTACCCTCTCGCATGTGGCTGGGACCCAGGGAGAGAGGAGGAGGAGGAGAGCGATGGATAGAAAAAGAAGCAAGAGCCGGGAGGGGAGGGGGCGAGTGAGGGAGGGGAGACGAGCTGTGAGTGGAGGAGAAAGGGCTCAGCTGATGATGAAACACGGACGTGTGGGCAGTGCGTGCGCACGCCGCGTTTTCATCGCCGGCGTGACGTGCGCGTGCACGGGGCGGGCGAAGGGAGGGGAGCGAGGGTTTGCAGGGTGTCGGAGGGTAGTAGGGTGGGGAGGAGGGGGGGGTACAGTGCACTTCTCCTGAGGAGGAGAGTCACAGCAAACACTCACAAATGATTAAAGGATTCTGGGACAACTGGCAAGTTTGAGATTCATGGAAAAGATTCTCAGAGATGTCGCTGCTTTCGAGCTTGATATCAGTTTGTGTTTGACCTGCACGTCCTTTATCGCAAAACTTCCAGGAAGCTAATCGTCCACCCTTATAGAAAAACCCCAAAAAGAAACTCTGGCGTGATCGCTTTGTGAATTCTTCTTAAACTCGACGCGTTAATGAGTCGAAAAAAAAAAAGAAGCTACGCTGACTGTTGGCACGCAATCAAAGCCAGATGAGCACCTGGGTGTGACTGTCCTGCCTTGATTGCAACAGTGAGCCGGGGGTTGTAAAAATCCTGTAATATTTACCGCAGTGCGCCCGCCATGTGCCATTACTAGGCCATGTCCTCGCCTCGCATTTGCGATCTGCGGCAGCTTCGGGCCGGCTGTGCGTGCGAATAAAGAGAGAGGAGAAATGTCGGACGGTAACCGAACGATAAAATGGACTCTGCTGATGACTCTGCTCGTGTCCTGCGCCCTCCTTCCCCCTCCGCCTCCCCCTTCGGTGTCCAGCCTATTCTGTCTCCCACCCTTTCTTGTCCTTTCAGTAGCACTGTTATAGCCTACAGTAATAAACAGCCCTGCTCTGAACAGCTAGTGTTAATTTAAGCTGCATGAGGAGGATCTTTTTTATGTTTTTTTGTGCCAGATACCACCCCTGCTGTCTCCCCAGCCCCCCCCGCCCCCCTCCCCCCCCTGTCTCATGCACACCTACCAACCTCTGCATCAGCCTGCTGAAGGTTATTCACACCCGTCTGGTTTCTACCCGACTTCCCTCCCTTCTCTCTGTGGCCAAAGTGCTGTAATGCCCCTTAGCTGTTTGCAACAGATTCCCCCATGGCAAAAAAAAACAAAACAACAACAACAAAAAAACAAAAAAACAACTTCCTCTCTTTTGGACGCCATTCCCCTCCCCTCCAGTCTTCTCTTTCCCAAAAGAAACCCAGAACTCAACACAGGCAAATTTTTTCCCCTCCTCTCCCCAAAGTAGCAGCCGCACAAAAGAGAGGGGAAAAAGGGAAAACTGTCCAAAGAAACGACAGATCTCACATCATGGAGCACAGCTAGCTTGGTCTTGATTTCAATCTGTCTTTATTGCTTATGCGGAGTCTAAAGGGGGGGGACTGACAAATAAAAGGTGGGGAAGCCTTCCTTGTACACACTTGAGCGTTTTCTCTCTATGTGCGATTTTTACTGTGCAGAAGAAGACGAAGATCAGAGAGAGCATGAAGCGATTGAACAGCAAACTAATATGGCCGCTTGGTTAGTTGCAGCCTCTCCTACCTCCTCACTCTCAGTCCTGGAGGCTGAAAGAAAAGGCGTTACGCTGCTCTGTGTGTGTGTGTGTGTGTGTGAGTGTGTGTGTTTCTACCTCAGAGGACGGACCCAAAGAGAGAGAGAGAAAGAGGGAGAGAGGGAGAGACACAGACTGAGTGCACTTGTCTTGCCTAACTCTCCTCAGCTTTCCACAGTCTCAAATGAAACTCAGATTCCCTGTGTTCTGTGTCCTGCTGCAACATCCGCATATCAAAAACACACAATGCACAAACACGAAAATCTTACAAACGTGAAAAACAAGCACTGGGCGAGACAGAAAACGGGTTATTACTGGGGGGGGGGATCTACGCGAGTGATTTCAGGGCACTTTTATCAAGATATAAATCCACTCGTGTCCCTTGATGAGAAAAACGGATCGAGCACCGAACAGTCATCGGATTGAACCGTGTGACGTCACATCTCGCCACGTCTTTAAACCAATTGCAATCGCTCCAACTAGAAAACGCCACTATGACTGCATGACGAATAAAAATCAAACAATAGTGTAAACAAATGTATGTTTCATCAGCAATTTGAAGAGTCCTTTAGCCCTCCTTATCTATCTAAGACGCTGTTGCTGCTAGTCAGTTGTTTACCATCTAACATGTGGCAGGAATTCAAAAAACTTGGCAGAGCCTGTTGCACCGTACGTCGTGGAGAGTTCACTTGAGGATACGACTCTGGTTTTGGCTCAGCTGCCAACTTCTGACACTGTAGCCCTCTGCGCGGCCTCGCCCCTGCAGGAGCGGCCTGCGTAATGCTGCCATTGATGAAACTCCAATATTAACAACCTCATTTATGACACCTTCAAGAGTCCACAACCGCAATTTCTTTTTTTTCTTTCTTTTTTCATCGAGCCCCTTCACCTCCTTCAGGTTAAATTCAAGCGGTGCCTGTGCCTTACCGCACGTTTATTGTCAGTGTGTGAAAAAAAAAAAAAAAACATATTGCAGTGTTGATATTTGATAAGCACACGAGTCATGTTATAAAGCATATTTCGTCTGGAGCACAGTAGGTGAAGAGTAAAGTGATTAGGTTGCACCAAATCTGCAAAAACCAAAAAGGTGAAAACGGGAGAATTAACCACAAAATGCTATCAAATAAACCCACTGCAGTAAATGTGTCAACGATGCACAACTCGTGTTGCACAGTGGCAACATGGCAGTGACTGTCTGCAGAGTGAAAGTGAGTTATAGTTCACTCATGAGCTGAGACAACAGAGTTGTTGATTCAGTGGTCTTATCAGACACCCGGCACCTTTACATCCTTATGAATCATCCCACGAATCCGCTCAGACAACCAATCAACGTACACGCTATCAATTTATAGCACACACACACACACACACACACACACATGTGCGCATGCTGCTCGGTGTTATACTGCCCTGGGACAAACAGCACACGCAGTACTTGAGAATAATATGAGCTGCAATATTTTTAATACTCGGTAGCAAAAACATAGAGAGTAAATATAGTTCAAATCACAGCATGCAATGTAGAAGAACACATTTTCTATAGAAAGAACAGATCAGCTAAAAAACAGCTTTCTTTTAGAGTAAATTCATCATTAAACACAAAATAAAATCTAATAAAAAATGTAACATTTATCATCAATCTCTGCATCAAAACTGCTACTTCAATGATTTACTTGTAGCTTTTCGTCAGCAGTGAATAAACGGCAGTTAAATAAGTAGAACCACGTGGGAATGCCAGTAAAGGGAGATGTGACCCTCTCTGAAGTAGCTACTTCAGTGAATACATGACTTATTGCATTTAAAATGCCAAAGTTTGGTTTATTTACAAGGTTAAGACCTTGTTCTGAATGGTAATAACTCACACATATAAACCCTGTTGTATTTTCACCCAGTAAGTTACAGCCATCTATATGTTCACACTTCGGCGAACACACACACTCTTCTCTCCGGTGACCAGCGCCGAGCGCCGGCTCCCTCTACAAGGTGGTCTGCTGAGGGGCCCCTCGGCAGCACGCGCCTCGACAACTTCTCTATTACACCCGTGGCCCCTGAGGTCAGTCTCTGAAGGGTTCTGAACAAAGGCCACGACCCTGGGGTCAGAAGTGTAACGCTGGGGGCAGGCCGGGGCCCCACGGCAAAGGAAGCGTGCTGTTTGCTTTGAAAGGTAAGGATCACTAACACAGAGGCCTAATAAGGATTAAGGGGCCATCCCCTTTGGGATGTCACTCTGGGGCCTCATACATCAGTCTCTATTAACCTCCGTGACCCCCGGCGGACATTATGGGGCTATGGGTCACAGTCACTCACGCTGCAGAGCTATAAAACCTAACGTCACATGCAACCTCTAACACGGGTGCTGATTATGTGGACAAATTGTTCTAAGAGGTAAATGCGTTGTCAGATAGGACACGGTCCTCCTATAGAGGAGAGCTGCCTGTCCGGGCAGCTTTCATCTGGTTACAGCTGTTGGCAAATTACAGTTTTTTAGGGAGGAACTTTAAGTGAAAAAGCAAAAGTTATCAGACATCAGGTCAGCTCAGCTGTCTCATTAATAAAACAAAAAAAAAAAACCCTGACAGATCCTATAGAAAAAAAAATAAATGTAAATATGAAAATCATGTAAAAGCAACAGAACTTTCTTTTTCTTTTTTTTTTACACTTTGATAAAAAGCCAGAGAGAGTTCGGTAAAACTCAAATAAAAGCAGGTGAGCAAGAACCGAGAGACAGAATCACAAAATGGAGGATAGGAAGAGACAACATGGCGGCCCGAGTGATGCAGTCACTCACTCACTCCTTAGAAGTTGCCACATCACTACAAAAACGTTGTGCGCAGGTACAATATGTCGTTACATGTAATACAAAGTTGTTGTTTTTTTAACAAATGCCAAAAACAAAAACCTACAATAAACTTCACTGCAGGAGACAGAGATATGAATTCCTTTGGTAACTTTGAGACCAAATAGATACAGAGGTTAACCCTCTGCACGCTTTTTATTCACTTTGATTTGTTCGTATCATATTTAATGATTTGTTCTTTTTGCTCCAAAGGTGTTGGAGAGAAATAAACTATTTCAACTCCCTCAAAGTTTATAACAAGTGTGAAATATAATTATTTCATGCCAGACTGAGAAAAGAAAGAGTCTGAACTATTACAGCATTTCTTTCTCTCTTAATATAATTGACATGTGCTGAATACGAGCTCATACATTTATTTAAAAAAACAAGAAGAGCGGCATCAAATATATACATCACATATATAAAGAAATATTCATCTGGATATATATTTAACAGTGTAATTAACAAAAAGTTAAAAATAAAAAGGCACAGTGTGAGTAATTGGTAATGTAATGTGAGCCAGTATATCCAGTGCAGTTAAAAAAAAAAAAGAAAGAAGAGAAATTGAGTCAGAGATCAAAACGATTTTGTTCTGCACGGGATAAATTTTTAAAAACCCTGAATGAATTTATGAATACATGAATTCACTGACAGAATAAAGGACTTAATTTAGAAGAAAAAGTTGGAAAATTCAATACTAAATTTGATGTAATGTAATAAGGTAAAAGAAAATAGTAAATTAGATTTTTTTCTTTTTACAGGGGACCCTTGCAAAAGGACAAACTTTCATTCAGAATGATTGTATATATTTCAACAACTTAACGACGGTCGTTTAGATTTTTCTGCATTCTGCTGGGCAGGATTTCACAATAAATTTAACTTTGACCTCTTTTCATGCTGGGCAGGATTTCACAATAAATTTAACTTTGACCTCTTTTCATAAACCCACCTCTGCAGAGTAATGTGGCCAAGTTGAAAAGGTATTGTGCTTCTTTTCAATCAAAGCTTTAACATGACTAAATGATATTTAAAAAAAATAAATAATAATTAATGTTTAAAAAAAGGATGGGACAATTTTATGAAGTACTAAAGCGTCACTTTAAGTTGGAAACACTTATACACAACAGAGGATTTTCTCTCTTGTGCAGTTAAGTGTAAAAGGCTGTTCTCAGAATGTGAGGACATGTTCTTATAAAACTATAATTCTCTTCAGAAAGATTGGATACTAAAAATATATCGTAATTGGTAAGAAAATAAGCGGCCATGTGCCTGTACAAAATCATTTCATTCCGATCTTTCAGACATTTTGAAAGTGTAATTTTAAAAAATCATCCTTTTCAAATGCAGCCACCATAAATGCAAAATGCTTCGATCTTCTCTGTTTTTTGCCATTTCACATTTGAAATCCACAAATTAAATTCTTCTATTAATTTTATTTAATCTGTAGATATGATATATTTTTTAAAACTCTTATATTACACATGTACAAGGAGGTAAAGCAGCTGCCTGAAACTCTAAATAAACAAACTGGTATGAGCCTGCAAGGTCAAAATAACCTGGAGTGTTTTCCGAACACAGTTCACACTTACTTATCAAGGGCACTAACTGAGCACTCTGATTCAAATGTATTTCTCTGATAATCATTAAGCCACTCACCTCTGAAAACCAAGCTTGTCTGTGTGCAGGGAGCCTATTCGGCAGCAGGGCAGAGCAGAGCAGAGCAAAGGTTGAAAAAGAAGAGAGGCGCAATGGACTTGCACTCGCTAATGTCCTAAACAGCTTTTAAAACAGCCAAAACAGACAACAATTCCCAAACAAGCAGCACTTTGACAGCTTCACAGCTCATCCTTTTTTTTTCTGCAGCTCTTCTCTCATTAAAGTAAGGGTAGTGCTCAGGGAGAGGCATCGTCCTACTTTCAGTTAACCATGAGACTCCCATCTCTAGGTCATTTTGCAACTGCCAGGCTTAGAAAAGTTTGGTTTCTAATTTAGCGAACAGAATACGCTGTCCATCTCGAGGACATTCAAAAAAATGTAATTACAGGGAATTATTATCAGGGGGAACAAAGCATTGCCACTCTGATCTTTGGCAAAAGGGGCTTTTTTTTTTGGTCATTTATAATAACAAGCAAAAATAATGGCAAAATTCAATTACCAACAAAACTGATGCTGCGATCTTTGTTACCTTGGTCTCATTTCGAGCTTGCAATCGAAAATATTCTGCTATGCTAGATGACACAGGCAAAAAAATGCTCTGAATGCAAAGTCAAGTGCTCTCAAGGCTGCAACATTTCAGCTCAAACATGGGTATCATTTCTGTCACCCTGGAATAACTCGCTATAAATAATGCAAAAAACAAAAACAAAAACGACGGCGAATTACAAAGTGGACACAGGTGAAAAAGACAAATCAAAAATATATTTTCAGATGCATTTTCTTTATATTTGAAACTTACCCCTCTTCTCCCCTCCTCCCAACACACACACACACACACCACACAAACACACACACAAACACACACACACACACACACCTCTCCCTGCTACACTACTTGCTGCTCACATTTCGGGGTCCATCTCGCATTAATAAATGATATTTTTTGCAGCTCTTTCGTACATCAGCTTATATGCACTTCTCTAGCATTCTCAGGGAGTGGTACTACCTTTTAAAGGGTTCGGACCTGCTGTTGGTTCGAGTTTAATGCCACGTCACAATACCACTGGAGCTTGGAAAGGCCTGCGTGACCTAGCTCGGTCCAGATAGGAGCCCTGCACACCCCAGCCCCCCTTCGGGACCATACACCCACATGGTGGGGGGGGGGGGGGGGGCGGTGAGACATGTTTTATTTTAACTGCAATATCTCTGTCCTTCCTGTGATTTCCCCACTGACTTCTTCTTGTTTCCAAAAATCAGGTTTTTATCTGACTGAGTGACAGCATGTTCATTTCAGTCGCCTGTATCCAATTCAGCTGACTAAGGGTTCAAACGCTTCAAAGAGAGTGTTTGTTTGATTTCATATTGAGCACAAGTCTGCACACACATTATATCCCAGCTTCACACACACACGCACGCGCGCACACACACACACACACGCGTCTGGAGTTGTCTGGCTTACATGGGGTAACACGAGGCACACAGGGATGTCTACATGAAACCAGCTTTATCTTTTTATATGAGCAGGAATTTCACAAGATGAGAATGGTTCTGAAATTAGAAGGTAATTTGTAGAATTTTTTTTTATTGCTGGTTTACTGATTAATAAGGAAAATATTCCCAGACAGAGGAAGAGCGTGCGTGCCTTAATGAGCTACTCAAGGACATCCACGTAGCACGCTTAAAATTGAAAAATGAAGAGCGCTAATAGGTCGGAGCATCTCCTAACTGCAGCAGCCGTCGAGTCTTGATGCTAGTGATTTATCTTTAATTGGATTTTACAGAAGGGTCTCCCAGCGGGAGTCGGCGGTCTCATTTCTAAACTGTCCCTAAAAACTTTATGCAAAATGTACAGACAAATAAGCAAAGTTGGGCTGGCAGTAAGGAGATAAGGCAGTTAAAGCCTGAAAACCATCCTACACCTGACCTGCATAATTGTTGTCCTGTAAATATACACAGCAGCACAGAAAATATTCATCTGCATATTTTTACATATATTTCACATGAAAACAGTTTTTTTTTTTGTTTTGTCCTCTGCTCTTTCACTATTCATAACTGACCTCGATATTAACCCCAAATCATTGTTAAAAACCAAGCACTGATCCAATTCTTTCAAACAATGTATAGCATTCAACTTTTTGCCTGAACATTAACAAACACATCAGAGAATTTAGAGAACGAGTCGACGAACATTATACTGAAACTCTACCCTGATATTCATATTGTACTTTTCTTTTTTAAGATATATTTTCTCTGGGACTTTTTGTGAGTGAAATGTCAACCGAAACACCAAAACGATAAATCACAAATGAACCACTGGCTTCAAGTGTTTTTTTTTCCCCTTAAAGTATTAACTCACTGTGGTCTCTGCTGCAGTGTGCAGTGAGAGGGGGAAAGAGACGCTGGCTCTCAGGGGTTAAGATGCTAGCAGTCATGTGCTTGTCGGCTGCAACAAAAGCCTGCCTATGTAGGGTGCATACAGATGGAGCGAGCTCCTTTGTGTGCAGTGTTTCACACGTCGCAGCCTCGGAGCTGCCAGGTCTGGCTCTCTGGGCCTGGCTACAGGCCTAGCTAGCAGCTTGTAGCACCTGACGCTGGGCTCTCACTTTGCTTTTTCTTTGCTTGGGACACAAGTGCAGCAAGTTTTCTTTCTTCTTTTATTTTTTTTCCTTTCTTTTTTTTTTGAAAGATAATGGAACAGAAGTCCAAATAGTGGGTCACACAGCTCAACACAAACAATCGCAACAAAATACAGCACAGCAGAGCATGGCGCTGTAGCCAGGCGGGCTCAGATCAGCATGACAGGAGCAATTGTAAGCATGCCTCCCACTCAGGTCTGCCACAAAATATTTGATTTTTCCCTCCTCTGCTGTCTGTCAAACGCGCCTGTAAAATACTCTTCAGGACTACTTGTAATGTGCTGATATAAATACAACCGGTGCATGTTTTAATCATGTGTACAGTTGTGCATGATGTGTACATAGTTTTGTATCCTACTATATACACTGTGTCTGTGTGCGTGTCTGTGTATTCTGCTATATTTATACTACGTGCGCCAAGTCTCCGAGGCAAGTTCCTTATAGTGTGCATGTTAGTGTACACACAGTGATTAAGCTTGCTAATGTCTGGAACAAGCTTTTATATAGGGAGTGCAGACCTTGTCAAGCAGGAGAGTCGTTTGAAAATGTGTTTTTCTCTACAGAAATGATTCGTCTGCTCTCAAAGCTGAAAATTCCTTTTTGTGTATACATTTGTTTGGTATGTGGGGCATTCGCGGAGTACGCACGTCCTACCTGCATTCAGACATAAAGCACACCTTCTTGTACACGCTGAACACTTTTCTTAACGTCTTGATGTTTTCAGTCACAAACAATGCAAGAGGAGGATTACAGAAATGGGTATTCTGCTATTGACGTAGAAAAAATGATGCGTCGCAGAAGAAAATCCTCACTTCTGTGCCTGTATTTAAACAACACAAAGACTTGACTTTCAAGAGGGCATTAGGTTTCTTTCTGCGCTATACAGTATATACAAAAATTTCCACAGCTCAATGTCACTCTGCTAAATGCCAACTGTGTGTCACACCGTGTATTGAAGGTTATTACATTTTGATAAAACCACACTGCTAAAAGTAAGCGATAAAAGCGGCTGTGGGAATTGAGTGATATAGTCCTATTTATTAAAACAGACACATACGATCGGAAACTCACTACAGTTTCACAGTATATTCTCTCATGAGGTACTGAGGATGAAGCTCTTACCAAGATTGAGTGAGCAGGTGGGGGGTTCGCTGTCGTGCCTGAGGACCCTTCAGCAGTACACCTGACTGTCAGGAGGATGCAGCCTTTGACATTTTAAATGCAGGACAATCTCTCTGAGGACTAGGACACCCTGCTGCCACGACTGCACTCAAAACCCACATAAAGTGGATTGAAATGCCGTGGTGGAACAGCATTATTCTATTATTTCAAGTGCAAAGCCCACTGCTTTTTTAAATAATTACATATATAATCATTTCGTCAATACAAAAATACTTGTTCGCCGTGCTGTTGGTTTTGGACTGTGAAAGCCACGAGCCAGCCACTTGAGCAACAGAGGCTACGCTCCCATAAAAAGTGAATTCTGCCACACTTCCAAAAATCACAATAAATCTTTAATGAGCCGATACTCTCTAGATATTCTCCTGAAATAGGCCAGTTGGCACAAAAACAATAGTTTTGCAATGTTGGGAACAATACAAGGGTGTATTGGTTTTGCTAAAACTACACCTGCACAGCAGGCTAGCATTTTACTTAAACAAACAAAAGTATTTTAAAATTAGAATTTTTTTATAATGCGAATAATAGAATCAGAAAAAAGATTTTTCTTGCTGGCATGTTAGCAAAGCACTCGTTTTAGAGGGGATGAGCACTCTTGGCCCTAAACTAGTTTTTTTTTAAAACAGGAATTCCTACAATGCGAAAATGTTGTCTCTTTACTTCTAAATAAAACATTTTATGGGTTTTTATAACGTGTGAAGTTTCCAGAGAAGAGAATTACAAGTGTTACTTTATCTCTTTATAGATGGCACAATAGTGAGTTGTCCTGCCATCAAACTTGAAGCTGCTGATGGGGAATTAGCTCCCACATATCGTCACGTATTGTTCCACATCATGTTACAGATTTTATTAACAGTGTAAATACACTAAGATCAGGAAACTCTGCAGGCCTGTGGACACAAATGTGCTGATCTGTGTGTGTGTGTGTGTGTAAAAAAAGAGCACACACACAACACACACACACAAAACAAACCCTCTCTGTCACTTAGACAAGCCGCTGCTATAAGTTGTATGTTAATTAAACCTTTGTTAGTATAGCCTGGAGAGTATTAGCTCCTATTTTCGTACCCTACACCCTGCTGTCACCCATCATGTCCTAAAGCACATACACACTCACTAACATACATGTGTACACACCACATGCTTGAGTTACATACTACCAGGACAAGCCGGCCGGGTGCCTGACAACCACAGCGATGGAGCAGACGTGAGGGAGGGAGAAAAAAAAAAAAAAAAAAGGTACCCTAGAGTGTTAGTTTTCTGCCAGGGAGTCCCTATTGACCTGTTAAACCTTTGTGACTGGAACAAATGCAAATGGCGCTGACTTGTTCACACAAAATACTAAAGGCCCATTCAAATGAGGCCCCGGGCCACAATGCAGCAGTGGCCGAGCGCTCTGTGGAGGCAGGGCAGCCTCCAGTCTGAGAGAGCGAGAGAGAGAGAGCGAGAGAGAGAGATTCTTTTAGCCATTGCACAGTTCATTCTGGTTGTCTGGTAGAGAGCAACCATCCACTCTCATTACTTCTCCTCCATGAACACACACACACACACACACAAAATAAAGTTACCTTACACCTCTGTAGTAAATCACAAACACTCTTACACTGCCATGAACTTTACCCCTTAATTACCTCGTATGTAACTGGACGCCAGCGGACCTGAACTGTTATCAAAGCATGACACTAGCCATGCTTGATAATCGGACACTCCTTAATCCACTTTGGCTTTTGCAAAGATACTCCGTGTCCCTGTGCTTAATATCATATCCTACTCCTTAATTCTGTCCAGGGGTAGAAGGAAATGAAGAAAGACACCACGTGGGAAAACGAGATGAGAGTCGGAGAGAAATACATGATCGCAAACAGAGAGAATAAAAAAAAAAAATGAAACAGCAGCTTCCCTCTTGGACTAATCATTAAAATAAGTCTAATACAGGGGAAACAAATAATCCAAACAAAGTAAGTAAGTAAGTTGTTTACATGCCACGGAAATGGAAGACAGCCAGACAACCCAACTGAGGTTTTCCATAATCAGAGTATGAGCTACTCAAACTGAGATATGAGATTTGTATGAGTCAGGCTATAACTGGGTTAACCGTGTTACAAAAACAAAATTCTTCTGCATGTAAACGTAGTCGCTGAAAATGGATGCACCGCGGGAGGCTTAGGGATGAAGACATCTATCAAAATGCCAAACAAATTCACCTTTAGATGAACTATGATATTGTATGAGCAGGATAGAGACTCACTTGATACAAGGACGTCACCTTCACCTGATACCAAAAGAATATATTCTTCTTTAACAGTTTATATCACATTATACACTTGGTGGTCATGGAGGGCTTTTTTGTTCCATCTCTTCTCTCCAAAAAAGAGATTAGTAAGACCCTGAGGATGGCTCTCACCAGCACATCTGGACAACACCTGATCTAAGGCACGCTGCCTACTGGACCTCCACTGAACTAGTTCTATCAAATGAAGGGTTTTATTTCAATAGCAGGGATGAAGTGGGAGGAGAACCAACCACCTCGAGTCACTTTATACGGCATGTCATTCTAATACACCATACATTTGCCGGAAGTAAATTCATAGTACTCATTTGGTGTACAGCATATAAAATTTCTGATAATGAGCTGGAGCTCTCTTGCGTAATTATGACCCCAACGGTTTAAAGTTTTGTCATTTCTCTGACTATAATCAGCATAATGCATCATGGCTTTTCTCTGAATTCACCTGATGAGTGAATTTCATTTAAAAAATAAAATATTTTATATTTTGGACAATTAATTTATTATTACAGATATAGTATAAAGCTGCCAAAAGCACTAACTTCCATGTCCTAGTCTCACATTTTCCCTGTCTACTAACTTCCGTGTCATTTCAGATCCACCCACTCCCATGTTGAATCTGCCCTGTCTCCTTCTCCTACTGATTCCTCCGTATACTGCATGTTTCCAGATCTTTCAGGAGTTCCTTTCTAATTTATAACAGGACAAAATAATAAATAAAATCGTGAGCCACCTCTCTGTCTTGCCATCTTCCCTATGACAGTGCCATCGATATCCTACTGGGCACGTCTCTATCCGAGGGCTGGCTTTATTCACCCCTGAACCTCCAAGCAGAGGAGAAGTTCATCACTGAATCCCTGGCAGCAAGTATCATTTGGCTCTCCTTGTCTCTCCTTGACAAAAAGGACAAATCCCTCCATTCTTGCATTGACTACCCGGGTCTCAACAACATCACCGTCAAAAACAGGTACCCTCTCCCCCTCATTTACTCAGCTTTCAAACTGCTACAGGGGGCTTCTGCTTTTTGTAAGATAGACCTCAGGAATGCTTATCACCTGGTAAGCATTAGGAAGTGGGATGAGTGGAAGACTGCCTTTAACAAACCGAGCATCCACTATGAATAACTGGTGATGCTTTTTGGTTTGGTCTGACCAATGTTCTAGCGGTTTTCCAAATGTTAGTTAGTGATGTACATGGGACATCCCGAAGTTTGTTTTTGTAAATTTAAATGATATTCTGATCTTTTCCAAGACCAAGCAGGAGCATGTGTGACGTGTGATGTGTCCTTTAAAGACTGCCGGAGAATCAGCTCTTCATCAAGTGAAGCGGTGTTGTTCCTGGGGTTCACCGTCACTGCAGATCCCACAAAGGTGAAGGTAGTCATGGACCCATTCCTTCCTTTTGCAAGCAGTTGTCATGCTTCCTGAGTTTTGCAAATTTATACAGGCATTTCATCCAGAACTAAAGCTCCCGTCCTCATCCCTCCTGATCCCTCTTTTAAGTTTAGGGTCGAGGCTGATGCCTCTGATGCAGTCAGAGGATACAGACCCTCCACACCTCCTGCATCATCGGAGCAGTGTCATAAGGAATCAAACATAAGGTAAAGCAGTCACACGCTGAACAGCCCCCAGTGTTTGTCCTGTTAAATGTCTTTTTGCCCAGCTCACCTTGGCTCCCAGGTCCTATCACCAGGCCTGTGATCCTCAACAGAACAGGACACCCCATAGTTTTTGCCTCCTGCCCTAAGCACAAGAAACCCTGCCAAGCCTGTGCCAGGCTCCTCCAACTGCTGTCTGTTCTTCATTGACCCTGGTCCCACATCTCCCTGGATTTTGTCACTGGGTGCCTCCCTCTGAAGGTCACACAGTCATTCTTATGGTAGTAAGAATCGTTTTTCCCAAAACTGCTCATTTGTCTGCCCAAGTTACCCACAGCTAAACAGACGGCCAAACTGTTGCTACATTTTTTCGTCATATTCCCAAAGCCATCGTCTCTGATCAGGGACCTCAATTCACCTCTTGGTTCTGGACAGTTTTGTTGTCTCATAGGTGACACCATCAGCCTGTCCTCTTGGTCCTACCCGTGGGCCAATGGGCAGACGAAACCAGGAGTCAGAGAAGGTTTTGCAGTGCATCTGTTCTTACTACCCTGGATCTCAGTCCAAACCACTGCTGTGGGTAGAGTGCACACTCAATAACTGGCCTATCTCCAGTGCTCCTTCGACTGTCAACCAACACTCCTCCCTGAACAAGAAAGGGACACCAGCATCCCCTTGGTCCAGTTTGTTCATCATGGTCGCTGCACCTAAATGAGGGCCTGGTCCACGCTACCACACTACAGCCCCTCCCCCCTAGACCTCCTCCAGGAGGGCTCTGCAGTCCTGGTCCAGGGTGTTTTAGAGCCGACCCTGATGTAAAGAATTTCACTGCTGGTCACCTGGACCAGCCTGGAGGGACATCAGAAGTCATCCCAAGAGGTGCTTCTGTGACTATATACTCGTGAACTCTGTTCGATAGGTTTGCCTCATCTCTCCTGCCAACCTGATTTTGACTTTTTCCTGTTTTCAACCTCAAGTAAAAATTTTAAAAGCCTTTAGACCAAAGTTATCTGGCATCAATGAAAAGGATGAAAAATTCACTTACTGGTTTTTAATAAAAGAATCATGTTACAGAACTTAATAACATTATATTAAGGGCTGCTTTCACATTGAAACTGATTTTTTTCACTTGTGTAAAAACTTATAATCTAAATTCTGGCAACTTATTATAAATTTTAAGTAGAGACAAGTAAGCACTCCTTTTGTTTTGTTTTTTAATTTTTAATTTTCTTTGTGTCTGTGCAAGAAAAGTGGGGTGAGTTCCTACATCTTGCAGTGGGTCTGTTGGCCATGCTGTATGTGGATTGACACCTGCAGAGGTCACACATGAGCTAAAACTCTGCAGGGAGAAGGGCAGAGGAAGTGGAGAGGGAAGAGAAACACCCGAGAGAGACAGAGAGATGACCGGACTGTAGTCAAAACGAAATTTACAAAAAGTTTTTTCATGGAGGGGTAAAGCTTGAGCCGAGCAGTTTGCCACATAGAACAAGACTGCAGGTTTAGACAAGCACAGGATGAACTCTTCATTTCTTTTTTACTGTGTATATTCAAATAACTTTATTTACCAGTAACTATGGGGTAGAGGAAAAAATTGTAACTACATTTAGTTCTGTACTACTACTGAAACTATTGTTATTTTTATACTACAATAGATTTTTTTTGTACTTTTAATTGAGCTGTGTGCCAAAGTTATGAGTTACTTTTACACTTTCAACTTCCCAACAGTACAAGTCATTAGATCTAGTTTCACCTGGATCAGCTAGAATATTAAAACTCTGCTTTAATCAATCATTAACATATTCATTAAGTTTTTTTTATTTTTTATTTTGCTGCCAATTTATCTTTTAAAAAAATAGCATGTAGTATTTTAACAGATCGGTTTTACATTGTGGTTTTACCCCTCAGCAAAGGATTTAACACTCTTCCGACCGGACATGACCAAAGGCTATATTGCACTGAGGTTCCCGAGTCAAATCTCAACCCCCGGACACATCGCAGGAAAATGACACAGGTCTCAGCCAGCTGAGTTCCCACAAGAAACAAAAAGTCTTCTATCCCACTCCATCAGTCAAAAGCAAATCCTGCTGCCAAGCATTGTTCAAACCCACATAACTTTATTTCACGTTCCACTGAAGTGCCTAATGTTTCCAAATATACTAAATATGTCATGTTGAATTATGGGGAAGTGGTATAAATTGATGTGAGAGACATGCAAAATCTTTCCATTTTATGTAACGTTGAGGCTTTAAAAAGACAGCATCGTGAGACTGAACATTTCTTTCAAAATGAGCATTTAGTGAAGACTTACATACAGAATACCGTATGCGTGCGAGCCTGTCATATGTGTGGAGGAGAACACTTAACATTAAGAGGAAATTCAAGTTTGGAGCAGCTTGTGAAGTGAACTCTGAGCCTCATATTGATCTTACACTACTGGAATTATACTTCATCAGTAAACTCCTCCCATTCGGTTGTCAATGCAAGTTAAAACAAACATGATAAACTACTTACAAGCAGGATTTCATCTCTGGCCAGAGATAGTTACAAGTCTTTCTCTCAAGCCATTTGTTCAGTCTATGCACATTATTTGTTGTCACAAAATTCTTCCTAAACAAGTCGTAAATCTTTCCTTTAAATTCTATTCCAGCACTTTTGAGCTGTTTCAGTAAAAAGTTACTCATTTACTGTAAAATTCACTTAAAACCACATTTTCAAATAGCATCAATTCCATGACTACAACATAATGTTCTGATTTACGAGGAGTCAAAGACGTCATTATGTTAGGAGCAACATCACAGGAGGAAAAAATATAATAAATTATCACGCAACAATTTCATTTCTTCCCAGAGTTCTTCGTACATAAAATCCACCATGATCAAATCCCCTTAACTCTCCTACGTAATTACCGTGCTCCAAAACTAAAGGCAGGCATCTTTCTCCCTCAGACTGCTGACGATGTTACTGGACAAACTACGGCTCACCACTCAAATCTTCTTCTGGTTATTATGGCCTATTAAAGATCAACTCGGCTGTAGTGAAGCATTAGACTGAGACTGTCAGTTTGAACATTAATCATCTTATTTTCTGTCTCGTTCTCATTCGCCGTTTCACAAGAGCTGGGAGTGTGCGTTCGATTTTGATCGCATTCTGCTTCAAAACTCTAGAGATATTATTAAGAAATGCTGATTTTCTAGATTAAGTTTCAATTTCCATTTTATTCTTCCAACTTTATATAACCAAATTAATCCTGTTTATATTAAGTGTGTTTTTGAAGAAACATCTGGGTGAGAAAGAGAAGCCAAATGGGTTAAACTGACATATTATTTGTGTTAAACAGAGAAAAATGTTCAACTTTGCAACATTTTTTGGAAGCAAAACACAACAGAATTGATCCTTTTGCCTTTCAGGTATGAATCCTGATTTTCCACTTAAGCTGATTTGATCATATCGCTCATATGTCTTTGCACACATGCCGAGTGGACGTTTGTGTGGTAGCGTGGTCCATGCACTCACCTGCACTGCAGTCTCTGAGGCCTTGTTGTTCCACGTCTGCGTGTGTCCTCACTTGCCCTGCACCAAAAAACACAAGACGCAGAAAAGGACTCAAATCTCAAATTAAAGTGAGTGTGGGGACTTGCTGCTCCGCTGGTTCGACCTGCCCTGCAAAAATTTATCGAGAACGGTGATTGATTAGGACGTGTGGTGCGCGGTTTTGTTGCATGTTGTTCTCCCACAGTGTGCCAGTACAAGCTGAGCACAGGACATTCTTACTGGAACATTTCTGCTGCTAAATGTCAGTGTTGTTGGGCCGAGCACCAACTGGAATTTATTTATTTTTCCTCTCGACCATAAGTTTGTAGTAATTACGTAAGTATTTAATCTTATTCCTATCACATTTGTATAATAAGTTCCCATTTTTCTTACTAATTTCATGACGTACACTACTGTATGCTTTCCTCTATTAAACAGACCAACAACCACAATAGAAATTCAAGTTAAAATAAGACCACTGGCATGCATATTGTAGAAAAAGCAGCAGCTATTCGACGGTAAACATTTGTCCATTCAGGCTGTACAATAATAAAACACTGCCCTTTACGAAGGTCAAAGCACAAAGTCAGTTACAGCCTCGCCCTGACGCTGCTGGAGGTCTGCGGGCAAGGCGGAGGCTTAAGTGGACATGTTCTCTCAGCAAATCCGCCCTTCTGCTATATTAATACAAACTTCTATATACACACACACACAACAAGTAAAGGAAAGCAAAAGGCCAGTGCATTATGCCATGAACAGTACAGTTCATCTCCATTGTTCTTTGCCAAACGTGCGTTCGTGAATATTTCTGTCGTGCTGCAGCAGCAGCGTGTCCTTCTAGTTCGTTCTTCCAGACACATAAATCAAACAGTTAAAAAGATTTTTGCAAACACATGAAAGAGGCTGAGTAGGTGGTTTTAGTTAGGATATCTGGTCCCGTTTAATTCCTAAAAACCCCCTTTGACTGCAATATGTACATGAATCCGTGAAAATGAGATTATGTACAATTAGGGTTTAGGTCATGCTGTTTCAACATTTCTAACATTTGCCTTGGCCCGTGTTTGATTCTTGGAACAAGTGTCATCCAACATGAAATGTGTCTGAGAACAAAATTCAAACTCGGTGACCTTCAAACCAAATCAATCCATGTAACGCCTGCGACCAAAGAATGATAGCAGTTTGATACGTCAGTAAGATAATATATATATATATATATATATATATATACGACCAGCTTTCAATCATCTGTGTTTTTTTGTGTTGTGGCTGCAACGGGAAACCTGCTTAAATATTTTAGCCATTTATCTCTCACCCAGAAGGGTTTATCAGTTATTTTTAGCTGTCGTTCTTTCCATACAATCACAGCTTTAAGGAATACAAAGGGATTAAGAATCCTTCGCGGTGCCTTAATAAAGCTGGTGGTACAGTTTGTGTAGGTGTTTTATGGTTTTCTTTGCCTCTTAAGTACATAACACGGGCAGTTTCTTTCTGCTGTGGGTATGTTAAAACTGAACCGGAAGAACCTGCACTGCTCCCCACAGAGCCCTGCTTCATTTGCTTTTCGTCTCTCCTTTCCCTCCCTCCCTCCCCCTCTCTCCCCTTCTTCTTCCCTCCCCATCTTCTCACAGGACTCGTGAACTCTCCATAAACCCGCAGATTCCCTCCAGAACGCCGCTGTCTATCCGACATCAGTCGAACTCGAAATAAAACAAGAGTGAGGAGGGGAAGAATAGCCGAAATAGACAATAAGGTATAAAGAATGAAGAGAGGGGAGAGAGGGGGAGGGAATACAAGAGAGAGAGAGAGAGAGAGAGGGAGAGAGAAGCAGGCCAGATTACAGAGGGTTGAATCAATGCAGCGGCCTGGTCTCTCTTTTTCTTTTTTTTTCCTCCCCTCTCTTTTTTTTCATTTTTTTCTCTCTCTCCCTCTCTCAAATGATTCACAGTGGAAAGAAAAGGCCTTTTCCTTGTCCTCAGTTGAACTCCACATCAGCTTCCTGTTAGAAAGGCAAGGAGGAAACACCCAGAGCAACACGCGCGTGCGCACATACGCACACACACAAATACACACAGAGGAAGGCCTTCACTAGTGTATTCTTCGGTGCCAGAGAAATTAGGTCAAGCACTTAAATGCCCTGCACTGAGATGCGCAGAGATTTAAAACATGAAGTGTTTGGTGGGGGGACAGCGAGGAAGGCACACGGGAGCAACAAACATGCATGCACACGTGCGCTTCGAAATACACTCTACTGTAGCTACACACTGTACTGTCAGCTCGTGGCTTGCCAGATTATTAATACAAGGGGAAAAAAATTAAATAACCGGTGACAGACGCCCACTGCTCCTACTGTTAATGCACCATCCATCTGTGCAGATTAGAACATGACAAGGTGGCTCAGACACACACAATCAAATGAATTACGTGTGTTTGAAAAGAAGGCTAAGAAAAACACCTTTCAAGTCCCCTCACAAGGCAGGAACTAAAGCAATACGTGCGCGCATTCTCAAAATGCCAGATGACCTGATTAGGGAGTGACAGGACTCTCTGTGCGCCTCGACAACACTCAGCTCAGGACAGGATGGGACGGCACAACGCGCCACATTGCAGTATCTGCCGTGCACGCCGAAACCCCCCCCCCGCCCCCTTACCCTACACCAATCCACCCTCCCTCCGCCCTTCCATCCCCACCGCCCTCTGACCTGAAATGGCCTTAAAGAAACAACACACCACATCACCATCACATCCAATCAACTATTCATAGAAAGGCCGGATTGCGCACGGCCTGATCTTGCCGTTTAGGGTTTCAATCAATTGCGTGAGATATGAGAGAGGAGGGAGAGGGAGAGAGTGGGAGGGAGGATGAAGCTGTTCTGAAAGCAAATGAGAGAAAATTTGGGTGAATCCAAGTCTCTTTTCCTCTCCATATTGGCCACAGCTAGTGTGTCCCACAACGGGGCACTGAGCTGGAGGGTGGCAGGGTAAATCAGATGATAATCACGCCAATTTTCACTCTGCAGCCATGTGCTTTCTCCTGTCCCACTGACTCACAGTGAAGAAATGAGTCCCAGTCATTGTCTGAGGGGCCACCTGTGTTTCTGCTCCATTTTCTTGACGGCACAATGGCATTTTCCTGTTTATAGCAGCGACTGCGCTTTATAAACATGCAATATCTGGGTATTAATACATCTCATAAAACGGTGTGTCTGCGACCGAGGGCTGCGGCCAAAAGGTCACTGATACTGTTCACAATTTCGGACTTCTGACTGTTCTGTTCGTCTTTCCGGTGAAAGAAAAAGAGACATGAAAGGGGGAGAAAGAATAGAGCACAACACCATGTTTCTGTCAGCCAACACAGATCTTTTCTTGGGAAACACTGCTACGTTGCAGTTTCAACTGACACTCCAGTATGAGCAGAATCTTACCCGGCCGGTCAGCCAGCCTGCAGACGAAGCTTTGAGAAAACACACACACACACACATACGTACTGTATGTAAAGCAAAATACACACACAGCTGTGCACAAGGCCAGTGAGTATAAGAAAGGACGAACTTAAGACAAACAGATAAAACGTGGTGTGTGTGTGTGCTACTTTGACTCGAGTGTTAGGTGTGCTAAAAAGTTAACCTTTGCCATGGAGGGGTATCCGTGGCACGATCTGAGACGACTAAACCGAAATGAGACAATCAGTGAATCTCACGAAGAACACGGTGACGTGCTGAAATGTGGCGTAAAGACGCACGCGCGCACTTTAAATCCTAAAAAATAACGCAAATCCGTGCCAGAGAAATATTCTGTCCATGATCTGAAACACACTGCTGCGTTTTGCTTTACTTGCTCAGAGAAACGTGAATGCTCGGATGAATTATTACGGAGGAAACTGCGTTGTTTTATCAATTAATAAAACTGTAGATAATAAACAGAAGAAGAGAAGGTTTAGGATACGAAATGAAGTCTGTATGATCCCAAAAAACGACTTCTTTGTCCTGCTGTCCAAACATGTCCTACCTGATGAATGTGCAGCTCCAGCTATGACTGTTTGGGGCGCACATGTAACGCCAAACAAACATGATCACATCACACACGTCCTCTGTTTGATTGCTCAAAGGGAATTCAGGTGAAACTGGACACATTTTAAGTCTTTTTTCTTTTTTAAAAAAAGGAGCTCGCTTGCACACCTGAGAGACACACTGGAAGCTCCACACCAGGCCTTTTAACCATTAAAAATACATTCAGCTACTGCTGAGTTAGCTCCTCTCGGATTTCAATGAATTAATTTCATCAAAAAACTTCTCTGAGGGAAACCACAGTGACACATCAGGGGAAACCGCACAGCTCTACCATATGTTCTCGTGTCTTACATACACTGATTATCTCAGCTCGGGAAACGCCGCTTTTCTAATTAAACGCACATTTTTTTTTTTTTTTTTTTTTTACTGAAATCCTATAAATTGCTCACTTGGAGAGCGGTGATGTTTTTTTTTCCCCCCGCTGGATTGTCGTGATCCGCCCGGCTGCCTATCTTTGTTTGCATCGGGGACAACAAAGGGAAAGATTATGCCTCTCTGCTGAAGGGAAACTAGGGCACGAAAAAAGGCGACCTCTATTTCTTGTATTGCGAGGGAGAATTTACAGCCTGGCGACCATTTCATCTTTACGTAAAAAAAAAAAAAAAAGGCTGTGAGATGTTTTGGAGACTTGTTCTCAAATTTACAGACGATTATGTTAAGCTGTTAAGCTGTTATTCCAAACGGCGCTTGTTTTTTCGCACCCTGGAAACTTCCCCCTGAGGACTGTGGATCGGTTCAGTCATAACAGTGTCAATATCCACTGACCCAGTCTGGGGGAAATACTGTATATCGGCTACATGCGCAGCTTTTAAAAACAACTAAACAAGTACGCGTAAAAAATGGTATTTTTACGCACTTTACGCAAATGCAAACCTCTAAAATACTCGCCTTACAAAGAGGAAAAAAAGGTACATTTAAGACTACGCACCGACAGGTCTCAAGTTCAAGTTGGATCGTCTCTTCCTCCAGGGCGTCCAAGTCCGCGGGCTTGATATTTTCAACACGGTATGGCTTCGTCTTCTATTATGTCTGGACTCCTCGAAATAATAATATATATATTTTTTTAAAAAGCACAATATGTAGAGAAATGCAGAGAAATGTCTGGACACGCCGGGAGACAGTCTCCGTGAGCGGCTACCGGGTGGAAAAGAGTTGTGTTTCCCCACTCTTCTCCCCCTCCTCCTCCTCCTCCTCCCTTCCTTCTCTGCGTCTCTCTCCGCGGCCATCCAGCTCGGTTCAGTGGGGACACACCAAGGCTGCAGACTGCGCCGCGCGTCCTGCGCCGCCGATGAACCAGATGCGTCAAGTTCAGCTGAGGTGAAGCCCCCGTTATACAACCAAAGCCTGTGTGGCGCAGCAGCAGCAGCATGCATGCGTGCTATGCCACTATTGCTGCCGCTTATTTAATGTCTCCTAAAAGGTGGGGTGGAAGAAGAAGAAAAAAGAAGAAGAAAAAACAGAAAAGGCACATCACATTGAAATATCTGCAAAAAAAACAAAAAAGCCTGTGTTTGAGATGATTATTAAGGGCTGCCTGCCTCACCCCCCTCTCCCTCTCCCTCTCCTCCGCCTCCTCCGGTCCCCTCCGCCGAGCTTTAAAAAGCACTATTTGCTTTTGGGAACTTACCTGGTGTCAGCTTTATGTTTAAATATACATACGTACAAAACATTTTCACGGCGTCGTTCACTTTACTAGGAGCTGGAAAAACAGCCACAAAAAAAAAACAAAAAAAAAAACACCGCCGCCGAAATTATAAACTGCTCCCCATTACCACACAGGGTTATTAAAGGAATAACACACTGCTGTTTTAATTTAATAAACAACACCAGAGTCGCTGTGAAGTCACATTTTTAGCTTCACTTCAACTCCATCTTGGATTATTTTAGCAATAACAAGCCGGGTGTTTTTTTTCACCCCATCCACTTTAATTTATTTAAGGTTTTAGCTAGAAAGCCATATTAAAATATGCATTTCAAACAAGTATTAAATGTTATATTAAAGCATATTTACTAAAACAAAGTCATATTTAACACCCTAAATGTGGCCCCTTCCCTCAAACAGTGCTAAAAGCAAAACATATTCAAACACAGCAAAGTTCATTTGTCATGCTAACTACAGGTTTAGCCTCCACAGCTAGTTATGTTTTGATGCTAAGCTAATAAAAAACACACCTGTGTGAATTAAAGCTGCGCACACCTGTTTTCCCGCCTTAATGAGCTCCAATCACTCTGGCCCCCCCCTCCTGTAAGTTAATGAAGCTCTGCTTTATCCAGTTAAGACACCACAGGTGACTGTGAAGACAAGCCCAGACTTGTTCACGTACACCGATATGCCTCACAGACACTTTATTGATTAATTAGCTGTGGAAGATGAGGCAATGCAGAAGTGTTAAAGCATCAACCTGTCAGTTAAAAAAAAAGAAAAAAGAAGTTATTTAAAAAAAATAAAAATAAAAAATCACCCACAACATCTAAACTCAACTCATCTTTGTGCTGGTATATATGAGTGTGAGTTTAATAAAAAAGATAATACACCATGAGTTTAAGTGAACAAATTGGACCTATTTGTTTAGGAACAGTAGAGAAAAATAGACTTATTTTAAGTATGTCTGTAAGGGATTGAGAATATTAAAAGGGACAGATTATAGCAGATTATTCTGCATATTGTAATCATTATATTTAGTGTGTGTGTGTTCACTCTCTAAAATGCTTTTACACACACGATAGATAGATAGATAGATAGATAGATAGATAGATAGATAGATAGATAGATATTATCCATGGCATAAAAGAAGTTTCTCAGCCGAATACAGACATCAAACAATAGCTGACAATATAGAGAGAAGAAATAAAATGCTACACTCCATTTATGATGAGGACAGACCCCCGCAGAGTCCCCGTTTAAAAATGTAGAGTCAGAGATTAAAGTGCATGTTAAATAAAGTGCATCAGTTTGTCAGATTTCGCCTTAATGCTCTTTAAGGGAATGGATAAAAATTAACTTTTAATATGGACTCCCTGGAATGTTTAAGAACACACGCCTTCACTAATGTGAAGTAAATAAGTAACTACCTAAAAAAAAAAAAATCAATAATTCAATTTAATAATGAACTAAAATCCCCTCAGTTCAAACCATTAAAAAAAACTTTATTTTCTGTGTACAGTAAAACCAGTTTGCAAAAGCGTCAAATAAAAACATGCTGTGATTGTGATGTGTTATTAAGAGTAATACTTCACTTAAAAATTAACAGTGTACTTAAATGAAAAGCTTTGCTGTTCAGTTGAGCACAAACTTGTCATTGTTTGTGTGTTGTTTTATGTATTTATTTATATATTTATTTTTTGTAGTGGCTCTGTGCACATGAGTCAGAGCAACAGTCCAGTCCACTGTGAACTTCATAACAAAGGCGAGTGTATTGAGTGATATTAGAGTTGCACCCGGTGACCTGTTCTCTGTGTACAGTACACCTATATATCCATCAGCACAGAAAGATAGTAGGATTAAGAGAGAGGGCGAGGGAGAGAGTGTGTGTGTGTGTGTGTGTGTGTGTGTGTGTGTGTGTGTGTGTGTGTGTGTGAGCTCACATATGGGCTGAGCATGTAGGCTATAGTTTACAGAGATTAGGAGGTGACACGAGTTCATATTGATGGAGATCCACCTAATGTGACTCAAGACAAACACACACACGTTGTTTTTATATTCATATGCAAATATTACAACAGTGTTTTAAAGTAAAATAAAGCAGAGTGTTAACAAGTATTAAAAACTGTGTGTGTGCTCAGCTGGTTTTTAAAGACTTCTTTCCAAATGAAATCTATGTGTACACTTTTGTCTCAGTGACTAATTCACTGCTTATTTATTTCAGTCAATTCTAAACAAATCCTTCAAAATAAGAGTAACATTTTTTATCAGTGTGTAATTAATTATATTGCTATTTGTCAAAACTTTTATATCGGAAAAAACAATTGAAAAAACAAATGGATTTTTTTGTCTAACATACTTCATATTCAATACTGAGTTTACATAACTTTTTATCAGTAAATAAAGTTATTTTTTATGCAGGTTTGTGTATTTTTTTCCAAATACACACATGTGTATACAAGCCTGTTATTGTTATATCATTACACATTATGAAATATACAGATAAATGTTGATACAACATTTTAGCAGATTTAATATGTATAGATTTGATTTCTTAATATATTTTAGTTCCTCTAATGTAACAATGTATTGTTAATAAAGCCTTTCATTTGAATTTCACTGATTTTCTTCTATTGTAACTTTCATTTCTCACACACCAAAGACATTTCTTGTTTTTTTTAATGTGTAAATTAATATGCTGAAGCCATAAAAAAACTAGAATGGCTCAAAATACATAGTTATATATTTCTCCTTACATCTTCAGACAGAAATTATTTTGCATAGTTCCAGTTACCCGAGAAGGAGAGACATTCCCGAGCAGCTAGTGCCTTTACTAAACTTTAATAAAAAATACCGGAGATTGAAAATGTGGCATTAAAGTGAAATATCACCTCATCTACGATATTAAGAGATGTTAGTCCCACTAATGGATAGACTGTAGATATGGTATTAAGCACTTATCATCCAAAACCTTACACCTAAATGGACTTCAAGCACTCAATACTCATCAATCTTTCATTTTATACTACGATCACTCACTCGCATCGATTAAGAAAAAAAAGTATCAACAAAAGACAACTTAACCTTCTTTGACGAGAATATTTTCATAATTTGAATCTGTCGTGTCAGATCTGCAACATGTCTGAGGAGGAGTGGAAAGGAGAGGAGAAAAGGGAGTAGAATATTGTGGAGGTGGCCTGGGCGCCTCCGTTTGGCACTGCTAATTTGCAATCAGACACTCTCTTTGAGCTCTTTCCCCACCGTGTCTCAAGACAGTGTGGATGGCAGCTGAGACAAAGCTAGCATTCTCGGTCGCCTAAGGCCCCTCTTAGTTTTATTTCAGGCCACTGCTCTCAGACACAGACCATTCTGCATGGAGCACCCAAAAGCTAGGAGAGGAGGAAGGAGCAAGTTCGGAGGAGGAGAGAACGGAGAGAGGCGAGGGGAGGTGTGGAAAAAGTGGGAGGAGGCTTAGTCGAAGGCCAAACTCCTATCCATCCCGCCGCCACCCCTCCGCTCACCACCTACCCTCCTCTTGCTGCTCCTTCCTCTCCTTGGATGGTACCCCCGGCTTGTTCCCCCAAAACATGCTGCAGTGCAGTGCCACGCCCCACCTAGCACCATGAAAAGATTCAAGGTTCGGATCGATTGCACTGCTCAGACCAATCTTTTTTTTTTTTCCACCTTCATCATCTTGAGGCAAAACCTGATTCTAGAGAAGTAGTCCAAGTGTATAAAGTTCAAAAAAACTCTTGAGCAGCTTGATTTTCCAACCAAATAGAGACTGAACTATAAGGTATAACATCGAGGGGGGCACTGATCCGACACACCAGCCTGATCTTGACTTTATTAAGTGGTTTGAGCATCGGACATGACACGGGACACTGGTATCAGATTGGTGGTCAGCAGATACCTTAAGTTGAAGTATTGAGGTCAGAGAAATCGGTGCATTCCTAATATCATCCACATCCGAGCTGCTTCAAAGCTTCTCTTTGTACATCTCCTCCTCTGTGATTGGTATGTGTTTCATATTTTTTATTAAAGTTCTGTTTATATGGTGTAGGTTGGCTGAGCATGCATGTTTTTACAGCGACGCCCTGTTTAGGGAAATAATGAAAATGAGTGAAGGATAATAGCTTTTCCAGGGGCTTGCTGAAAGGAGCACATGTAACCAATAGTTCAGTGTAACTCCTATCTAATTGAATCTTTTAGAAATCCGATATCGATTCAAAGTGTGAGCACCACATGCGCGCACAACTGTCTCAATGTGTCCGCGCACCTGCGTTATCGCTTCATTATCAGCAGTCCAGTGGTTGTACAGTATGTTGTGGCTCGGTTGCCACAGGTAACAGGTCAATGATTACCCAGAGGGCCTTGGGTGTCCTCAAGCTCGGGTCAGAACAACTTCCCCATGAGAGAGAGGGACAACAGTGAGCTGCAGCTGCCATCTGTAACTCTAGGCCCGTGCAGTTATCTGCTCCCTTATCTGTTTGAAAAGCTGCATTGTGTTCACATTGTGTGCCACGCTTCAGAAGGTTTCGTGCTGCATTTTATGAAGTGATGACATGATCTGACGCCGGTTGTTATTTTAAAACGAAAGAGGTGGAGCGTTTTTCACATCGTGTTTTGCTTTGAATGCAGAGCTGCCACGTGTTCAGCCATGACCCAATCAATGAATCAATGACTGATCCGTTGTCCTTCGTGACACGTCAATAACGCTTACAAGCAAGCCCAAAAAGTAAAACAAACAGAAACACAGAGCTGGGGGGGGAAAAACTGCCTCAGCCTACTTTTCGGTTTGGGCTGATTCCCACAGGTTGTCTCACTTATTAGCTGCTTTCCTGCACTGGACCGAAGAGCACAATCCCTCTCAGTCTCACTCGAACACATAACAATGCCAGGAATGGCTGCATTTGTGCAGTACGACCATTAGGCAACATCCGACTGCCTAATTCATTCGATTTCTCCCTCTGCCATGCCAGCACAATTGGCCTGAAAGGACGCAGGTGGGGGGCAAGAGGAGGCTGGGAAGGCTTGTTGCTGAAATGCAAGCAAGCTAAAGTCGGTCACACAGTTCTAACTGCGAGAGGGCTGGATGGGTTAAAGCACAGGACATGGGGGCAGACTGTTGGGAAAATGGTGTCCTTGAGGCGATCCCGGCAAGGCTCAGCGGTCACCCTGACCCCCCACTCTGAGCTTGACCCTGACTATATCTTTAGCAGTGAACGGTACAAATTACTGGATCGTATGGCTCTACTTTCTCCCTTTCTCTTTCTCACTTTCTTTTTCGTCGGATGACCACAAACAGCCATTGTCACTGCAGACCACGAGAACAATTGGGTTCTTATGCTGTGGCCGGTCAGGGGATGGGAGGGTAAACTTCAGCAATGACTGCACTAAGTAAATTATAGCTCCAATGGCCTGTGTGGTTTGGAGAGGCTGCGCATTGTGAGAGGTCCTGCAACTAAAACCACCAGTTCAGCACATTTGTGGCCTCTGCAATGCAAAACGACGACGGCACGGCAAACTTTTTGTTGTTGTTGTTGTTGTTGTTTTCTCTCAATGGGTATGGTTTACATTAATGCAAACAACTGACGGCGAGCGCCGAAGCACAAGTAGCTCTTTTTTTTTTTTTTTTTTCCGGAGAGCGCTCACACTTTCTAAACTACACCGAGTCACATCTTATGAAAACTGAATAATTGCGTGACTGCAGGGCAATGAAGGATTGCCACAGTCCTGCTCCCTCTCTCCCTCCCTTCCTCTCCCTCTCTCTCTCTCCCCCCTTTCCCTCACTAAGATCGAGGCTCCGCCTGTCCACTGTCCTCCCGCGCTCCGATCGCTCCACCCTCCCACCCTATCCCCTTTCTACATGACATCATCTGCACATCTGTCGTCCCAACAGGGTGCTGGTGACACAGACAGGCCACAAAATTAGTAGAGCTCTCTCCCTTTTGCCTTTGTCACCATCTCCTTTCTTTCCTTCTGGCTCTCTCAGTTTCTCGCTAATCTTTCTCTCCCTGTCCCTCCGTCCTTTCATCTTTCCTCCCTCTTGATAGTCACTTTTCTTTCTTTTCTCTTTTTTTCCCCCTTTCCCTGCACACCTTTTTTTCCATCCCCTTTCCCTTTCTGTATTATATATCCTATAATAATATGGTTGCATCTCACCGTTTCCTACAATGTGGCACGTACATTTGAGCAGGCAGGAAACGGCCATTAAACTAAATGATCCATGGGCCTGACCCCAGCTTTGACCCGTGTGATTGTGAGCAAACTCAATCAGCTAGGTCAGCACTAACATGATGTGACTCTATGAAATTTTTTTTTTTCTCTTGACTTTGTCTGATTTGAGCTATTAGAGCCTGCTAAAACCGGTTAAGAGGTTGTGGTTATATCAATTTGTGTGTGTGTGTGTGTGTGTGAGGGTGTGTGAGAGGAAGAGAAAGAGAGTGGGAGCGATTTTTTAGTGTGTTTCGACAGCAAGGCCCAACCCATTAAGGGCCAAGGATTCTCAAGAGAATAGAAACTTACAGAAGTGTAACACATGTTTGATTCCCAAAGCCCCAGTGCAATAATTCTTGACATATGAATTGCTAACAGATCAAATCAAGTCGTACTGGATCAAACCAGCTGCAGTGGAATAACAATCCTCAGTGATGTAAAAGAACAAATACAATTAATTCTATAATTAACTGAGTTTCGTTAAAGAAAGATGTTTCTTTCTTATATATTTTCTCTTTACCTTGCAGGGGTGAAATATCAGCTCCTAACCTGTCTCTAACGTGTTTTTCTTCATGTTTTCTCTCTCTGGAAATAATGCACGATGTAAAAATAAAATTCAAACAAATTACAGAAAGCACAACTACGGACACGCAAACTCATTTGCAAGCCAGTTGACCTTAAGCACGAGGATGTGGAGCGGCTTCGCTTTTGCTTCGGCAGTTTCAGAATGCAGCAGATGGGATTTCAAACCAGGATTACACACGAGGCTCAAGGGCCTGATCACCACCACACACACTCATCAACCAAAACCCAGAGTTATTCAAAATTTGGATGTGCTTTTGTATGAACGACTCTGGATTATTACTTAAGTAATTCTTACAAATATGTATTATTTTTCTCAGGAGACAGGATGTTGAAAAATGACAAACGTGGAGCTATAGTGTAACGTGATTCAGCACTCAGAAAACACGTGTTAATTAGATGTTTTGTTGTAGCTGCTGTGGATCAGATCTTATGGCTTTTATATCTCTTTGTCAAATACTCATGTCTGGCTTGTGTCTCGACATAAAGACACTTACTGTATTGTACTGTAAATGAGAATTCAATCAGTAGGGAAGTACACAAGTTGCTCTTTTAACATGTGATCTCTTGCTTTTACTCCGAACACACACTAATACCTAGGAGCTTAAGTTGATGCTGGAATAAAGTGTAGAAAAATCCTTTTAATTTCTCTAGTTTAAAGCCTTTGTGTGTTCTGCAAACTCTGGGATTACAGTTCATGAGAGGCAACAATGAACGCCATTATTTGATTTCAAGTTCACTAAAAGCGTTGGAGATCCTCAGAGCAAATGCTACGTGTCCCGTGTTTACACGAACAAACGTGACGGTTAAATTTTGAAATTTCGATGGTAGGAACCAAGATGGTGGAACCACTGAGGGGTGCTGAGAACTACATGCTGCTGTACAGCTTTGCCTCCTGTACTTTGAAACATAGGACTAAAGAGCCCCCTTGAGGATCACTAAATTACTCACTTTATACACTTGTGCCTGCGAAATGCGGACACACGGCGTTGCCAAACTCACCTCAGGATCGGCACTAAATATTTGTAGAAGAATCTGACATAATCGGATAAGGAAAGAAGAAAGAAATCCATCTGAATGTGCGACATTCAGTTAATACCAAATGATAACAATACAATGTGATGATGAAACCTTTGTTATCGTATTGATAATGTTTCTGTACCTGCTGTGATAAAGCGGTACAATAGCTGCTGTTCTCATGCCATGGAAGACAAAAAGCTGGTGGAAAAGGGACATGCTTGACCCAAACCAAGAGGAGTCTGAGCTGTATTGAAGCCTTGTCTGGTGCTTTGTCTCCCTCTGCAGCTGCAACAATGTAAAGGCAGAAGCTGTAGGCGCTCAGTTCAAACAAGGAAGGTTGACAGAATGAGGTGCAAAAGGCTAGAAAAGTGGAAAAATAGCAAAGTAGTCCATTGGGGTGAGAAAAATCTGCGCATATATTGAATTTAAAGCAAACAGTCTGCAGGTTTTCACTCCTGTTAATCATTAAAGGTGATCATTTCACTTGCCAGGAGCTTGTGGAGCAAGTTATACCTCCATTTAGATACACCTAACACATTTGGAATTCAAAACTTTCTTGAAAACGTACAAATAAATGAACTAAGGCGCTTTATTAAGCTTTAATAAATGAACGAGGTGCTGTGAATCTCTTCCCTGGATTTCTGGCGATGCCGTGTATCCATTTTCCCAACATCTGCAACATGTTTACAACTCCAAATCTGTATTTCTACACCGAAAACATAAATCCCGTTTACATAAAAGGAATGATTTCTGAAGACATTTATGTGCCTCGTGGCATTGTTGAAAATATGGCCCTCCCTTCATCTGCTCTCAAAAAGGTTCAAGATGCTTCAAAGACAATAATTGCTCAAAAGTGGAATTGTTGTTCTTGCAACATGGAAACAATTTCCCCCTGTCAGCTTTGTCGGGTTTCATGGATGCTCTGAACAGTGTAAATTAGATCTGATTACAAAGTAGTTTCTTTTAGTTGTGTCATAAATATGCTTTCGCCTATTCACCCCCCGGGGCACTTTTGTTTTTTTTTTTTTAATCGGTAACACTCCGTAATCCCTTCAAAGTGCAGGGGGGGCAATATTCATTTTCCCCAACCACACTCAGATCTCTCGTGCATTCCAGCATGCGTTTTACCCCATTACACATATAAGCACCATGTGTTTGTCTTGCCATATTACAGTCTAAACAATGCCTCTGACATTGCGGTAAAGCTTGAAAGCCACTTGAGTTGCATGTAGCTGTGCTCCAAAAATTGCCCATATGCACTTGTCTGACCTAAACAAATTAAACCCATCAGGGTGTCTTAGTGGATCAGCGACACACACGATATAACAGGACCGAGGCCTTTTGATGCCCGTCTTTCCCCATCTAATTAAAACTCAAATGTCATACCTAAAGATTAAGGCTGCTGTTGTTCTGTATTTTTGTGAAAAGACCAAAACCAGAAATGTGTTAATCTGTCCCAGTGCTGTCTATGATTTAGCCCCAAGCACACAGCTTTCTATGTATATCTTTAAAAAAATAGGTCATATACAAATACAGTTTCATTCATTCAGTCATTCATTAGAATTTAGGACTAAAACTGTCGTGAATTTGGTATTTTCTGCTGGAAAAGCGCAGTTTGGCTCTTTGATGTGTGTGTGTGTTTTTTTTTGTTTTATGCTTCCATGAAGCTAAAAAATAACATTAAAGTTGCATATGTTGTACGTACACGAGGCTTTAGGAATACAATATTACGAGTTCATGTCAAAACGGCTGCTGTGAGAAACGTCTATATTCTTGATACTTTGTACAAAAAAAAAACATGAACCCTGGATTATTTTACTGAAGGAAGCAAATGTGTTTCATAGCTGATAACGTCTGTGATAGGTTTGAAACTCTTCTTTTTATAGTCAGCCGTAACATTCACCACTTTCTGATGGTTTTAAGAGCTATTGGTTTTTAACGTGGTGTAATTTTACATGTCATATGTAGTGACTGTCAACAGCGGGCAAGCCCAGTTTTTCCTCAGATGGTCTTGGTAAAAAAGTGATGACGACAATATAGAGCACTGGGTATTCTTTTATTTATTAGTCTTTGTTATTCTTTGCCCTATCCATTTTTCACTACTGTCTGAAAACTAAATTGGCTTTCAGGAACGTTAAAGACCGACTCTTTCCTAGCCCACAATATGATACTCTTTAAATTTCAAAGAGTCTGTGGTGTGCTGAGTAGCATTATAAATACGCTGCTTTGATTTATTACATTTCTTACTACTGCTTTTGTCCGCAAAACACTCGCTTTAGGTGTTTTTTTTTTCCTGTTAAGTAAGCAGTGTTTTTTACACCTAAAAAAGACATCCAAGTTAAAAAAAAAAAAAGGATTTTAATACAATTAGATTAGAATTAGATGAAAGAATTTTTACATATTTCTGCAGGAAACTAATCTCCCTTTATTTATCCACATACATGAAAATAAAATCTTGATCAACAATACCAAAAATGTTTGTGTAGGCACGATCAGCAGAATCACAATAAGAGTCAGCCTTATTGCCCGCATGAATATGAGTGGGTGTTATCAGTCAGCAGCTGTAAATGAAGCAGTGATTGAGAAGCATGAATGAAGCAGCCGATGCCAATCAGCAAATACAAGCCTGAACCAACGTTATGCTAAATAACTTGTTTTGGCACGTGTGTGTTGACCCGTTGCTATCACATTAAACATCACAATGCTTTGCTGTGTTACTCAGACACATGAACCGGTGGTGGGCCTGCACTATCAAGTGCATGTGGATGTCATGTTTAATGCTTCCACTGACAAGCATGTTTACTATTATGATCAACAACCCCGTTTCCTTGACAACCACTCAGGCACCCATCTAGGGATTCTGTCTGCAAAGACAAGATAGCCCACAGAGCCATAAGACATTGTTATTAATCTGGATTTTTTTAGGCCTGCTTCCAGCTTGAGGCCCCCTTAGTGTCGCTTCTCCAGCTTCTTCCTGCCTGTCTCCAGCCCTGTCACTCATCACCATCATGTGAGTGATGCTGTCGAAACCGTTGCTGTCAAAACTCTTGACAGCTATCCCCAAAAAAATGACAAAAGTCATGTTAGTTCTACAGCGATTGTCATGCCTGATCTGACGCCCCCGAAGAAGAATCCCTGACTTCCCAGGTCTCTATGTTCATCTTGTCTTCTGCGCAAAAATATGAAAAGAAACAGATATCGCTGTGTGAACGCCAGGACAGTGAGTGCACGTTGCTTAAGTGCTATCTTGGCTTTGGAAATTGTGGTTTAGGAGGATTATTTGGACAGAATGAGAGAGGGAGAGGGAGCGAGAAAGAGACAGAGAAGGAGAGTAAGTAGCATGCAGAAGACACATATACACAAAGGGCTTCTGCTTCTGCTGACCATGAGCCAAAGACGTTATCTGTGAGTCGTCCCCTGAAATAGCTGTAGATTGAGTTTGTGTGATGAAGTTTCAACAGCTAAGATCCAGTCTTTACAGTACTGACTATATATGACTGCAGCTATCATTAAACACAGTTTGACTGGGCATAAAAAAACAAGCCAATCTTATAACAGTCAAAGAATGAAAAGCATTTTATTCTTTTACATTCCAAATCAGTGCTATCTCCCAAACTGCTCTGTTGGCAGCTGCAGGGAATTTAAATTAAAAGATTCATTTCCACAAAACTACCCTCAATCGTTTTCAAGGAAAAGGTCTCACTTTTATCGAGATGACTGATATCTCATTTTGGAACAAATCTTATTAATGTTATCTCCTCGTGGTCGTTTGTTTTCGGGCTCGAGTGAAGCTGAGAATGTCTCGATTTTTTCGGTCTCCAAAATGTCAACAACCCGGGCGAAGAAAATATGTACTTTGTGCTCTGTCCACTCTGGCAAGCAGACCTATAAAACTCCTCGTCCTTTGAAGGTCCTGTCCCTCCCATTGTACTTCTTTCACTCTCTTTAAAGTTCCACAGCAAACAGGGCGCTGTTTGCGAGGAACGTCTTTAAGAGGAAGAAAACAGCATGAATTCCTTTAGTGTCGTCCTTGTTGGCTTTTCCATCTGATTACACACGAGCTCTTCAAAGACTACACGGGTTTAACAATCTTATAAACCGTGTAGAAATATGTGACATCCATTCGAACATTGATCAAAAACTTTGAGGGATCGTCTCAAAGGCATCTTCTGCTTCGTTAATCAAAAAGTAGTACTGAATAAACTGATGTTTACGGATGCTGCTCTTCCTGCTGAGCGCTCAAAAGTTTAGCCAGATGTTTTGAGGTGATGATATTTCCTATATGCTACCACATGAGGGCGTATTGTTGGTGATGCACCAGCAGAACATGTGAACTGGAAGATCAACAAGTCCTATCAACTGACTCTGAAACACTTCAACAAGCATCTGTCCTGCTAAATTTTCCTACAGGGATTAATAACGCATAACATCAGGCGATGTTTCATGCATAAAGATTTATCCCCTGACACATCTAAGTCTTCTCATCTTGAATTGCACTAATGGTTATTATCATCATTGATTTACCTGGAGATTATTTTCTTGATTCATCAATTCATTGTTGTTTTTATATAAAGTTCAAAAACGTCCCTACTTCAACAGCCCAAAACACAAATATATGAGAACATATGAGAACAAATTATCACATCTGAGAAGCTGGAGACGATAAATTGACATTTTTGCTTGAATAAATGATGAATGATTAATCTGTCGATCTAATGAATGAAATCATCGACCAATCATTTCAGCTCTAGTCTAGTCGGCCTATAGTCAAACAAATCTACCCACTCTTTAATATATTCTCAAGAAAAAAACAAGTTTTGTGTTACTTTAACACTAAAAACTATTAAAATAAAAACCTATAATTTATAGGAGCTATGTATGACACAGTGTGTCACTGATGTTCTCTTATTCAGACAAGGATGACGATGTGAATTCATTATGGTATGAAGAAAGGTTTAAAGCATTTTTTTATTGGTGATATAAATGTAATTCGAGTTGAGTTTTGGGTGGGATAGTGGCATAATTTGACCCACGAGGTCACAAGCTGGATTCCCAATAGGCGGTGCTGCTACTTTTAGTCAGGAGCAGCCAAAACCAAAAAGCGTGCATGCAAATAGAACTTTACCTCTTGTGATCAACCTGACAACTTATGGCTGCAGCAACAACATTGACTGGCTGATATAGAGGGAGTTGGATGGGGGGGGAGTAGGAGGTGTGTCGGGGGGTGGGGATACGGTGGGATGCGGGGTGCAGACTCGTCCCGGGGGTTGGTGCACCGGGAGAGGCCACTGTCTCCCACCCTTCCAATGCCACAACAGTCTCACTTTTGGAGACCCAATCTCTCTCTTTCTCTCTATCACCTCCCCCCTCCCCCTCTCTCTCTCTCTCTCTTTCCCACCCAGTCCTCTATCAGTCCAGGTGGCAGAGCGCACTTCGGCCGTGGGATGCAGCCTCTCATCTCGGACACATGGACAGCGGAGCTTGGAGCTGCCGCAGCGCGCCACGGCTCCACTAGCTGAAGACAGCACGTCTCAAGCGCGGAAAGAAGGAGACGACACCACTGCGTTTTTTTTTAATCTCTTGGGACTTCAGATAAAAAAGGATATACTTGTTCTCCCTCCTTTTTTTTTGTCTCCTTCTTCTTATCTGTTCAAACCGCAAGAGAGCAAAACCAGTTGTGTTCAATGCGCAACCATGCTCATCATCTCGTCCCGCAGTGCGCTGCTGTCCGTCTACTACCCGCAGATCTTCCTCATCCTCACCAGCGGTAGCTACCTGTAGGTTTCTTATCAATGCACTTGTTTAATTCAGACAGGTTTGATTTGCCGGCAAGCGGCCGTGCGTAATTACGCACTGGGAACATTCACAGTCAAGTTAGATCGCACCTTGAAAGCTGGTTGTTGCAGGTGTTTCATTGCGCTCGGCGTGGTTTTTACACTTTGAAATCCGTCTTTTAAAGTTGCTAAATGAACCTAGATCGATCTATTTTAATCTGTCTCGTGGATATTTTTTCGTTCTGCTGTGGCAGCTTATTTTGGAAATGGAAAAAATCTAACTTGGACTATCCAGTCAACCAAAATTTAGAAATCGTGGGTAAGAAATGCGCAACTTGTGTCTTATGTCTCATTTTTTATTCCACTCTGGAATCACAGACTACCGCGGAACAAGAGCTGCGGGATTTGATTCGCATAACATGAGCAGTTATGTCATTTTTTAATTCAAACATTATGCCATAAAGAGTCAATGAAGACTGCGAGTGAATGAAGCCAATATTTAAGCTACATGATTCTGATATGTTCTAATATGTGCGCAGCTGATGAGAGAACCTGCTCTCGTGGATTTACACATCACACCAGAACCCACTTTGTCATAGGAGCACCTCGTCAGACATGGACCATAATTGGAAAACACCATATGGAAAAGAGTCATGCTGGACTACATCATGATCTGTCTATAAGGCGCAGGCCCGTGTAATGAGCTCTTTCTTATGGCATTAAAAGACCCAGGCCCCTCTCTCAAAGAGAATGATTGCTGCACCATACATGCCTCTCATTCAGAACATGGGCAGGTCCTGAAACTTAAAATAGCTGTGGTGGTTCATGTTTTCTGTAACACAGAGAGGAGAGAGAGTGAGAGACAGAAATGAACTGGATTTGGACCCATTTCTATGATTAACTGTTGTCCATGTCTTTATGAGGGTCCATTAGATTACACATGATGTGATGTTGGGTAAGCTCTGTTCTTATCTTCTCAGTGGTTCATTTGGTATTATCTACAAGTTTAGCAAAAAAAAAAAAAGTTATATATCTTATTACCTTTTTCCCCAAATCGTAGCTGTTCTCACATCTTTCCTCGTCTCACTATGTGTCTTCAAAGTCCTTCTCGTTAATCTCTGTTTCTCTCTGCCCCAGGGCGCTGTCCTCTGTGGTAGCTTTAGGTGCTAACATCATCTGCAACAAGATCCCGGGACTGGCCCCCCGTCAGAGAGCCCTCTGCCAGAGTCGCCCTGACGCCATCATCGTCATTGGCGAAGGCGCCCAGCTGGGCATCAATGAGTGTCAGTACCAGTTCCGCTATGGCCGGTGGAACTGCTCTGCCCTGGGCGAGAGGACTGTCTTTGGACAAGAGCTGAGAGTAGGTCAGTCTGTTTGAAACTTAGTTTTGCTTTAGGAGTTTTAAAAAGAGCATAAAAGTAGGCCGAGTGAGGGGAAGAAAGTTGCTCCAAGGACAGGGTTTTCCTGCCATTTTTATCTCTTCCTTCGAGACTTCAATAATAGATAAATAACTGAAAACGAGGGGAGAGAAATGGGGGAAACGATCGCCAGCAAAAGTCGTCGGCTAAACCAAACTGGGAATGTTGCGGTTCACGGTTGGCGCCTCAGCCAGAGGGCCACACTGGCTAAAATAAATTCCTAGACTATATATTTCGCCATTTTTACAACAGCAAGTAAAGATCAAACTAAATTTGGAATGGAAACCTTAGCTTTTGAGGCAGGCCTGATCAGAGAGACACATCCCTTCCTTTGGTATTGCTTCAATCTGACCACAGTTGTGTCATCAGGTATGTTAATTGGCCTAACCTAAACAGAGCCGTGTGGTCTCATCTTTCAGTCCTTTACAGTTGAAAGAAGTGTGCGGCAGCATGTGCGTAGATGAGCAAAGTTCAGAACTGTGGTTTGACATCAGCCCGCCTGCTCATTTTTTCTTATACTATCCTTTAAACCTCTTGTAACTGTCGTCAGTAGCATGAGAAAAAAGCCACAGCATAGCTCGACTAAGTGACCTGAAACAGACAGCGAGATGGGTGGCGAAACTTTAATGAAAGCATTTTTGGAACACCACACGCAAGAACCACAATGGATTGTCTGCTTCGTTTAGACGCTAGCACAAAGAAACTTGCGAGTCAAAAGGCCTTGTTAGTGTCCCAAGAGGAGATTCAATCTCTAATTCATGGGTGTGACATCACCACGCTTGCAACACACGCTGTCACAGCAAAGCGGCCTTAAATGGAGTGTGAAGACTTCCTTATGAAGCGTGGTTTAATGCCTATCTGGGTGTGCCATCTCTTGAAAGTATTTCTATCAAACCTACACAATCTGTAAACACACAAACTAACACATCTCCCCTGGTTTTGGTCACCATTCCTCCCCGTTTCATTTCTCACAGAAGCCTGTTTGCTCCTAATGTGAACCTCTTATATAAATTGTATTTCAGTCCGAAATGTTTTGTTGCGGTCTTGCTGTGGGTTTGGATCCATGTTTAATCTAGCAGCTCTGGGAGCAATCACTTTCTTCTACACGGGAGACAGGCAGACAGACGTCTGGATCCCTTTATTTCTTTTGTCAGAGGAAATGTCTCTTTTCTCTTGTGGTGTGTAAACGAGCTCGGAGAGACACTTTGGACCCAGTTTTGATCTTCATGTCCTCCCCATGTTGACAGTTTTAACAAATAAGAGCTTTCTGGAAGACTACATTTTATTAGATCTACATAAAAAACCCATTAAGACTGTTAATTAATGTGGAAAGCAAATAATGAGCGTGTCAGATTTCCTTTCATCACAGATTCTCTGTAAGATTAGTTTCCTTTTGCCATCTCCGTGAAAAAAAAATAAGCACGCGAGGCAGGACCGTGCCCCCCTCCTGTGCCGCTAATGTACCATCCACCACTTCACTTGATTGACCTGCCGGCTCTGTGAACTCATTAAGCATTGAGAAAGACCAGAGAGATTCATGCTAACCACTAATTGAAGTCAGCTCCAGCAGCTGGATGGCAACAATGGATCCCTGCATGCACTGCTGTACAATCAAAACAAATCACAGTGCAAGGAGATGGCTGTTTGGCTATTGCGTGCGCCTGATGCCTTGAGAAATGCTCACCATACAATATATCTGAATGGGTCGTGGATTTAGTCTGATGAGAGAAGACTTCAGAGTTTGTTATGAGTTATGGACCAGGGAACCGCAGGCCCGATGGTTTCTGCGAGTGAGTTTGTCAGGTTGGAAGGGAGCCATTAGAATCGCCGCTACCAGAGACGCCATGCATTAATACTCTGTTGAGGGCTGTTGAGAAGAACGAAGGCCCAGCATTATCCTGATTGGAGAGGGAGGATATCCTATTACCAATTGTAGTGCCAATAAATTCATTTCCCCCTCAACGCCATAAATATAAATGTGTTTATTCTGAAGTTCAAATGGTGACATAGAAAAGCTTGGAAATGGGCACATCACAGCTAAGCCCGGCCACAGATTATTTCAACATGCAACACAGCGGTATCATTTGCTATAATAATGTGGACCGCCTAAGACAGACGCAGAATGACACTTAAGCCGCGTGAGAAATTCCATTGATGAAAAACATTAAGACGCATAGCTCTACGAGTGCTGATCCAGAAAAAAAAGCTGCTCCAGACAACCAGTAGATGTCACTTGTGTTTTCTTCACTGTTTACTGTTGTAACAGTGACTGACTGCTGATGCAGAGCAGAGATATGAAACAAGGCAGAAAGAAAGAGTTATTAAGAGATGATACAGACGCTCTGAATAATGCTTGTTACACTAACACCCCTCAAAGGTCACTTCTGACATCTGGCCTTCAATTTTTGAATGAAGTACAGCTGAAGAGACTAAAATATTCTACGGAAGCTCTAAGCTATCATACATTCGTACATTTTATTTTCTCTGTTTTCTCATGACAACAAGTTCATTTCATTTGTTTTCTTGAGATCTCATTATTTGTCATTATGTCGAAATAATGTTGAAATAACAGGACCGTTTTCTTGAGATCTCAAGACAAACAAAACATTGTCTTGTTTGATTGTTTTGATCTCAAGAAAACAATAGTCGGTATAATAATAGTAGACAGTTAAGCACATTAAATCATTGCAATTGCAACATTGTCCTGCTCCTCCAATTTGATATTACTAAACGAATGATGTTTTCTGCAATGATGTAAGGTACAAAACTATTCTTTTTGCTTTCTCAAGATCGCAAATTAAAAACAAAAAAAACAAAACGTACATTATCCTAAGATCTCAGAATTTTTTTGCCCGTTATCTAAGGATATTCGTTATTTCGACATAAACAAATATAAATAATATTAATATAAATACATATATGGACATAAATAACTCAAGATCTCAAGAGAACAAATGAAATTTACTTGTTATCACGAGAAAATGGAGGAAACAAAATGTATGAATGTTTGAGCACTCTGGGCTTCCGTAATCTCCTACCTACAAACATGAATGCACTTGATATGCTATAAATTGATTTGTCTCCGTATTAGTGACGTACTACAAAGTGGTAGCAGTCTTTCTATAATGGAGCAGTCCAGTAACTTAGTTTTATTATAATTATTCTATTATTTAGTCTATTGTAAATCTGATCATACAGAAGTAGACAGGGTACGAATAAGAGAGCGAGCCATGACATGCAGCCTGTCTGGAATTGACCCAGACATTTTAAAAAGGTCCTGCGCATCATTAGTCCACCCACACAGGTGTTTTTAAACCTCTTCTCAGGACTGTGTAGGTGTTTGTTTGTGCTTGATGGACACCTCTTATTAGTTTTGTTTCACGTGTTTGGCTGAGAGAAATTATAATGTCGTTTTTTTTTTATTGGTTCATGAAGGTTTGGTGACCAAATTTAGTTTTAAAAACAAGTGTAAAAAAATCCCTGTGTGGGTGTGTAGTAAAAAACAATGCAGCAGAAGTCAAGTTAGTCTGAGGTTTAGTCGGGGCAAGCTCCACAAATTCTGGATCTCAGATTTTTCCCCATCATTCCAACGGCTTTCACTCCAGGCCTAAAAGCCAACTTTTTACAAACCCCACACTCGCAGATTGTAACACGCAGTTTCTGCTGTGTCACAAACTCTCAGACCCAAGCTGGAATCATCCTGCTGGCATCATCAATAACCCAGATGACATCAGCAAGGTTATTTCATGGACATCATACAATAGTAAACGCTAAAAAAATACTGGGTTAAAATGGACCCAGTGTGGGGTCAATATAGCACGATGCTGAGTTATTTTTCCCAGTACAAATGGATAGAAAATCACCCAATAAAAGGGTTGTTTTGATCCAGTGACAGTATTAAATTAGTAAATTATACCAGGGCAAAAACATTAAGTTAATCCAGTATTGAGTCACACACTGGGTCCATTTTTAACTCAGTGTTTTTCACTAGTACATCTCATGACAACTAAGCTGCAATTCATGTGTCAAATTGGTGCAGTGTTCCTTTAATTAGAAACATTTCCAACATGTTCCTTTAAAAAGTAGGAGAGTCAAACAGCCATAACAGCATAAATGTATGCAAGTATGAGTACATCTGTTCAAATTCAACTCATTTTATATTCAGATTCTCCTCCTTGTTCTTCTTTAGGCAGCAGGGAGGCAGCGTTCACGTATGCCATCACTGCAGCTGGAGTTGCCCACGCGGTGACCACAGCTTGTAGCCAAGGCAACCTCAGCCAGTGCGGCTGTGACCGAGAGAAGCAGGGCTACCACGACTACCAAGAGGAGGGCTGGAAGTGGGGAGGCTGCTCGGCTGATGTTAAATACGGCGTGGAGTTCTCACGGCGCTTTGTAGACGCCCGAGAGATCAAGAAAAACGCCCGCCGGCTGATGAACCTGCACAACAATGAGGCAGGGCGAAAGGTAATGCAAGCAGAGCCGACTTGACCGCACAGAGAATGCATGATTAAATCGATGAAAACATATCTTACACATATGAATGTGAAAGATTATGTAGGAAGAGGAAAATGGCTAAATTGGCATAGATTCTCCATGATTCTGGAACATGATAATTGCATCAGAAATGCAAAACATGGCAGAAAAAGCTGCAAAAATGGAGTTGTACCATCGCCCTGCAGTCCTTTCATTGAACTAGAGATAGAGGATAGTACAGCAAGTCTCTCTCTTCCTTTCTCAGTGGCAGCACCAAAGATCATGCATCAGCGCCGTCGCACATACTGAATCAACCCAAAAGAGAGAAAACTCTTCCAGGAAGTGATAACCATGAAGGGGAAGACAGAGCCACTGATTTGACCAGTGATCTGAACATACAAGATGTTCAAATTATGAGCTTAGTCACTCAAAAATCTGACTCTCACAATGGAAGCGTATCTACTATAAAAACGAGCCGGTTATTTTTTTCACATCAACATCGAGCTCAGGCACGAGGGCAAACAGTCACCTGTCAGTTTTGTCATCTGAGAATATTTGTATGGCATTATAATATAAATCTGTCTCAAACCACAGTGTAATTCTATACATGTACGGCTGCACAACAGCTCTGGTCAGTTTTCTCGAGTTGTCACGCCATTATGTGGTCTGAAGAAAGGTAAAGTTAATTAGAGACTACAGTCTTGGGTTATGAGTTATTTTCCCCAGGTTTTTTGACATAAAGTTGGCATGCCAGTTGGTGTGCAAGAGAGTTGAAGTGTCCACAGAAAGCCCGGCTTACCAAAAAAAACAGATTTGAAGGCAATGCGATTGCTATTGACTCTTTTAGATTCAATGTGTATGAGTGACACAGAATATATTTTCAATTCTTAACTATCTCTTTTAATTCATACAGACCTAATTTCTACTCTCTATGTGATCAGATCCTAGAAGAGAGGATGAAGCTGGAGTGTAAGTGTCACGGCGTGTCTGGTTCCTGCACCACTAAGACCTGCTGGATCACCCTGCCCAAGTTCAGAGAGATTGGTTACCTGCTGAAAGAACGCTACAGTGACGCGGTTCAAGTCGAGCCGGTGCGGGCCTCGCGGCTCCGCCAGCCCTCCTTCCTGCGGCTCAAAGAGGCTCGGGGCTACCAGAAGCCCACGGACACAGACCTTGTGTACCTGGAGCGTTCGCCCAACTACTGCGAAGAGGACACAGCCACGGGAAGCACAGGAACACGGGGCAGACTGTGCAACGGCACCTCCACCCACACAGACAGTTGTAACGTGATGTGCTGCGGCCGGGGCTACAACACGCACCACTACACACGCATCTGGCAGTGCAACTGCAAGTTCCACTGGTGCTGTTTTGTCAAGTGCAACACCTGCAGTGAGAAATCAGAAGTTTTCACCTGCAAGTAAGGAATGAGGAAGTCCGGGGCAGGGGAGAGGCTGAAGTTATGACAAAGTGGAATTTGAAGTGAAGGACTTGGAAGTATTTATTCAACAATTTGCACATTTTTACATCCTATTTTGGAAAAAAATAGACACGAGGGTTCGAGAGTGTTGGACAAAAAGAGACATGAGTGATTAAAAAAAAGAAACAAACTGGTACAAAGCTGACGACGACGCAAACACGTTGCAGGTTAAAGGATTTGAGGTTCTCTTTTTTTTTTTTTTTTTTTTTTTTTGCTTCCAGCAAAGCAATATTTGTTGCGTACAGATGTCACTCACAAGAGGAAAAAAAACAAACAAACAAGGACTATTGTGTTGTTGGCTCTTGAGAAGACTTTTGTAACACACTAACTGGAAATGCTACGCTTCAGACAGCCATGAAAAAAAAGACAGCCTCCTGATGAAGATCGGAAGATGGCAGTGGATACACTTTTAAACTGTACGCTCACACTGTATTCTGTTTGAACACTGAAATAAAACAAAATTATTTATGTAAAAAAATATCTTTCAAACCTAAAGTCTTATCAGACGGATTTAACATTTTTCCTCTTTTATGATCTTCAATTGCTACTGATAGATTTCAAGCTGGAAGTAACACATTTTTTTTGGTCACATGGAGTCACATTTACAGCTACTAAACAGAAAAATCTTCTGCTACTTCATTTTTTTAAAATCCATTATCAGTTGTCAGTGGCGTATTTTGCTATAGATTAGTTATTTTTATTTTGCACTCACATAGTCAAATTCTTTCTCTTTTTCATGGGACATCAGTAACTTTGAGGAGTTGGGCTATTGAGTGCTGTGCTGACATCTCTCTCATGGATATTTCTCCCCCCACACACAACCGAGCCCAGACCCTTTGTTACGCCAAGAGCCAGAAAATATTCCCAAACTATTTTAAGCATCCATCTTGTCAGTTTGAACGGCACTTTCCATCCTGACCGTGTTCATTGTTTTGTTTTCGGGAGGGCTCTTGACTTCTGAGAAAAGCATGTAAGCCTCATTGGAAATCCATAGAGGTGCAATCAGGTTCAGATACATCCAACATTCCCATGAACGGCAGAGACGTGGAATTCCACATGATGGCCTCTGCTTACACAAGGCCTTCCAGCGCGGTTTAGGCCTGCCTGGGTGGATGGCATGTGCCCTAACCACACAGAAGGGGGTATGAGAGGATCAAAGGCCTCAAAGCTATTTTTGGACAGCAACCTTAATGTATTCAGAAATGTTTATTTAGGCTTTATATAACTTACAAAACAATTTGAAGAGTATATTTTTATATGAGGAACGTGGCACTTTATGTCATTTATAGATGGAAAAGAAAGTCACTATTTACAAATGTTTTCTAATGTCATTGTTTTCAGATTTTGAGAGCAATAAATTATTTGGAATTTATGTCTTTGGATCAAAGTTCCTAAATTGTAAATACTCCACGTGTTTTTTTTGTTTTTCTTTCAAACCAAAGTAGCCCAGATTGTCCATCTCAATACGATCCTTCACAATTCAACGTAGCTCGTAAAAGGCTGAGTGATTCATCAAGTGTTGGAAATGTCACAGAGTTTTTTTTCTGTTTGAGTAAATGCGTGGATAATTCAGTGGAAACTTCGATATCTGTGTTTTTAAGTCGTCTTCATAACCCTTTTGATTACTAGGAACAACACATTGCATCCTAAAAGCATCGCTGTGACTTCACATACAAGCTAATTTAAGTTTTTTTTTGTTCTGTGGCAAAAATCAAAGTCTGCATCACTTACAAACATGGACAGTTGTATTTTTTCTTTTTTTACCAATAAATTTTGAGCATCCTTTTTTAACGCCTCTTGAGTTTCATATCACGTGTGGCCTTTATTGGCCTTATTAAAATCATTACAAAAAGCTGTTTTTCACACACAATACTTTATTAGGCATTATATAAACATATTATTTAACCCAAACATGAAGCATATACTTTACACCCTGACAAGTTTTTTTTTTTTTGCTGAAGGCCAATATCAAACCAGAAGGCACAAATACAATATAGTAGTGGCCTGTGGTATAAAATGCTGATATGGGAAACAAAAAAACTTCTGGCCTTGACTGATGTGGTACTAATGTGTTAGGAGGTGAACAGACGGCCGTGGCCATGCCACCTAATTCAGCCCGGCTGACTCGCACAGCCTTTCCTGTGGGGCTGAAAAGCATTGCAGCCAGCCAGTCGAGCGCAAGTAACAGCTGTTTTGTTAGCTGTCTGAAATCCTGGGGACCGGAACCGCATAAGCTCCCTTCACTATGCCGGCGGATTGAGGGGAGAGTCCAGCCGATTGTTTCAATACATTTTGTCATTAAAAATCAGAGGCAGAGCAAACAGGGTGGAGCAGGGTGTGGGCAGGCCCGTAAAGCGCTGCATTGTTGAGGTGTCAGGACCATTCAGCTTATCCAGCAACAGGAGGAGCATGGGAGGGATGTCATTCTGCAAACTAATGCTTCTGGTCTGATTCACTCACTCATTCGCTCACTCACTTACTCTTCGGATGTACACTTTCGGTACGAGCTTGACCATCGTCCACTGAGCCAGAATCACACACACAAACACATATCTATAGCTAAACAGAAAATCAAAGTATTCACTAAATCTCTAAGAAAATCTAGTAAAACTGAAATAGAGCTTGTTTGGAGTGGAGAGAAGCGGCTTAAGGTGTAAAACAGCAACTCAATGTTGCCAGTTTAAGGGTGGTTAATGATCTACGATGCATGCCGTTAGCACTCGTGCCTTATTCATCTATAGTACTGTGCAACAGGATAGAAACAGAAGATTAAGTATAAGATGAGGGAGAATAAGATGACATTAACTATACATACGTTATGAGTGTAAAACTCATTATGGCAAGAAGTATTGTAAAAGCAAGCAGAGATGTAGCTCGTACTGTATACTGAGCATTGTTTTTAAATCACAAAACATGCATAGCTTCTGTTATTGTTAGTTTTAGTATTGCCCTTTTTCACTTAGCTGTCCTTAGAATAAATTAATAATGTTATACCTGTTTAGATAAACTTTTTTTTGAAGCGTTTGAAAGAGGGTAAATGAAAAGCCTTTGTCCTTCTGGCAAAGACACCACCGTTTAAGAAGGTAAGGCGGTGAGGGGTTGATTACATCATGTTTTGGTCATTCTCTGTATCGTGGTTACTGCAGAAGTCACTATGGGCCTGGGATTAAACCCCCCAACCCCTGCTGCTAACATCAGTATCTGTGAAAAGTGAAAAGCCCAGACACTGTGGTGCTCTTTGTCTTTGGATTAAACCACAAAGCATCGGCCTTGCCAAGAGGTACCAGCATGCGCCCGCCTCTCCCAAACTCTTCATTTCCCAGACCCGGGTCAAGACAAAACAAGAGCTCCCGCTTATATGCCAGGGGGGACCCCATGGGCCTTTTTGTGTATCGAGAATACCTTAAGCCCCATCTGAGAGTGAGTGCAATCATTACTGAGGTAGAGCAGTAATTATACATACTTCTCTGATAGAAATATCTAATTGAAAAGGGCTTTTCTATTTAATCTATCAGCAGTGTGGCTGTCAATTATTCTGGACAGGCACAACACATATGTATATTAGTGTACAGGTCAGATGAAGTTTAAGTATTAACATTAATGAGGCTTGTAGCACAACAAGAGTACATGTTCACTTAAGCGTATACGTGTGTGCATGTACCTTATTCCTTGCTAAATTAATACTGCACATAGAAACCTGCTTGCGGGGTGTGTGGGGGGGTTTAAGACCTTCTCTCTCCTGGCTGCTCCTCTACGATTTTCAAGAGTCTTTCCTCACAGATTTGAGCAGCAGGCTTCCGTCTCGCTCCTCCACCAAGAAACCCAACTCCTTGAGCGCAGAGTAGTCGGTGGTGCCACGGCGTTCCAGGGCAGCGACCAGCTCCTGGTTCTGCGTGTTGTGTTCAAGGAGGTTCCTGATGGCAAAGATGGCCCACTGGCTAATAACTAAAAGCATGTGGTTAAGGACAGCAACATCAGAGGGACGCAATGTTTCTTTTAGACATGTTTTTCAGCACCCTTTGGTTTCCCGAATGAAGAAGATGTTATTCTAAAACATACTAACATAGGTCAAAACCTAAAAAACAAGCATGAACTTATCAGGTTTTGTTGGGTGTTATATCACAATACCAGACTGTAAAAACAGCACTACCGCTTTATTTTCAATGACATGCACAGGAAGTCAAACTTTGCCTGGTATTTGCCCGAGGTCGCAGAGTACGCACACATCCCAACAAGTAAATGAGTTTCACAGGCAGGTTATGTTCTGTTATACAAAACATTCTTAACTCACCCCTCTCAAGTTTCCCACATAGATGCATAAACACATTCTCTCCTTTAGCAATATTGTACTTAACAGAAACAAATGCTGACACCTACATGAAGAAAAGTTGGACGGAGTGGGAAATGTTTGTGTGTAAGCATGTATGGGAGACAGGCACGGGGACAAAAGCTCGGCTCAGACTATTGGCCTGGTTAAAAGACAGCCTGGCACGATGCCTTCACTTTAGCCAGCTAAAAACAACTGGTAGCAGGATGCCCAGCGGGGACTGGACATGAGAATGACTCAGGGGTCGGAGCTCAGTGACCAGCAGGATACTCCAAATAACAGTGTGTTCTCAAGGCCTGCAAAACAGATGTGGAAAAAGGGTACTAAAAAGTTATCACTGTATTAGACAAATCAATATACAACCTTCCAGATTCATAAATCCTGTCTTTGTGAAGCTTCCCAAATGTGTCAGAGAGATGTTGATTCAAGTGTATGGTAATTTTCGAGGCTGCAGTTAGTGATGTTGTTGTATTGCATCATACTGAGTGGTGTTTATAATATTTTGCCCCCCTCATGTATGTAAATGGAGGCTGGAAAAATATTAGCAATACATATCAAAATGCAATCTAATACAAAAGCACCACTGTGGGCTAAAAAAGTACCACAGGACTGACTTAACTCCCTGATACAGAGACCGACTCGACTCCTCAAAAACAAAAGTGACATTTACAAGCAGCCCAAATTACTTTAATAATGAACATAACCAATCAGTCGACGCAGTTGACCAGCTGCATGCAGAGAGGTATTGAGAGGTGGTGAACGCTATGTGAAAATGTCAACAAGTTTGGTTGGCCAGCCTGCACAAACTGCAGCAATCAAAGCTTGATGTAATACTTATTTTCGGTTGCGAACCCACCAGATTTCCTGCGCAAAGCTGCCAGATTCAATTCTAAAAGTGCCAGGGTAAGATATACAATGCCTAAAATGACTTATGGGCAGAACATGAACTATGATTTAGATAAACTGGAAATATATGTGCATAAACACAGATGTGTTTGTGTTTCCAGGCCATCGACTTCTGTTGACAAAAAGGATACACGGGTTGTTGCTGTCTATGTTGCAGTTGTCCAAGATGAGTGGGATGCCTTCCAGTTCCCTCACCTGAGGAAACAAGTTCAGTCAGATATAAAAGAACAGACTGATGAAGATTTAAAAATTAGGGTTAGGGAGCTAATTTCACAGTATCTTGTCAGTAACTTTTGTGATTATTTAGCACTACGTATCAGGACATTCTGTACTGATTGTCTTGTAGAGCGGTAGATATAGTTGTCAAATGAATGGCCAGCAATTTTAATAACGATTAATCGTTTTGAGTCTCTTATTTTAGCTTCTTTAGACAATAAACTGAATATCTTTGGGTTGTGGACAAAACAAAACATTTGAGGATGTCATCTTCAGCTTTGGGAAACACTGATCTTCACTGATTTTCTGAAGGTTTATGGACCAAACAACTAATCAATGATTCAATCATTAATTGCAGCCCTATTGTCTTGATAAAACATTCTATGTCTCCTTCACCCACTCTGCCCCCTGGTACTCGTACCTCGTGAACTACACAAAATGAAATCACGAAAACAACAGATTGAAAGACTTCACAAGAGAACCAGTTTAACTGTCCATCTACAAGCCTATACAGATTACCTTCAGCAGTACAAGGATGCTCTCAGTACTCCCTGGTCCACCTACTACTCTCAACTCATACACTCTGGCTCCACCAACCCCAAGGCTCTGTTTTCTACAGTAAATAAACTCCTCCTCAAGCCCAGCAACAATACCTCCAACTCATTCACCACTGACAAATGTAACTCCTTTCTCTCATTCTTTCAAACAAAAATTGACACCATTTATTACAACTTGTCCTCCTCTCGTCTCAGCCTCTGTCTCGATTCTCTCCCATGTCACCAGGGGAGCTGCCCAAATTCATGACAGGCATGAAAACCTCTAACATGAGTCCTGGATCCCATCCCATCTCACCTCATTAAGGACTCTTTAACAGCCATCTCCACACTCATCACAGAAATCATCAACTCCTCCCTCAGGTCTGGCTCAGTCCCCCGTTCCCTCAAACTGGCTGCGGTCACCCCCATCCTCAAAAAAACTGCACTCAACCCTGACATCATGTTGAACTGTCAGCCCATCTCCAATCTCCCCTTTCTGTCCAAAATACTGGAGCGTATTGTCGCCACACTACTCAAAGCCCACCTCTGCTCAAATGACCTGTTTGAACCATTTCAATCTGGTTTCAGTTCTCAACACAGCACTGAAACAGGCCTCCTGAAAGTCACCAATGACATTCTTCTCTCCGCAGACTCCAGCCACTTCCCCATCCTCATCCTCCTGGACCTCACTGCAGCTTTCGACACCATAAACCACACCATTCTCTTCTCTCGCCTTGAATCCTCCCTCGGCATTACTGGCACTACACTCTCACTGGCTCAAATCATAGCTCACAGACTGACAACAATTTATCCACATCAACAACTGCACCTCCTCAACTGTTCCTCTGTCCCGAGGCATCCCCCAAGGTTCGGTGCTTGGTCCTCTCCTCTTCATACTTTACCTGCTGCCCCTTGGCAACATCATTCACCACCATGGTCTTCATTTCCACTGTTATGCCGATCTCCACCAACTCCATCACCCCCGCCACTGTGGAGTGCCTTGCCGACATCAAATCATGGATGCAGACCAACTTCCTCAAACTAAACAGTGACAAATCAGATCTGATCATTATCGGCCCCAAATCCCTCACCAAAACCAGACAGTTTCCGCCTCAACATTGACAACTCCACCCTGTCTCCATCCCCCACAGTCACAACCTTGGTGTCATCTTTGACAATAACCTCTCCTTTGAACATCACATAAATCAAATCACCAGAACTGCCTTCTTTCATCTCAAGAACATAGCCCGACTCTGCCCATCATTCTCCTTCTCCACTGCTGAAACCCTCATTCACGCCTTCATCACTTCCAGAACTGCAACAGCATCCTCTATGGCACACTATCCAAAACTTTAAATACACTACAGTACATCCAAAACTCTGCTGCACGTCTGCTCACCCACACCCGCACCCGTGATCATATCACTCCTGTCCTCCAGAAACTCAGCTGGCTCCCAGTTCCACAGCGTATTCAGTTCAAAATCCTCCTCCTCACACACAAAGCCCTCCATAACCAGGCCCCTTCCTACCTCACTGACTTGCTCCATCGCCACAATCCATCCTGTAGCTTCTGTTCATCTGATGCTAACCTCCTTACTTTATCACTCAGGACAAAGCACCGAACCTAGGGTGACAGAGCCTTCTCTGCAGCTGCCCCCTCCCTCTGGAACTCTCTCCCCAAACACATCTGTGACTGTACTGACTTTCCCACCTTTAAATCTCTAACAAAAACACATGTTTTTAAAATTGCTTTTAATGTTTAGCTCAGTCTCTTGTGTTTTTAGTGTACTACCTCATATTGTTTTGATGATTTTATCTTATTTTTATGTAAAATGTCTTTGAGTACCTTGAAAAGCACTTTTAAATAAAATGTATAAAATTACATCTATAAAAAAAACTAAATGTGATGTCAATGCTTTCTGTGCCATGACAACACGTGAAAAGTGAATTGTAAGATTTGGTGCAGTCGAGCCAGTCATCACTTTTTCAAGAAAAAACAAAGTACGAATTCATTTACAGTCAAGACATGTATTCAGCTTAAGTGTCCCTCACATCCATGCAAAAACAGCATTGTGGTTGCGGGTTAGTTTAAGACCGTCACGATGGGGTGATCTGCTCTGTATCAAGTGTCTGATTCTATAGGCTTAATTATTGTCTTTGCTTGCTGTTGCCTCCCTCTAGCCGTTGTGGTTACCCTCCAAACACACTGGTAGAAGCTCCAGAACAACACAAACTGCTGAGTTTCTGAAAATGGAAATGTCATTTATACTGTCAAAGAAACAAAGTAGCTGACTAGTGCGAGCACCCAGGTCTGCCTTTTTCACTTTCAGAATGATTGTCTAAAGTTGCTTACAGTATGTCCAAACCTATAAAGAGATAAATAACAAGCGACTGGACTCTGAATGCAGCCCGGTACAGACAGTTCAGCGCTTTGCATGCACATCTGAAATTACAATCTCTCCCAAAGGTGAACAGAATGACATTTGGTTTACTGGAAGAGATCTTAGTGAAAACAGATATGGGGTGATTTCTGACCACTGACAGACCACAGATCAGCATCCATAAATATTATAGAGAGGCCAACTGAGGGTGGCCATCCCACAAGCATTCCACAAATCTGTTTCTATTAAGTAGGACTGAGTCTATAATGTGCCACAGATAAAGGCCAACTCCTCCCGATCTCGGCTATTCTACATATATATATATCTGTCCTTTTTGTTAATAGTGAGATGCTGACAGATGGCAATGAATGCAAACTGATAAAAATCACTAAAGCGAGGGAGGTAATGTTTCACATTTTACTGCAAAACCAAGTTGTTGTGTTGAAAGAGCTCGTAAGCTTGCAGTCGAAGGAACACGCAGCTTCATGCTTCATTAGACGTTACACTCATTTGTGGTCCTGGTGTTCTCAGGAGAACGTGTGGTTTGATACAACAGCCCATTACAAGAACCTGCACTTTAAACTAATTTAGTGTGGAGATGGGTCTGTCAAAGCAAGAGCAGGAGGGCCTCTCAGAACCTCTTCTTGACCCATGACCCCACTGTGTTGCTCTGTCTCCTTGTGGATAAGAAAAAGAAAACAATCTAATGAATAACAATCTCTTTTTCCTATTCCAACTCCCTTACTTTGTCCAGACCTAAAATTGGTTAAATATTATACTTAAAGTCATTTCGCAGAAGCTGATATTCATCACAATTTTCCTCGCTTTTCAAACGGTAGATATCTATACTGGATATGGTATCAATAATTACAAGGCATATCAGTGTACAACTGGAAATTGTGCCTCCCAACAATAGCATTACGACATGTGAAATGGCAGTGTGTTCAGAGCTGCGGATAAGTTGGTTTTATGCATGTTTGTTGACTAAAAACAACTGAATCAAATAAAAACAAACATTAGTATTTCTTGACCTGCACAGGAAACCTAAATCAAACAGATTTAAAACTAATGTGGGCTTTATAGTCTTTGTCAAGTGTGTTTATCATGAAGCATATTAACCCTTTCCACTCATCCACAGACTAAAATGTAGCAAATGTAGCATCAGCATAGCTAGATTTATAGATTACATTTTGATATAATTACTCTCAGTGATCCTAACTATAGATCCCTGCCCTTTTATAGCTCTTTTTGGAGTACCCTCTTATGTCTACGTAGAGCTCCAGGGTGACTTCCTTGTTTGTTTGGTTCAGTTTGTTTATGTCATGTTTACAGCTCTTGCTTTGTCAGTAGTAGTAGTTTAATACATTTATGTGAACACAAACTGGACCAGGAGAGAAAGGCAATAATGTGAACTCATTATAAAACTGAACCAAACTACAGGTGTGAAAACCTTTTCTGCTTTTTCATCCACACAATTATTCCAAACCTTGTTCTGGTTGTTGGTATTGCTGTGACAGAGGTTTCCTATCAGCCTGATGAGGTGGGCCTTGAAGCTGATGACAGGAGAAGCATCTCCGTCTCCACTGAAGGAGAAGTTTTGTGCAGCACTGAAAATATTCTTACTGGCCTTTCCTATAGCGTGCACCTGCTCCAGGAGCTCTGCAAAGAAAATGTGAAGGGGGAAAAGTGGGAAAGCACAAAGAGAAGGGAGATAAAGAAAAACAGAAAAAGTCAATTTAATTCATCCCATCACATCTCGTACTACTTGTAAACAAATATGGAATTTGATTTCAACAGCAGATGCGTTTACTTTGAAAATCAAGTACAGTGTTTTTATTTGGATCTGGACCTTTCACCATTTCAGGGAGTGTCCATTGTGTACAGATGACATATTTACCATAAGACAGCCAAATCAGACCCACAAACTCCAGTTGTGGACCCGGTCAGAGAGGGTGTGTGAGTGTGTGTTTTCATTTACCGACAGTGGTCATAAGAAGGTCAGGATGGTCCTGTAGGAACATAAACTGCCTGAGGTCTGAGGTCATCTCACACAGCACATCCAGAAGACTTATCACTGTCAGTGCCTCCTGCAGGACCTGCAGGGGATTGCAACAAACAGGTGTCGGTCCAGAGAGTAAGGATGTTGTGGCAGATAATTTTTAAGGAAGTTTGAAAATTTTAAACTAAAACTGAAAAAACGTTTCTTCAAATGTCACACACAGTCATAAGACACAACACCAGTTCCACAAGCCTGCTAAACACACATCTGTGTTTTTAAGGTCTGAGGAAGATACACAGAAGTCAGTTTTACTGTCTGCACCTCATCACTGGAAGCGGAGCCAGTGGCCAGTGTCAGCACAGCTCCACAGCCTTTCTGGAAAGAACTAGCCAGGAAGCGAGCCACACTGGGAGGGACGCCACACTCATCTGAGTCCTCCTCTCTGAGCTGGGCAAAGAGCAGCTCTAATAGAGTAACTCTGAAAAATACACACACATCTTCATCATACATCTGTAGTACCTGTAGTATTAGATTTAGTGTTTTCTATGTGTACTGGGCTTTTCTGGGTACATCAACTTGGTATTCTACAGTATCAATACGTCTTTTATTAGAGGTTTGATGGTGTTCATTATAGGATCAATTTTCTACGTTATGTAGGAAGGTCTACAGTGACATTTACTGTATGTCACTACATTTAAAGTACCTTTCATGGTGAGACATTCCAGAGTACATGCTCTCCACCAGAGCTGAGGACTTGAGGAAATGCTGGGTAGCAATGAGAACCCTGTAAATGACACACACAATAGATAAGTAAATAACAAGTGGTTTACACACACCAACACAGACACACACAGACACACTTACGTCCAGTCTAGGTCAGGTTGGGTCCTGCAGAGCTCCATCACCCTGAGTGCCAGCTCGATGTTCTGCGGCTCAGACAGTTCCTCCACCTTCGTTTCATCCAGACATGTGTGGAGTACCATTGAGGTGTAGTTTATGGTCTTCACATCATCAACACTGAGCAGCTGCCTGTTCACACAAATGTTCGGGTTGACACAATATGACAACTGTGACAGTACTGACAGATAATAAGTATTGGTGTACAAAGCTACGATATGCATAAAGTCTTGTTTAAAAACTCGACTGTGACGATCCCCAAACAAAACTTACAGGAGAAGATTTGGGAAACTCAGCTGCCAAATGTCATCTTTACACATCTGGTTTCCGACTGCTAAGTTACCGAGGAACTGGATCCCACAACGGAGAGCTGAGCCAGAGAGGATGCAAAGATCAACGTCATAAAAATGTCACCTGAAAATAATTTCACTTAGGATAAATGACCTAATATTAGACTTACGTTCAAATATGTCATCTCTGCCCTCCATGTTTGTGGTCTGAAGGAGGCTCAGGACTTTGAGAGACACGTCGATGAAACCAAGCTCCCTAGAAATAAAAGCAAAAAAATAAATAAATGTACATGTTGTACATTTATTTGCTCGGTCACAGAAGGTGGACAGAGTAACTGCAGCATTATAATAACGCAACAAATAGTCCATACAGTTTGTGATGTTTCTATATATTTCTCATACTCTCCCATCTACTAGTCCTAAAATCCTAGATCTTTGTAGCTGAACACCACCCTGTTTTTTTTTGTTGTGGAAAATTCTAGCCATGACTGGTCAGTTCAGCCACTGGATAGAAAGTGCACAGGAGTCCGAGATGTCTCATGCTGAAAGCTTTATTGGAGTTTGGCCAAGGAGAGCGGAGGATTTATCAATAAGCTTGCCATGACATGACTCGTCTGGCTCCTCTATACGTCACATGCATCTATAGTATAAGGTTGTTGTTGCCAATTGGACATCTGACTCTGTAGAAGCATCTACATTATTTATGTTGTGTCTAGGGAGTGAGACAGCACTATCCTGTGACATTGGTTACCATAGTAATGATCAAAATGTTGCCCTAAACACAAACACACAGCTGCTCTGCACGTCATGGAGAGAAGCCAGTGTCCCCTAACAACCTAAAATTGAACACTAACCCTACAGTGACCCTGCGTGACCCCCCCCTGCAAGTGTTGCATTAACACTGGAGTTACCTGAGCACACACTGGTTTCGAGTGCTCTGGACACAGGCGTTCCTCTGAGCCCTGAAGCACTCGGCGGTCAGCTGCAGCTGCAGGGCGACGGACTGCAGGTCCTGATCCTCACCGCTGACAGCCTGCAGCTCGTCGCGCAGCTGAGACAACACCTTTAAAAGACCGGAGAACACCTCCTCCTCCACAGCATCCCTGAAAGGGAAGGCAGCATGGTTACTTGGAGGAAAACAGGGAATGTGCAACATTATGAGCTGCTGCTTTGCATTGTGTACATATACTTTGTGTGTGTGTTGTAGCACTTTGAGATTTGATTCAAATGTAATGTGCATTATAAATTAAATTTATTATTATTATTTTTATTATAACTGCAGGTAGTGAGCCACCGTTACTGTTACAGTAATTAGTAATTAGTTACACCTGCCATGTCTGAAGATAGAGACCTACAGTCGACTTTTGGAGTAATATAACACATATTCGCTATAATGCGGTTAAGGTGGCTGAATTAACTCCTATCCTTACTGTTTATTATCATAGAAATGACACCAAACGAGCCTAAATAACACCAGTATTGATACTGGACCCGTGACGTTGAGCTGGATGTATTTGATAGTACGTAGCTGACAGCTGGACCTAGCCGAGGCGCTAACACCCTCGGGGGGTTTCCCGTTTAAAAAACGCATTGAATGACTTTGACCCACCTGTACTCCTTATCCCGGAGCTCGGTCGTGAATGTTTTCAAAACCTGCAGGTGCTCGGGGCAGTGTTTCTCATTCATAACGCCGGCGAAAGACGCCGAGATGTTCAAGTTGTTGTTCCTGGAAGCTGCCATGTTTGCCTGAATCATGCGCATGGGGCGGGACTTCCGGATGCCCCTCTGACGCGTCGTTGGTTCAGTCACCGGAGGCGGAGTCACGAGCATGTGCTGCTGTTTTCACCACCGCACGCTTGTCAACTCCGCCGTGTGGGTCCTCTTTACTGGAACATGTAGTTTGTGAGTGCCAGAAAGAGACACATTAAATATGCAACTTTTCCACAGCAGCCATTTCATATGAAAAAGTAAACACAGGTGTCACCAGTGATTGTAATTAAGGCTCTGTTCCATTCATGTTCAAACAGAGGGAGGGTAAATGGAACAGGACCTTAATTAGTATCATTGATAACACCTGTGTGTCATGTCAGAATGGTCTATTGCAGGGGTCTTCAACCAGGGGTCCGTGACCCCTAGGGGGTCCTCAGAGGTACCGCTGCAGGGGGGTCCACCAATTTTTGTCACAATAATTGACAATTTTTTTTTACCAAAATAATGGATAATGTGAGGGTGCAGATATTTGAGAAACTACAAACAGATGAGGCATTTGCACTCCAGTTGGATGATTCAGTGGACGTCTCCAAAAGACGCACAACTTCTTGCATTTAATAACCAACAATAACAACAATAATTAATAATAATAATAATAATAATAATAATATTATTTTTTTTACATCATTCATAAACACTTATAGGCTAATAACACAGTATATAAATAGGTTAATAAGGTGAAATAAAAGTTACATAAAGTAAACATAAAGGTTATTTTCGGCCAGGCTTAAAATGTGGGGCTCCCTGTTTAGTTTGTCTCTCATAGAAGGGGGCTTTAGGCCGAAAAAGGTTAAAGAGTCCTAGTCTATTGTATTAATTCTTAGTCCGAGCTGGGGTTATCAGTGATGGACAGTAGCATGGTGCTTTTCCTCAGCACTGTATCTAAAGATCCAATGTGTAGGATTTAGGAGTATTTTATTTTGCAGGAAGTGAATGTGGTATTTATTAGTATGTTTCCATTAGTGTGGAATCACCTGGAAATAAGAATTGTTGTGTTTTCGTTGTCTTAAAATTAGTCCTTTATATCTTTATTTATATCAAGCACTAATCTAGATATGGCCTTTTATTTTATATGTGAATTTCGCAGCCACTGTTGTTTTTTCTTGGAGGAGAGGGTGAGGTGTGGAAGAGCATTCAGTTGGTTGAAATCTGCAACTTCACCACCAGGTGCCACTAAATCCTACACACTGGACCTTTAAGAACAATTTTGAGGTTCTGCTACTTTATACAACACTATATGATTCAGTTCAGAGGGAAATATTCAACTGTTTAGTTATTGTATTTAATAAACAAACAAACATAGGGAAATATGGTAATTTATAGTAACTTGCTGATAAAGAAGCTTTTTTTTCTTGCTTTCTCCATGAGTTTAATTTTTTATTTTTTGGCCTTTTTGAGCTTTATTTGACAGCGACAGCTTGAAAAGTGACAGGAATGTAGGGAGAGAGATGGGGAATGACATGTGGGAAAGAGCCACAGGTCAGATTCGTATGTATTACAATGTTTTATACATCACTTTGCTTTATATCCAACATGAGAAGATTAGATGTTTAAAAGTATGCAGGCAAGTGGGTAGCTCTCATCATTAGGCTCTCATTAGGTGTTCATATCTATACTTAGACATATCCACAGTATTGCATCCAATAATTTCAGAGATGAGACCAGTTCTGCACAGGCTGTAATTTGCAGCTGCACTCACATCTGAAATCCATTCACCTCCAGCAATGTTTAAAGGACCAATGATCGATTCATTAAGTCCAGACAAGTTGTGGGACAATTGTTGCAGCTGGAACAACAAAGCCACATGACAAACCTTTGGGATTTCCTTGCAGAGTGGCAAAATTCAGATTACAGGATTTTGCTCCGTATGGTTGTCCCCTGTGTTTTCACTGGCTAGAAACAGCACAGCAGTGGTGAAAGGCAGATCAATGTGGAAGAGAGTTGATTATGGATGGTAAGAAGTGGCCTCCTCAAAGCAATTTGTCAGGTTTAAGCCGAGGTATTTGAATATCCAAACATTCCCAGTATAGGAGTCCCATTATTCATTCTTTGAATGGAATAACTGGAAATATCCTGACAAACTGGAAGGGGTACAGTACGAGGGAATCTGAAGAGTTGAGTTACAGGAAAAACATGACATTCTATCAGATTTTAGATTTTCAGGAAACCTCAGTTATGCTAACTAGAAGACGGCTGGTTTAGTCTGCAGTGGTTCGATCGAGCAGTAAAAAAACATCAACACAATTAACCACATAGAGTCTTTTATTATTCACAGATGCTTGTACAATCTGATGGTACAAAACACAAGCTGAAAACAAGTTCATAGATGAACTTTTTTTTATAATGAAATTAAGCATCTGGTCTGTAAAAACAGATGAAATGGAGCAAATATCAAACAGTTCCACACGTCTCAACAGCACTCATGACACCAAAGACCAAATTCAAGTTAAATACAGCAGACAGTGGTTAAGGAGATAACAGCACCCTGTTAAATTATAGCATTATTTATAAAACTCTTGCAAAAGGCATGTAGCTTTCAACACATTTGTGGTAGAGTAGGTATCAATTAAGAAATTCAGCTATTTTGTGGTGTGAAAAATAACTTTCTAACCATGCTAGCAGTGCGGCTGTATGGATGGCACTGTAGATTGGTTGGTCAGCCACTTTGGTGCAGACTGAAATATCTAAATAACTCCCAGATTTGACAAAAATTTGGAGCAAAAATTCATGCTTCGCACAATATGTATTATAACTGGAGATCCCCTAACTTCCCTGGTAACGCCTCCATGAGGTTTCCATTTGTGGTTTTGAGTGAAACGTCTCAACAACTATTGGATCGTGAAATGTACTACAGACGTTCACGACTCCCACAGGATGAATTTTAATACCTTTGATGATCAAAATGTGTTCAGTAATCAAAATAATATGGCTAAATGTTGATGACATTGCAATCAGCTTCAGCTGTACTTTAGGTTTACTGCTAATTAGAAAATTTTAGCATGTTTCAACTGAGATGGTGAAAATACCTGCTAAACATTCGCAAGCATGTTACTGTAGAATGCTGACATTAGCAATTAGGTCAGGTACAGCTTCACAGAGATGCAAACATGGCTATATTATGTTGAAATGACAAAGACCTGCTGTGAATTATTGCCCAAACTGCTTCAGTACATTCAAAACACTTGCAAATGAACCAATAACAGATTTATCTTATCTTGCACACAACAGCAGTGACATTTGAGTTGTTTTTAAATGTTCAGCGAGATAAGGGTGGCACCTCCAGATATTCAAAACTATATTTAAATATTATTTGCAAAATTACATGTGGTTTTTGCCAATGCAGCATTTCCATTCTTCTCTTAGCTCAGCTCAGAACCAAAACTCAGAGACGAAGACATGGATGACGACAATGTTGCGATGGGAAATGACCCCTGACTTGACATAGTTCATAGCTACATTTACCACAAGATCCCTGGGGCCAATGATAGGTTTCACCTGTCGAACCACACCTGAGGGAGGACACAAACTGTGATAGTGACTGCAATTCACTTATGAGAGAAGTAGGCGTAAATGTATCATCAATAAAGGATCTCATAAAGAATTTACTGCCTGGTTCCAATTAATACTCCTTCCTCTTACCGATAATAATGCCCTGGTGGGAGCGCTTCTCCACGTCAAAAGATTGTTGGTCATCTGTAGCCAGGATGTCGAAGAAAACATCAGTGGCACCGGGTAGAGGAACAGGGTTAGCCGGCGCAACCGTCCGCAGGAAAACTATATCTGATGGAAGAATCAGTTTAAAGTTTCTATTAGTCTGATAGACACAAACCACGAACTGCATTTGGGTCTTCAAATGAGATATCTATGATATATGATTAAACAATTGCTCTGCGGGTTTAAACAAGTAATTGAATCTTATGCACTGCGGCAGGTTGGTGGGCGGAAAGTTTTATTTCAATGAGGCTGCAAATAATTTTAGAATTTGCTATTACAAGCTACCATGTTAACCCTTCCAACCCCAAACACTGTGTTTCTATAACATTTGTATTTAACGGCCTCTCAGAATCTCTCATTAGCTTCAAATATGGACGTCTTGCACATTTTCCTTAATAGAATAACCAACTATTTGAAAATGAAGAATATTTTATGTAAATAACTGAATTCAAGATTTATGGTGGACTTAGCCTCATATCATCTTATAACCAATAAACAAAACAGGTAAAAATCGATTAAAGTGCAACAAGTCACAACTTGCAACCTAAGTCAATTGACTTCATAGGGGTCAAGACTCCACTATACAAACACACCTAAAAGCTGTTTCCTTGTCTTACCCTCAGGTTGACTGAAGTCTATAAAGGTTGGTAGAGAGAGGGAGGTGTGGGTCATGAGGTGGACAGGGTCAAGATTGCAATTGATGTCATTCGGTTGGCAGGCCTTAATACAACGCACACCGACTGAAGCATCTTGTCTGGATCTAAAAAGGCCAATAGAAAGGAGGGAAGATGAAAGGAGAGAAGTTAATGGGGAGATGTATGACATGTGCAAGAGGAGTAATCTATTAATTTAAACCTAGTCAGTGTATTCATAAGAAAACATTTTGACAAAATCTCCACAGCTGAGTTGAGCAAAAAGAACCTGGCAACACCTGAATAGCCCCATAGACCTCCATGGTTAACCAAAGACTGTATGCCTCAGAAAGAGGCCAAACCCTGATTCCAAAACCAAAAATGATGTTTGTTGGGTTCCCCAACGTGAAGACAGTGGCGTTTTCAAATGTAACCACAAAAACTGTAAAGAGGGTGTAATTAGCAACAAGCAGGTGAGTCCAAGTTGTTCGCTAAGCAGGAGGCCAAAACCACAGAGATGATTGTGTGGTATTCTGCACCAGCGAACTGCCACCAAGGAAAAATGGGATGGCAGAAAAACCACACGTTGGTATATAAGAATGAATATCATTTGATGTGATCCAATGACGTCATAGTTACATGATTGAGGGAAAAGATCACAATTTTAGGGAACTTAGGGAAAGCAGGCGGTATACAATCCAACAGTTCAAGAAAATAATCACAACATATATTTAATATATTTGCATTTTCAGTCAGCTCTATATGTACTCAACCCCAAAAACCACTAGAAGGAAAGTGGAACAGTGGAAAATTTGTCTGGCTGCCTTTATCCAGCTGACCAATTCAGCTACTGGTCTCTCGGTATCATTTACAACAAATTAACTGATAACCACCCAATACCAACACTAAAAGCACCATCCATCATATAAACTGTAATGCCGCTTCACCACTAATTGAGCCCCCATGCTGGCTGAGCCCCAGGTGCACATAAATAAGTGCCACGCTTATTTTTCTTGCTATCCACTAAAGCAAAGTTTGTTTGATCCTATCGTGAGGCCGCTTGGAAGAGAGCATTGGAAAAATTGGTTTCAACATTAGAAATGACCACAATGGAGGAAGCACGAGAGTAGTGGCAGAAACCATTGCCGGTGCATGTGTGTTGTGCTTCGATATTAAAGAGTGAAAAGCCATTTTTATCTGTCACTTTTTAATTCCAAACACATAGAAAGTACACATGAATGGAAGCTGCCGCACAGACATGAGGTAGAGTGAGCTGCCATCATTGCAAATGAACGATCCTGTCAGTGTTACTCAACAACTAATGAGCCCCATCTGGTGGTACAATGTCCTAATATTCATAATATCTATTGCTACATCATAATGCTAGAATAAATAACAAAAAAGGCATCAAGTGTTAATAAAACAGCTAAAAAAAACAAGGCAGTGTTTACATTAATGCACCCCCAAGACCACTATACATATACAATTGGCAAATTTGGCTTTTTGCTTCATTTACTGTAAAAATAATCATTTTACTCAATGTTTAAGAAATAGTTTGGGGTTTTTTTTGTTTCTTATTGACTTTCTTGCCAAGCTGAACTTGTGTCTGTATGTTGAATAGGGAGCTACAGCAGCCTTAGCTTAGCATAATGCCAGAACATGAGATTGTTGTCAATTTTCTCATCTAACTCTCAAAAACAAAGCAAATACGCACATTTCAAAATGTTGAATTGTTACTTTAAAGACATACACCTAACATATAACAGTAAGTACGGTTTTATTTTCACAATAATCAGTTCTTTTCTTTATATGAAATTTAGCTCTGGCTTTCCATAAACCCATTTATTGTGTAAACATTCTGTGGGGCAGAAACTGCTAGTCTCTATTTGAAGTGATATTTTGATTGATAAGATGAACTGGAATATATAAAAGAGTAAATGTAACAGATGGATGCTTAGAAGAAGTTTATTTAGCTATAAAAAATGAATCTTTTTTTAAATAAACACTCAAATTCATCATAATAGACTGCATCATTTTAGCCTTAGGTGAGTTATGGAGTGTTTTTCCACTCAACAAGAAGTACAAATTTGCCCTTTCATAACTGCATTAAAGGGTAGATGGAAAGCTGGAGCTGTTGGTATAAAGAAAAGGATGGATGAAAATAAAAACCACCATTATAACACATAAATGGAAAGACATTAAACACTTGAAACGTTGCCTTTAAATTTCGTCTAATACGGAAATGTTCTTGTGGGCTGGATGGACAGCTCATGTGTGACAAACACAGCGATCTTGGCCATGTACAGATGTGCCTTCCCGTAACGAATCAGCCTCATCTCCACAGTCAGAAAGAAGTCCCGTGGTTGGGTTAAGGCACGGTGCAGTGAGATCTCTCCTCCATGAGCCTGCTGCTGCACGACAAAGTATCCGTCCTCGTCTCCAGAGACTATGTTGAGCAACATTTTGTCACCTGGCACAGAATTAGAGGGTCCCATCCGGAAAACGTTAGCGGGTATGGGAGTGTTGGTGGGGAAGCTGATGTTGTAGAAGGAGATTCTCAGCGGGAGCAAGAAACACGACGCAGGATCCCGCGTGAACTCGCAAGTTACGCGTTCGCAACGGCTGAAAGGGAAAAAATGAAATGCTCATTGGATGGATGGTGGAATATACGGGTAGAAAAAGAGGGAAAGGACAGAGGGAGGAAGAAGTAGATGGAAGCTGGAGAGTCAGAGAGGAGTCTGTGACCAAAAACTGCGGGCAAACATCAACAGCAAGCCAAAACCAAGGAAACCCACATCACAAGATGTCAAATAAGAAAAAGAATGAAAGAAAGAATGACGGGACAATCAACCCTTTTAGTTATAGTCAAGTAGCCATCAACTCTCACCCCCATGATGCTTGTCGGAAGTTTGGAGGGCATGTGAAGGACAGGCAGCGAAATCCTCCCTGGATGTTGAAGCAGCTTTCAGACACAGAACAGGTATGGCTCCCTGTTGCACATTCATCAATGTCTGAAAACAAAGGAGAGACAAGGAGACAAGGTTAGACATTTAAAAGTAATCTACAATTCAATTTCTACCAGTATGGGGAAAGGTAGATAAGTTTGTCAACTGACCTTGGCATGTGCGTCCATTGGGGGCCAGGGTGTAGCCTGTGGGTGGGCACGTACAATAAAAACTTCCCGGGGCGTTGGAGCAGCGGTAGGAGCACACATGACCACCAGTTGGCAGAGCGCACTCATCGATGTCTGAGAGCAGCAGAGAGTAAAAGTGAGGCTGATCTGTTGCAGTTTAGTAATGGTAGACCATGAAGTCCAACAATGGTACCTTCACATGTTATTCCATCCATGTCACTCAGCTGGTAACCACGGCGACAGTAGCACTGGTAGGAGCCATAGACATTGGAACACTCCTGGCTGCAAGGGTTGGCTTCACACTCATTGACATCTGTTGGCACACAAGTACAGATACAACATTTGTTCATTCTTAGCATTCTCTGTTTACTCTAACATAATTCATAGATTTATGTGACAAAAAGTGATTTTACCTTCACAGTTTCTGCCGTCGTGGGACAATTTGAAGCCAATGGTGCAGGTGCACTGGTAGGAACCTTCTGTGTTCTCACACTTGTGGGCACAGAGTCGTCCTGGATAATGCCTGCACTCATTGATATCTAAAGAACAAAGGAGGCAGTCTATGAATTTACCAGAGATCCCCAACAATGTTCTAATCAACCCTTTAAACCATCATCCATAACGTTATAACCTGTCTAATTGTGTGGGCCCCCCTTTCTGCCACCAAAATAACCCTGACCCATCAAGGCATGGACTCCAGAAGACCTTTGAAGGTGCGCTGTGGTATCTGTCCAGCACATCCAACAGATGCTCGATTGGATTGAGATCTGTGGAAGTCAAGTCAACACCTCAAACTTGTTGTGTTCCTCAAACCATTCCTGAACCATTTTTGTGTTGTGGCAGGGCACATTATCCTGCTGAAAGAGGCCACTGCTGTCAGGGGGTACAGTTTCTATGAAAGGATACACATGGTCTGCAACAATGCTTAGATAGATGGTATGTGTCAAAGTAGCATTCACATGAATGGCAGGACCTAAGGTTTCTCAGCAGAACATTGCCCGAAGCATCACACTGCCTCCTCCAGCGTGCCTCCTTCCCATAATGCATCCTGGTCCTCCTTGTGGTCCAATTCTAGCCCTTGGCAGTGGACAAGGGTCAGCATGGTCACCCTGACTGGTCTGTGGCTGGGCAACCCCATACCGCAATGAACTGTGTGTCCTGACACACTGGTATTTCTATGAGAACCAGCATTAACCTTTTCAGCTAAAGGAGCTTGTCTGTTGCGCTGGACCAAACGGGCCAGCATTTGGTCCCAACATGCATCAATGAGCCTTGACCGCCAATGTCCTTGTTGCTGATTGGTGTATATACTGTATATATTTATAAAATATTATCATTAAAACAAAAATATAAGGATAGATCATTTCTACTGTACCTTCACACAGTTTGGTGATACTGTTGAACAGAAAGCCGCTTCTGCATTCACAGCGGTATGTGCCCACCAGGTTGATACAACCATGGTCGCCACACACATTGCCAGCACGACACTCATCTACGTCTGTAGCATGAAAGGGAGAATTAACATTTCTTAGTTTTAAAAATGTAAGTTGAGATGCTATAGTGTATTTTCTTGTGACAGTATCTACCTTCACAACGCGCGCCGTCGTGGGTTAGATGATAGCCTCGTCCACAGGTGACTGTGTTCCTGCGACAGGTATAGGAGCCCATTGTGTTGATACATGTCTGGCCAGGCAGGCATGGACTAGTATGGGCCACACACTCGTTTATATCTAACGAGAAAAGATATTAAGCAAGCCAGCTCACATTTTACCAGTTTTTATTTAAAGGGGGGGGCAACAGACTTACCGATACAGCTGCCAGCGGCGTCCTGAATGAAACCGCCTGCACACTTCTCTCTTGGATGGCAGCGGAATGAGCCGACTGTGTTGGTGCATATAAAGTCTGGGGCACAGTTATGGGTCCCCAAAACACACTCATCTATGTCTGAAACAGGAGAGGAGGGAAGAATGTTCAAAGCATGAATATGCCAAGCATAAATCTTCCATGAAATACAACCTCCTTCACTGTGATTTGGATATTTGTTTATAATTTCTATGGTGAGCCTGTCTTGTTACCATAGCAACTGTTGTCATCCTTGAGTTCATAACCCGTGCCACAGCTGGTTTCCCTCTGACAGCGAAAGGAACCCTCTGTGTTGATGCAAACTTGGCCGCCGACGCAGTTGTGACGGTTCGTCAGACACTCATTGACATCTGAGGAGAGAGATATCAACTAAAGAGATTAACAGTCTACTAATTTAAGTTTAAGTTTAAAGTTTAATAAAGTACTTTCAGTGGATTGTGCAGTCACATTTCTTATGGTAAATAAGCAAGACTCTACATGCTAACATGCTAATGTTTAGCACACTACTGGTTACCATGGTCACCATCTTGGTTTAGCATGTTAGCATGCTTGCATTTGCTAATTTGCCAATGTTTACTAAACAAAGCATAGGGGCTGATGGGATTGCCCTTTTACAGGTGTTTGGTCTGTACCTAGTTTTGTGTAGTAACGGGATCAGGGTTACATAATTAGATGACAAAAAAATAAGTATAAATAACTATAATCAACCCAGATTACAACTAAAAAATAAAAACACATGCCCACACAGACTTGTAAAAGAGGTCTTGATCTCAATGGGTTTTTTTTATCTGGTTAAATAAAGGTTATAATAATAATAATAGACTCAAGCCAAGGCATCATGTGGCTGTCAAGTCGGCTAACAGCCGTGCAAACAACAACAACTGACTTAAACATAGACAAACAGATAAATGATCACAGAAACTAGTGGGTGTTATTTGATCTGCCCAACTTTAAATGCTAAATATTTATTAATTAATTTTCCGTAACCACTTATTCTCATCAGGGTCATGGGGGGGCTAGAGCCGATCCCAGCTGACATTGGGCAAGAGGCGGGGTACATCATGTTAATCAGAGGGGTGTCAAATAAACATTCATGCTCACATTCACACCTAGGGGCAATTTAGAGTCACCGATTAACCTGCATGTCTTTGGACTGTGGGAGGAAGCTGGAGCACATGCAGACACGGGGAGAACATGCAAACTCCACACAGACACAAACTGCGTGTGGTGGGTTCAAACCTGGAACCTTCTTGCTGTGAGGCGACAGTGCCACCTACCTGCTAAATGTGCTGAATGAATTTTACTTGCTTTGAAAATGTTGAGAAATAAATGAGATCTTTAAAAAGGGTAAAAAGAATATTTGTGGAATTTTTGTGCCTCTGTTCATTTCTTTAAAAGGTGCAATATTTTTAACGTTTGATTTGGATGTAATCCAAAAGTATTCAGATTAGATTACAATTTTTTTTTAGATAGATTATTATTTACAGAAATTCCTGTCACACTGCCTTCCCTAGAACCATGCTGCTGAGAAGGGATAAAAAACCCCAATTTAACAATTTAGGTGACTACATTTAAATTTCATGCTTTCATTTCGTGTATATTACTTACCCCCACAGTTCACTCCATCCTTTTGCAGTTCATAACCATCATGGCATGCACATGTACCATTACCCACACACAACTGGGAGCAAGTGGAGTCTGAAAACAGCAGAGAGACACAGGAAGAAGAAGTAGACATCACAGCGTGAGTCCCAGATAACACAAATCATGTCACCGGCTGATAGCAGACAAAGCTTCTTACAGCTCTTATTATAACAAAGGAGACGACATAAAGAAATGAAGGTGCCAAACCTTTACAGGTGTCCAATCCCTCTGGAGGCTTGGCAGTAACGTTGGCCTCAGGCATTTCTGTCTCTATGGAGGAAAAAAAGCCTCATTAAAAACAAACTGAGCAAATATTCAGCACCCCATGACACAATACAGCCCCACAAATCTCTGTGGCTTTTCACTTGGTGTGCTCTCATCTTTCCTTGCGCCACATCAGCAAGACACTGACTTGTTTTCTCTTTACAAATATCTCAAAACGAGTGTTTCTGCAGCTCTGTCCTTTCCAACATTTTGTTTGTGTTTTTCACCTGAAGGCAGCCAGGCGACAAAAGCAACAAGCCACGACACCAATTGGCCCCAAGCTACCATTTGGCAAGGTGTCTACAGATTAGTCTAGTGAATACCCCTGTGACCTAGACTGTCTGCCTCTCTGGCAGCAATCTGCTCTACAGCTGCCACACCAAGGCCATTTATCCAGTCCTTTATTGGAAACAGGGCTGTTCCTAGTAACACTGCCTGTTTTGATGTGAGGCATTTACTTCTTTTGAAAAGTTTTAGCCCAAACAAATCTGTCAAGGTTTTGCTCCCAGCACTATTTAAATCATAGGTACAGGACCACTCTCTAATAAAAGGGCTTGTCAGATGTAACATAGGTTTATTAAAGGTTAATAAATCACGTTCTAATAATTCATTATAAATCACTTATAAGTCACTAAAGGGGAACTCCAGATCTAGTCTGTTTACAGATTTTTTTAGGACAAAAAGGGTGTGGAATAAAAAAATAGAATTCCTCTGGCTCTGCTGCAGCAATTTTGATTTCTGTCCATCTGTGATTTGTGTCCATCTGTCCACCGTGAGTCTGACAATGTTATGCTAAATTGTTGGACTACTCTTTTCATAAGAACAAATTTTGGTTCGCCAGGTTGTGAAAAAGCCCTTGGACTGGTGTTTATCCTTTCTTTTTGGCAATACTGCAGTTATGAATGTTGGCAATCCACTAACAAAGGGTCATGTATTCCCCGAATTTCTAATAAGCCAACAAATTTGCGGTTCTAGTTGTGAATAAAAAGGGTCCTGTTATAAAATAATACAATGTTTAACAAGTCAATGGGAGTTTTTAACCAGTCAAACCAAACCTTGTCTTACTAATGCCTTATAACTGACCTAAAAAGCATTAAGAAACTTTATTAACCATTAATAAATCCATTAGTTATGACTTACAAAGACCTTTACCAAACCATATTGTTGTTTGCTTTAAGTCCTTTGGCACCTAATCTGTGCAAATGACCAAGCACATTGATTGTGTTGAGTATCACAGCCAGCCAGTCGCCATTCTTTCATGATAAGACAGAGTGGAGCTAATCAAGACACAGAAGACCGAAGGGACAAGATCGTTCAACTCTCTTTTTTTTTTTTACCTTTTTTTAAGTCATCAGGTTTGATTTCCTCTGTCGTGTTTTTGCCACAGCAGGTTTTAGCCGTGTGCGTGCACCGTCTCCCCAGCAACAAACCCTGGAGCTCGCAGCCTGAACCCTGGCTCGCTGTCATCAGACCAAACATGCAGCAGTCACAGCACGTCTGAAAGGGAGGCGGGGAGGGGGGTGACATAGAAAGAAAGAAATCTTATCTTAAATGTGAGATTCTCAGAAGAAAAATTCCCACTATTGAGTGTATCGTCTATATACGTAAGAATAAGGAGACGTGCAAAGGTCGAAGATATTGACTTCAGGAAGGCGGAACCTTAGAGATTTTGGTTTCCCAGGGGTCTCCTTGGAAAAAGGGCCTCTCACAGGCCCCTTGTTCACGGGCCATCTTGATGCCATTGTCACAGAGTTGGTCTCGTGCTGCTGCTGCACAGCACTGCTCCTGAGCGATCCTGTAAATAAATGGCAGAAGATTTCTCAGAAAAAAAAACTCATCCAGAACCGAGAGTGTAACTCTTTGCTCTATGAGGAAAAACCTGGATAAGAAGCATGTGAAGAAATCCTTACTATTTACATTAGATACAGTCGACCAGCTGACAGGTTGCATGTTTAGAAACCTTAACTTCAGTTAAAATAACTAAATCTAACCATCGAAACTTTAAAACTTTTTTAAAAATGGACAAAAGCGTTTGTTTCCCTGCCTTTCCTTGGCAAATGTTCCCTCCACGTGTTGACCAGGTGTTTCCTCTATTTTATAAATCACCACCTCCATGTTCTAACAGTCAAACAGAGACCTTTAGTGTTAAAAATGCTCCAGGGGGGCCACTTAACGCCTGCACTTACTGTGTAGTTACTATGTGGCAGTCCTCTCCTGTAGCAGGAGGGATGTTTGAGGGTTGTAGAGATGATTTGGGACTTGTAACCCTGAGGGGTATTTCCTGCTTTTAAAAATACCATCGCAAACGCTGGCCTACAGGATCCCCTGTACAAAATTTCACTTTGACTTGAAAGCTTTGTGACTTTGTGTTAGATATACTGCAGACAAATACAATAAACGTCATGCATTCCTTTTCTAATAACTCTATACTGACCCTTCCTTGATACAAGGGCCCCATTTTAAAATGACAAACCAGGTGTTGCCTACCTGCAGATGTGGGCAGAGGAGATGAGAGGGAGGATTGTACAGTCTTGTCCTCCCAGGGCTCGATCCCTCCCGTCCTTACAGCACTCTTGCACGGTGGGAAGCTGAAGCTCTGTTTGGATGAAGGCATGAGTATTAGAAATAGACAGGACAAGTAATCGGCACAGGAGATGGAAAAAAACAGCAAGGGTTGTCCCTGAGTGCCAGAGACTGACTCAGATTGAATTTAAATGGACTCACACTCTCAGATAAACACTTTATGGAAAACAGGCCGAGCATCAGCAGAACCACACATAAAAAAATGTAATATCCTCCATTATGAATAAGTGTATCAAATTATTTAAACCAACACATACAAATGTCTGCATCTCAAAGCCAAACTTTCGCTGTGTTCTTACCTTGTCCATGCACAACTCCGTACAGGGAAAACAGAAGTATTGTCCACTGTGCCATCGGACCCAGTTTCAAGTGTTTCCCCTCCTCTGATCGTCTGAATCCTTACGATTATATTAATGCACTGGATGATCGCGGCTGAACTGCAACAAGTGGGCGGCGTGTGTCCGTCAGGAAGGAGAACATCTCAGTCAGAGCTGCAGGAGAGACGACACAGATCTCGCCCGCTGGGGTTAGAGATTTGAGGGCGGTGAGGGCGGGGTGGAGGGAGCTGCGTCTGGGCTACTGAATAATTAAAGCAAGGCCGATAATTGGCTTTATTTAATGGAAACACTCAGTGAATACAGAGCTAATGTTTCCAGGGTATTAGATAAATAAGACGGGGACATTTTAAAGGTCCAGTGTGTGAGATTTAGGGGGAAATGTAATCTAAAGTAATATTCATCACAATGTTTTAATTAGTGTATAATCAACCTGAAATATGTTCCTTATTATGTTTTTGTTAGCTTAGAATGAGCCTTTTTAATTTGTTTTTATCTGCATCCACAGTGTCTGCCCATAGACAGTAAAAACAGTTAAAAAAATAGACGCTCCCTTTGTGACGTCACTCGGAGCCTCAGTCTGCTGGCTCTGGTGGTCCAGTGTTGGCAGTGCCATCCAAGTCAGGCAAATCCAAAAAATAAAATTTTAGGCTCTCTGAGTCTCATTAAAAAAAATTTTTATAAAAAAAAAAAAGTCTATTCCTCTGCATACCACTAGAGGGAGAATCACTGTGCTAACATATGCGAGTCAGCATTGATAGCTGTTTAGTAAGCTCCAGCTAAATTACTTGAAGGTAGTTAAAATGAAACTATATGGCAAAACTTTAAATGATTTATTTGTTTGCCATGTTGAACCACCACATTGCTACAGTAGCCCCAGGCAGACAAACTAAACACTGGCTCTAAATAGTTTACCGTAGTTGCAATCAATACACTGCTAGATAAGAAAACGCAAAAAAAAAAGCCAAGTAATTCTGGCCTAAATGTGTGAAAATCTTTTTGATATTTTTTTTTTCGAATTTTCTTTTTATATTGCTTAAATGTTTTGAGAATACATATAGTTTGACATATAGTTTTAGTAATATATATATATATATATATTTTTTTTTTTTTTTACTAAAACTAAACTAAAAGTAATACATTTCTGAAAAAAGCCAAATTTAGAGAACAGTATATCAAAACTTTGTGTAGGTGAAATGTTTTTTCGGTTTTCCTCTTCTGTTCACCTTCTCAAGGTTTAAATTTATCCAGCCACCCCTTGTAGTGGGAGTGAAGACCAAAGGTTTTTTAAATGTTGCATTATCTAAAAAAACAAAAAAACAAAACAAGAGTCAGATCTACATGTAACCCTGTTTATTACAAATATTGTAAATACAGGTATCTTTAATGTTCAACATTGTAGAGTTCATTTACAGGTCCTCTGTATCATCAATAAATAATAAAAATTATTATGCTGGGGGAAAACAATCTATACTAAAGTTGAGCTGATGTCCCTACAGGAGATTAGATTTATTGTAGACAGTCAAATAATGTGCTTTTTAAAATGCCATTAACTAACTGCATGCTTTTTTTTCTCCACTGACTTTCAGTGAAACCGATGAAAGAACAAGGCTTACGCCTAATCTTATGCAAAAGTAATCATGCAGCTGGATGAGGGCAAAGACACAATTTGGAAAACATTGTTGTCTGAGGCCGAGAAAGAAAAAAAGAAAAAGAAATATCATCTCGTCTCTAAATTATCTTGGACTGATAACTGTAAAGCCTGAAGAATTGTTCTCCTGATAAAAAAAAAACAGCAAGGCTGCTGTGTGATAAAACACAGATGGGATTTTGGGGGATAAGAGGTCTTAAACTATCAAAAATGAAACCATAATATTTATGTCTGAGTTTAAACCCTAACAACCACAATTTTCCAAAATATCAGGTTTGTCGAGGGGCTGTTTAAAATTGATGTAGCACTGACTGACAGACTGTGGCACTTCTTTCTGTACAGACACTACAGTACACACAGTGGCCATCTTTGTTGCATACATAGCATTAATACAATACTAATAATTAAAAAAAAATGTTTATAAGTCAACAGGCTAGTACAAGTAAGCCCAAATCTATAAACACAAAAATGAAGGCAATATTATTTATATTAAGACATCTTACATGCACCTCTAATTCAAATCTTTCTTATTTTGATTGCAGCATTTGTTGCCTTGAGTTTCATGGCATTACTATGTACAAATGGCAAGCAAGGTAACTGATAACTTACACATTTATCCTATCAACAAAGAATATCTTGTGTGTGCTTTTCAGTGTCACAGAAAATAACCGTCTTGGTTACAGTAAAATTGTAACCTCTGTCCAGCAAAAACACAAAAGGAGCTTCATTAGCTTCCCTTCGCTGTGCATCTACAGCATGACCACCACTAAATAAGTCTATTTAGTGCAGCAGTGTCTCCCTTTTTCCTACTGCAAATATAGCATATTACAAAAATTGTCAGAGTGCAGCAAATGTAGGTCCCCACTGGGGCCATTTCTGTGGAAGACTGAAATCATCCATCGTTTCGACAGTTTCTCCCAGCTGTAATCTGCCTTAACCCTTCTCCTCTTTGGCTGTGTCTGCAGGAGCTGACTCCTTCTCCTGGGTTTCAGGTGGATCTGCAGTCTTGTCTGTGGGGAGGTGAGCGTTTTCCTCCTTTGGGGAACTGGGAGCTTCTCTGTCTTTTGTTTCACTATCAGCAGCAGCAGAGCTTTCTGCCTCCTGCGCTGGACTTTCCTCGTGCTGCTCTACCTCCCCTGAAGGTGTCGAGCTTCCCTCCGTGGCCTCTGCTTTTCTGTCCGTCCCCTCATCTCTTGTGTCGTTCCCCTTCTCCTCTGGTTCTGGCTTTTCTTCCTCCGCCGGGGCCGTCGCCTCATCCGGAGGCAAGTCCTCTTCTACAGGGGGGATTCCTTTTCCTGCAGGACTTTCCGGTTTATCGTCTTCAACGGGAGCCATGCCTTCCTGCATCATCTCTTCCTCTTCTTCGTCTATCTCATCCTCCAATGGAGGGATCATCTGTTCTTCCCTCCCTCCGGGGAAGACTCTATCTGGGTAGACTTGCTTCAACTGTTCCTCGAAGTAGTCTTCCAAGTACAAGCCTGCGCTGCCCACTTCTGAGGTCGCCTGTACAATCAGTGCACAGAAATATGAAAGAGTATGTATTACCTCAAATAAAGAAATGGTTTCGCAGAAAACGGGTTCATTTTCCAAAAGGGACATTTGAACTGTTGCTTACCTTGTAGTATTTTGCACAGTTGAAAAATATGAGCCTGACGTCTGTGACAAACCCCTCCGGACTACCGTAACCTTCACCTTCCCTCGACTTCGACTCCAGTTTCCGCTTCACTATTGACAAATCCATCGGGGTCTTGATCAGCTCTTTGTACCTCCTCGTTTCCTACATTAGAAAAACATTAAAAATAAAAAAACAAGCATCTAATACAACTTATACAAGAATGAGATTGTCTAAAAGACGGGTTTTATACTAAAACATGACTATAACATAATGTGATCTGACATAAAATCATTTGATGGTGTGTCTTTCAGAGTGAAAGCTTTGACACATTTATTAGTTTCTATTGGCAGATTTAAATATAAGCCAATTGAGATTTAATATAAGTAAAATGATCAAATCTGTACATTGGTTACTGCAACCAAGCAACTTTTTCAAAATGGCTAATTTTACCATTTTATTGAAATAGTAAACATTATTGACAAATACTGAGTACATATACTTACTGATGGGGAAGCAGCCTGCTGGAAGTCAGTGCTGAAGTCATTACAGAACAGACGTAGTAGCAGCCTCTCACACCTCTGCGGATCCACAGAAGAATAAACATTAGACAGTGACGCGAGAATACGTTTTGTCTTGAGGAGATAAAACTCAATTTCTTTGTCTCAAAAACAAGAACGATCAAAAGAATGACAAGGCTGCAGTACTAAAGAGCATCGTGCACATGATTTTACATAAGAGCTGAGTGAACATACCCTTCTGTCAACAGGTGGGAATCCTTCAGAGACGGGGTCGTCCCTGCTGGCGCAGTCATACTCCATCTCAGGCGAGACGAGGTCTCGGCAGAACGAGCAGAACCACTCGCCACTGTGAAGAGACGTCAGGCCAGGAAGGCTGTTAGGACAGAATATGTACTCTGTCTGCGCAGACCAGCTAAACTAAATCAGTGGAACGACCTGGAGAACAGTTTGTCAGAATCTGTGATTAATTCTTGTACAGTACCATAGACTAAGAATAGTGAACTACTGGAAATAAAACCAACCTGACAACCAAAAGAGAACTGCAAAATCTGCTTTAATTGAGTACATACTATGTAATGTGCATCATTATAGATGATGTCCAACACATTTTAGAACCTGGTGTAGTGCTGTCTGAGTTGCTGCTGTACAATATCAGCACATGTGCACAAGTCCTGTTTTTTCTGGTTTCTCCTTATTGCTAGGGGGAGGGTGAGGCGAGGTGGTGTTCAGTTGGTCGCAAACTGCAACTTCACTGTTAGATGGCACTAAATCCTACACACTGGACCTTTAAAGTACATGTTGCGAAATGTTACAGAAGTTGGGGAAATTTAAAATGTTTTCATGTGTCCGACGTAATTAAACCGTGCAGCATTGAGAGACAATCCGTCTCTCACCTGGGGGACTCGTTCAGAGTGGGGATGTGACAGGCCAGATGAAAAACTTTGGGACATTTGTCACAACAGAGTAGTTCCCCTCCGTTCTGACAGACGGCGCACCAGTCCTCGTTGGGATCTTCTTCCGGCTCTGCTCTTTTAACAGACTCTGGCTGCCCTGCAGACTGAGGGCACTGCTCTTTTCCAGCTTTGGACTCTGATCCGGGCACCGGTGCTGGGGCAGGCGCCTTTAGCTGCTGCCGAGGCTTCGACTGAGCACCCGTGCTGCTGTCCGGTAAGCTGGAGCCTACACTGGACTGCACCTGTAGGCGAAGGAAATCCAGGATATAGGTCTGAGCTTGTCAATGAATTTTTAAAACAAGAAAGATCTCTTATATGCGGCAGTGCAGTATATTGTCACCAACACCGTATCACCTACATTTCAAAGACATTGCCAGACTTATGTAACCACCAGTAATTCTCTTACAAAACGAACTTCATCCTCATCTTCTGGTTCGTCCTTGATGACGATAACGGGTCCAGGGGACGTCCTTCTTCGTCGCTTAGCCGAGGGGGCAGACGGAGCCTCAAAAGTCGGCTTCCATGACGTTGTCCTTCAAAGAACAGGTTGCAAAAGAGAGAGAGAAGGGGAGATTGTGACCCTGACATAGTTATATGTAGGAAAAAAATTCACTGGATAAGAGAGAGAGAGATTAAAATTCTATGAATCACTTGAATATCATGTGTTACACAGCTGAGAAAATGAAATAGTTAATATGTTAGATATTAACTGTATATAGCAGCAAATATTTGCGGGCTAGGAGAAGGGAGTAGAGTGTTCTGACCAGCAGCAGCAACTGCGGTCGAAATATGACACATATCAAAGTCATTTCAGTGTTGTGTGTCAAAAAGGCTTCTAATAAAATATCAAAAGCAGCAAGTAGCATTACCAATGCATCACTGTGACAGGAAAAACATTCCAAAGTGAGATAAAGGGCTACGTTTATTTTAAAAAAAATCTGTGGAATGGGAACAATGTGAGGGCTGCAAGGTGTAAAGAGTCCAAATCTTCAGTGGTTTAACAGTGTCTGGAAATTTCTGAAGTTGTTGACAGTCCAGTTCATTGATGCCGATGATTAAAGTGAAAAAGGCAACTGTTTTGTTGATAAAAACTCATAAAATAACTGAACCATAAAGAAATCTTACCCTGTGCCTCTGTCTGAAGAAGACGGCTTGGCTAGCGGAGAGTTCTGTCTTACTTGAACTTGAGAGAAGAAGAGAAGTCGTGGTGAAAAGCTTATTTTAAGATGAATATTCACACAGGATAGGATCTTTAGAGCTGTTGCTATGTTAAAGCAGTGATAATTACCCGTTATATGATTGAGTGCGCTTGTTTTGTCTGCAGACGCTGAAGCTGCACTTGGAGGAAAGCTGGGTTTGGGGATAGAGATGGTGATGGAGGGGACAGATCCACCAGGCTCACTCCTCTTCAGGAAGGACGACTCTGTTAGGCCCCGCTTTAGAAAACAACAAATAACAACTGCGTGTTAAATAATGATTCATAAAAGCAAGATAAGTACTTTATCTCTTTGGAATCATGCCCATGTGAGACTGAAAAACCTCCTACAAACCTGATGTAGTGATGGCTGTGTAGGTGCTCCAGTGGACAGAGGCTGTGGGTAGCGGGAAGTACCCTGCAACACATCCATGGGTTTAGGAGGGAAGCTGGAGCCATGGATCAGATCTCTCAGAGACTAGATGTAGGGAAAAAAGGATGTTGCATTTCTAGAGAACAAAAACCTGAAAAATGTATCAAGAAGCTGATGGGATACAACTGATTCATCCTGCTGTTTGAGGCAGTAGATAGTCAAACTTTATAATCACATCAATGAAACTTCATGTATGAGGTCAACAGCAGTGCTGAGAACTTCTGATTCAGCAATCTTTCTGCTATTTGACTCTTTGACAAGCACCGTACACAAATACTTCTCACATGCCCACAGGCGCACATGCACAAACGATAACATCTCTACAATCTTTCTACCTGCACTGACTTACCTGAGCAGGTGGGAATCCTGTGTTGTGAAGCATGGATGATGTGGGGCTTCTAGGGTTGGGGTGAGAGTTTCCGTATCTACGTCCTTGCTGGCCCAAGTTTGGGGGGCCTTGGGAAGGGGAGGACCCACCATGGATGGGTCTGGTTGGGGGTGGAGGGCCGGGTGGTACTGGGAGTCTGACGTTTTGGTACCAGGACCAGTGGTTAGGAGGGGGCTGTCTGTGGGGGTTCTGGGAAAGCTTGTCCACCTTGGACAGAGTATGGTGCAGTTAGCAAAACGGTATAATGAAAGATCAACTGCGGCATCTTTTTACTTCAGCAAAAAAGTCCTATCTTTGAAACTTTGTAACCATTTAATGTTGGCTAAGAATGTGTTATTACTTCCCACGAGACGATCCAAAGGTTCATTATAATAAGTTAATTTGAGTTGTGTTAAAGTTACGCCAGCTTCAATTATTGGTTTTAGAAAAACCAAGCCAATGTAAATGGCCTATAAGCTAAGCAGAAATAAAAACTACCCTCGCAGCAACAGTTCTTTTCAGCATCAGCAGTGAACTTGATATTCCTGCTCCAGACTACTGACAGAAGAAGTACATAATGTACATGTGCTAAAAAAGAAGACAAGGAGGACAAATTTATGTAAACTGATAGGATTAATAAAGTGTTACGTAGGCAGGACGAGATCCAAACACTGGAACGTAGAGAAGCAAAAACATCAATCTTTTTTACTAGATTCAACAAGTAGTATAAGATGACACAAAAAAGTTCCAACAGTGGCTTATTCCTCCCGATCTCAAAACAAAATCAACTTGCCGTGGTAACTGTGATGAAAATCCTACCTGCATCTGGAGCTGGGCAAGAGTACTCTGTCGCTGTTGAGCTGCTGAGAGTGCTGCGGTGGGTGCTTCTGCTCTGGGACCTGCCTGGTGGTTGGTGATGGGTGGCCGCCCCGGGCCCCTTTCAACAACCAGAGAACCTGAAGAAAACAAGCAAATATTTAAGAAACAAAAAAATGGATTTTTACCCCATGTCACTAAACAATGCTGTTGCTCCACTGGATTCATAGAGCATTGTTGGACGAGGAATGTAGTTCAATGAGCGGTTTTGCCGCCTTTACAACAGACTGCAACTCTATCGGCTTGTGCATCTATCTTTAAAACTGACATAGATCAAATGCACAATTCAATTCATTTATAAATAACATAATATTCGTCTCTCACCATTGACTAGTGTACATATTTCTTCCAAAACAAGGTCCTATGGAGCACCCCATGGCACCTTGCCTCTCTACTGCTTTTCTTTATTCTACACATTTGTCCTTCAGCCTCGAACTGCTAGCCCCAAGCCAAGATGAGGAGGGAGTCTAATTCCACATCATCACCATTTTTCCCCCATTTTCAAATTTGTAGTCTTTCACCCCAACAGACACAGACTGAAGGTGACATCACTCTAGGAAATTTCACGCAGCTCCCTCTGCAGCCACAAACTTCTTTATACAAGTTACTTGACATATTTGACGCAGTAGCACACCCAAAGACCTGGAAACATACTTTAATGACCACTCACACTTTTCCGCGTTTCACCTGGGGACAGAAACTTGAATGGAATTTATGGCCACGTTCTATAGTGTATCAACTGTCTCACAACAATCACATAAAATAAAAACACTGTCTGCTCTACTACATCCAAGAATGACAAACCAGTATAGTTATTCAACAAGTTATTCAATAAGATGACACAAAAAAGTCCTAACCGTGATCTTTTTGAGGATGTTGCTTCCCTTTTGCTGAATCTCAGTTGCTGATATAGTTATTTTATCATTTAAAGAACATTCCTAATTTTGAATTTTTCTTCTGTTCACAGTGGAAATTATGTAAATTTAAGCTAAAAAAAAGTGATGAAAAATGTGTAGTTTTCAGTTATTCCTGCAGATGATGCTACAAATCTGTATGAAACATTTGTTATTCTACAACCAGTCAGCATTTGGCTTATATTGTAAAGTTTAAGGCCATGTCAGTCTTACCGAGGTCTACATTCGTGGCCCAGAAACCAGAGCGGCACTGAAAGCGCACAGAACTTTGAGGGACGGTGGAGGGATTACAGCTCGCTCTCATCAGGTAATGGATCTGAAAAAGGATCTGGGAGGCAAAAAGACAGCGAAGATTTCAGTCTGCAAGGTCAGAAAGGTATTCTAGGATTATAACTGCGAAAAGAATTGACGTTTAAAGTCACTCACCAGTCTCTTGCAGTACAGGAGAGCTGTTCCGCTATGGCTGGCTGTAGCCCATTTAGTAAAGCTGATGACGTGGTCTAGGTGCCTGCTCAGACAGTTGATGTCCTCTTGCTGCTTTTTCAAACCCACCTCATGGTCCTTCGTGAGAGCCTTGGAGTAAATGTGTGCAGACAAAATTATTCTAAATGTCAAAATTGCCTCTGACAAGTAATTATACTTTGCAGATTAAAAATACCTCAAGTTGGTTGACCAGAATCTTTCCCTTCCTGTTGATCTCCATTATCAAGTTACAGATAGACCTCTTTATCTCATTGGTTACAGATTTCCGGTTCTCGTCAACTTGCTGAAGTCTGAGTGAATCAGAGAAACAAAATTAAGTTCAGTACATATACAATAACTCTTGGTATTCTAAGGAAACGAATCTGTCAAAATTATATTGCACATAAATATGTGTGTATCTGAAAAAACAGAAACTGTGTTTAGTTTCCAGCTGTACCCGGTGCTGATGCAGCTGGACACGTCCTCGATGGCCTTTCTTTTCTCCTGCAGCTGCTGCGTCATGTTCTCCAGATACTGCTTGTGGTTCCTGTACGCATCCTCCAAAAACTGGTAGCTAGACACAAAGAATACGTGCGTTAATAATTTTTTGTTTTTGGTCCAGATCAAGTCACCTAAACGAATCATTGGGTATTCTTGTTTGTTAACAGACCAACATCATACACCTGTTGCCAATATTTCTGGGAGATAAATAGAACAAAGCACTATTTTTACTGTAGGAACAATAAATAAATAAATAAATAAATAAATAAGAAACCTACTTGTGATCCTTGTGTTTAAGCAGCTGACAGTCTCGACAGGTGAGTCGGTCGCACGTCTCACAAAATAGCTTGAGTGGCTCTTGCTTGTGGATGTCACAAAACACAGGCTTCTGTGTGGAAATACCTACTGCTTCTGGGATACAGACAAAGAGGAAATATGTGTGTATGAGTATTAAGTCATCTTAAGTCAACTTAAATGTTGGCCTGGTTTAATGGTATAATGTCTAGAATTGTCATGACAAAAATCCTGCCAGAGCAGTCTGTCAACAATACACCGACAGTCTGAACAGCTGCCAAGAGTGGTCCCACAACACTCCATACTTGTTGAACAACTGTAATTCAAACTGTGCCTCGTGTCAGGCTGTGATTCGTCTGTAACCGAATGAAAGGCATGAAAGCAATGCATCTCAGGCTGTTTGCAGAATTCTTATTCAAACAGTGTGTAGACTATGTGCAATATGAAGCGTGATTAATCATTACAGTACAGCCACAGCATGCACACGTATTGACACACACTACCTGGAGACATCTCCTCCTTTTGCCGTATGGTGTGATCTCTGGTGAACTTGACCCTTTGGTGTGCCTCGATGCACGTCACGCACAGAAACTCGACACACTCCACGCAGTAACCTGTCGCCTCCGTGTTGTCGTCGCAGCTCATGCACACCTATCGGAGACAAAAAATAAAAAGACTGAATGAAAGGAAGAAGAAATCACCGTTTGGGAAAGCAGCATCAGAGCGCTGTAAGTGTTCGGGACAGAGAAGAGAGTTACCGACCTGGCTGGTTTTCTCCACTGTGCTGCTCGGCACCTCGGCTGAGTCCTTGACGAAGAAATTGTCCAACACGTCCATCTCCCAGCATTCCTGTCTGCATACTGGACATCGAATGGCACCCACTGGAGCTGTGGACCAGATCCACAATTGAATGTGTCGCCTCAAAAACACTTTGAATTATTGTTTCAAACAAACACGGAGCTTTGCGATACTTATTGACAAAGTGACGGGGACTAGAAATCACATTTTGCTTTTGAATTCCCCTTGGTTCAATCAATCAATCAATCAATCAATCAATCTATCTATCTATCTATCTATCTATCTATCTATCTATCTATCTATCTATCTATCTATCTATATTGTGCCAATATATAGTACATAGTCATACATACATTGAGAGTGCATTGTCCACAACATCCAGCCCCACACGTGGATTGCACATTAACCTAAACTCAAAATTAAACTACTTTATAAGTCTGTTATCACAACTTGCTACAAAGACAGTGTCTTCTGAAACGAAAGAGGCTGTTCTCACGTGGTTTGTTGCCCTCCACCGGACCCTGGGAGTCACGCCTGGGGTCAGCACTCCTGAATGGGGTCGGCAGACACCTCTTGCAGAAGGAGTGGAGACACGGCAGGAGTTTGGGCTCTCTGTTGTGGAAGCTCAACTTGCAGATGGGACAAGTGTCCATGAGTCCGAAGGTGCCTTGCTGTTTCTGTCTCTCTTCCTCGGCGGGCAAACTCTCCGCCTCGTTCTCCACGATAATAACAATGTCGTCATTGTCAACGTTGTCGCCGCTTTCATCCATTTTTTTTTTGTTTTGTTTTGTTTTGTTTGTTTGCTGTGTCGCTTCCTGATCTTTCGAGTCAACCAATCAACGTCGCGTTACTATTGGAAACAAAGGGTAACGTTAGCCTGTCGTTTAACTGACCTAACGAGCCAAACCGGGCACACAAACACCAACATTACGCCTCAAAGCATTAAAGACGTAGTGTCTCACCCGATAATAAACATTAAAAACTGTGCCACGACCCGTTAAACAGCTTTTAACTCAAGTGTCCCGTTTATGTAGCTAACGTTAAATTAGCGACTTAGCTCATTTTTAATTGCACATATGCTAGAGACAGTAAATCACAAATTCCCGAGGTTTGGGGCGATTTATATTTCAAAACATCCGAAAGTTAACAGCCTAAACTCACTTGTACACCATCATCGGGCTACATACATAATGTTTGGAGGCTCGCATGAGCAGGGGAAAGGCGACCATCTGTGAGCAGCCCAAAACACATACCACGTTACCCAGACTGCACTGCGGCACTTTTTTAAAGCGACAGCGCCCGGCTGAGGTGGAACTTCTATCATGAGAAGGGGAAACTTCATGATTTGAACCATTTTAAACCAGTAATCACTAAAAGTGGAGATAAATACGCAGCCCCAAAGTCAAAATGGTATCCAATTAATCTAATTAGCCACACGTGCGTACCTTACATCATGTTGTTTTATTATGCTGTTAGTAATTTGTTAGTCTGTGTGCAGGGGACACTGCACTTTCCCACCTGGGAGGAGCCTCAAGTGTGGTTTACATGGGATAGGATAAACATCATTAACTGTGGCAACTTAAATTGATATGTATATTTAGTCTGGGGTTTGACTTAGGAGACTTAAGCAGCAGCAGCAGCAGCAGCAGCAGCACTGAAAATATTTCTCACACTATCATACACATGGATCTGACAGCTGAGAGTCACTCAATTCCTCTGAGTGATAGGAACAGCATACCCTTGATAGGACTGGGAACTTACGGGGATCCTCACACGGTAAGACACATTATGACACAATCTAACAGTTGGCCTGTGTGTCGCATGAACAGTTTTAAAGATTTGCACTGTGTCTTATGTTATTCACTCATAAAAAAGGTGTGTGATTTAGTTAGTTTCTTTTTTTGTGATAGACCCCTAAAGGGACTGCATATGAATCAGTCAAAGTGGCTATTGACACAGGATACAGACACATCGATGGGGCCTTGCTCTATTTCAATGAACATGAGGTGGGACAAGCTATAAGAGAGAAAATTGCAGATGGAACCGTGAAGAGAGAGGATATCTTTTACTGTGGAAAGGTTTGCACAATTTCCTTTGGTCCTATACAGTTTTAAAACCACTACTCGTTTTTTGCATTGCAAAAACTAATGCAGTTTCACCTGCGCCTGATCTGGCAGCTGTGGAACACATTCCATCCTCCAGAATTAGTACGACCTGCTTTGGAGAAAACCTTGAAGACATTAAAGCTGGATTATGTTGACCTCTACATTGTCGAAATGCCCACAGCCTTCAAGGTATACACGTATTTAATGTCAAGATTTTTATTATTGCCAAAATGATTTCACCTCACTGAATATTATTATTTTCTGAAGCCAGGAGATACTTTATATCCCAGAGATGAGAATGGGAAGATAATTTATCACAAGACGGATCTTTGTGCTACATGGGAGGTGAGACTTGTTGACCTGCAGTCTACTGTATGTTAAGCGATAGTGCTGTCTTTTATCTCATTCCTGGAGAATATTTGACTATAAGATAGACTTTAATGATCCCACACCGGGCAAAGTCACAGTGGCTTATATACAGAAGGTTGATAATAAATAATTAAGAAATCTATAGAAAAAGTCATCAAGTCGTGCTGAAGAAAGTCATGCTGGTGTTGAAGAGTCTGACAGCTGTTGGAATGGTGCATAGTGCATTCTTACATTCTTACTTTTTATACCTTGGACAGGCTTTGGAGGCTTGCAAAGATGCTGGACTAGCAAAATCTCTTGGGGTATCCAACTTCAACAAGCGACAACTGGAACTGATCCTCAACAAACCTGGGCTGAAACACAAACCAGTGTCAAACCAGGTACGTACTAACTAGCTTACCATTGGCAAATTATCAGCCAACACCACAAAGCAGGCAATTATACCAGAGGAAACAGGCCAACCCCAGCTGAGTTCCAGTTACAGTTAACTAGTTATCATCGCTCTTGGCTAGCAGAAAGCAATCATTAGTTATACCATTGCTGTGTACAGTTACATTTTTCTTTTCTAAAATCAACACTATTTGTATTAATACATACGTTTGTAACATATCCACTCAAATCGTATTTTGCTAGTGATAACATTTTCGAGCAAGCCAGCTAGGTTAATGCAACCCAGCGATGCTGCATGTATCCAGCAGCCATGAAACACGAACTAACAAACAAATGGCAAGCCAGCCAATTTACCAGTCAGATCAGCCCCATGAGTCTGGATAAATAAGCTGACTTTATCCATCCAAGACATTATTTAACTAGCAATTTGTCTGTGTTAGGAAGCCAGTCAACATTTTGCCAGCTAAAACTACAATATCACAATATATTTCACAGTAACGTGAATCACTTTGACTCTTTTTTGACTTGGAAAAGAACAGCTGTGTATGCAATTTTTTATGCTGTCCTCCCATGATGGTTAATCTATTACTCATCATCATCATTCCAACTCCCATGATAAGTAATCTATCACTCATCATGCGAGAAATACATAGAAAGGAGCGGACAGAATGAGTGCGCCTAAGCAACAGTACTGCCCTAGTCAGAATTGAACGGCAATCTAAAAAAGTGGGTCTTAAGCTTTGATTTAAAAAGGCTGAGATCAGTAGTGGTGCGAATGTCAGGGGGCCGTTTGTTCCACAGTCTAGAAGCAGCGACGGCAAAAGAACGATCGCCCCACTGTTTAAATCTCGACCTAGGGACCTCTAACAAAAGCTGACCCGAAGACCACAGGGCTCTGTCACAATTGCGAAAAGTTAAAATCTCTGACAGGTAAGAGGGGGCCAAGCCATTAATGGCATTAAAAAATAAACAACAGAAGTTTAAAATCAATTCTGAAATGGACTGGAAGTCAGTGGAGTTGAACTTCTTCTTGGTATCCTTTGTGCAATATTCTTGTAGTAGTGTTCTTGATTTGAAGTTGAATGCTCATATTGCATCTCATACCTTAACCTCATTTTATCTTACTCTGTTGAGTAAATCAACAACAAAGACAGTATTGGAGCTTGGCTTGGTTAATTTGTACATCTTCCACTGGAATTAAAAGAGATAGAGAGACAAGGATACACAACAGCAATAATAATCATGATAATTCTATACTATATTATATTAATACAGTCTCTATAGACTTTGGGTGGGTAATTGCTCCAATATAAGTGCAGAACTGCTCCACCCAAAGTGGGATGAACGCGGTCTCACCTAATCAGACCACGTTTTTCCAAGAAAGTCCTCCAATTATCGTCAAAGCCCACATCACTTGCTGGACACCACCTAGCTAGTGGTTGAATGATGAATGATGTGGCTTAACATGTCATCACTGGTCAGATTAGGCATTTGACTATAGTCATTAGTGTTGCTGACTTCACACTTCTCAGAATGGAGCTGCCAATGACACACAAGGAAGTTTTCTGTCTATCTTTAATAACTAACAAACAATATTTGTGTTTAACACAGATTGAATGCCATCCCTATTTCACTCAGCCAAAGTTGTTTGAGTACTGCCGGCAAAATGATATTGTCATTGTGGGATACAGCCCTTTGGGGACATCTAGAGATCCATCCTGGTATGAGTGAGAAATCTTTATTTATTTGACATTCAGCTAACGTGTTCTAACAAATAAAGAAAAAGTGTTTTCACACTATAGTTGTTGAATATGTAATGGTCATGTAATGCTTTAGTAAAATATCAATCATTTCCACAGGGTAAACCTAAAATGCCCCCCATTGTTGGAGGACGAGCTACTGGTATCACTTGCTAAAAAGTATAACAAGACCACAGCCCAGGTGGCCTTGAGGTTCAACGTGCAGAGAGGAGTGGTGGTCATCCCGAAAAGCTTCAACCCTGTTCACATAAGGGAGAACTTTCAGGTTTGTTGGTATTGAAACCATGTAATGTAGCAGCAATACCAAAAACAGGAACTATATACTGAAATGTGTTGCAACTGATCTGCAGATATTCAGCTTCTCTCTTTCTGATGCTGAGATGAAGGCGATTGAGAAACTGAACAAAAACATTCGTTTTGTGGAACTTCTCATGTGAGTACAGTACGTACTGTGTGAGTGACGTTCTGTTCCTGTAATAAATAAATAATTACTATTGTCTCTTCACTGACACAACAGGTGGTCTGATCATCCAGAGTATCCATTTCACGATGACTTCTAGACGGCATAGACGTCAAGACTCAATTTGATAAGTTGGCTTGTTAACTTTGTTGCTTTTACGTTGTGCCTCAACTTTTATCCTATCCCATGTAAACCACACTTTATATTTGTACATTTTATTATATTCAAGTGTTACATTAATTGATTGGTCAATTAAATGATATGTGACTTTAATAAAACAGAAAATCTGTATTTTTCAGTTTTGTGTGAATATACATTTGTCTTTGTGATTGATGTAACGAATGCATCAAGACTGCAACCCCGACGACTTTTCATCTGAGACAGAAGTGCTATATTGTATGTCTGCTGTAAAGTGATCTAGAAACATCAACAGTAAACATGATGGACATAGTGTAACATGAAGACGACATATTATTATTATTATTGTAATGAATATGACATTTTAAATTGACCTGTAAAGTCAAATTAGATCACATATTGGCCTGAAGTTCGGGTTTTTCCAGCAGTTGGCATCCTTTTATTTGCATTACTTGCTCCTTTTAACTTTACTTGTCCACTGTTTTCTACTTTGTTACAGTCTTATAATTAGTCCAGTTGCTTTCAAATACCAAAATATCTAATTTTCCCCACCCTGCAGCTCCCACACTCAAACACATCTTTGATCCTGGCTTCCATTCCTCCTGTGATCATACCCCTTCTTTCTGTTTCATACGTCTACACCTTTATCTCTTCCTCTTATCACGTTCTCCTGATACTGTTGCAACTGATTGACTGATAATAATTTCCACATCCGAACTACCTCCTTCACCAACTTGTCCATGTTTTCATTTCCCTGGATTCCTAAATGTGCTAGTTGCCACATGAATACCATTTCTTTCACCTGGCAGGCTAATCTTGAATTATCAGTGTGTTTGATACAGTAGTTCTTGACGGGTTCTTGCTGATCCTGTTTTGATATTTGATTGTGCTGACTACAGATGCGTATTTAACTTCCTATCCCAACCCCATTCTCAAGTTAACAATACAAAAGCAAACAAATAAGATACCACGGTTGTCAGTCCTGTCAGTATGCTGTGAAATATATCATTTATCATAACTGAGAATAATACCTTCTCTCCATTATATATTTTGCACTAAAAGCCACTGTTTCATCTTTAACCTGTGCTTTTCTGGCCTCATCCTCCAAACACAGAGCCAGGTTCACTGTGCTCTTGCCTGTTCTAAATGCATGAGATTTTCATTAACCATCCCTTCTATTAGTTTACAGTAACATGTTGTTACAGCTTTTCCAGAGCTCAGAACAGGATACTTCCAATTCAACCTAGCCTACCTCCCATTTAATTTAATATTCCCCAGACTTCTCCTATCGAACTCGTGCTTCCATTTGACACAAAGAACTTCCTTCATGTGCTATGTCTTATTAGCATCAGATCTAGAACATATTCCTTTGCAGAATTTTTACATCTATTCTTATGTTTCTGCCATCATGAATACAAAAAAAGTTGTTTCCCATCCAACAATTCTTCCACTACCCGTCCGTTACGTGCATTAAAGTCTCCACACCACCCAATGCTTCTCTGTTCATTCATTCATTCTATTTCCATAAGTCTGTTAAGAAATAGCTTTCTGCAAAGATTATAAACAAATCACCAGTTTCCTTTTTTCTGTCCACTCACTTCAATATACATCAAGTCGGTTACAATATGAGTCGTTCTAAACATGACACAACTCACTCTTGCCCCATCTTCCCTGTCCCATCTGATTGCCACACTCCCCTTTATTATGAAATCTACACTACATTGGCCTGAATACTTTCTCACGTACTTCTTCCCCCTAAACCATTATCGAGATGATGGACTACTGCTTTGACTATAATCTGGATTCTTTCTATTTTAGATTTAACCTCTGCAATCTTCATCTGCACTCTTTGGATGAACGTGACCGTCTTCTTTTTCTCCTCCAACATTTTCTTTTCAAATTCTTACACTCTTCTTTACAACCAATTTGTCCCTCCCTGCCCTTTTTCTGGCCTCTGCATTAAAAAAAACTTCCTCTTTTTCTCCCTCCCTGCCCTTTTTCATGGCCTCAGCATGAAAAAAAAACGTCCTCTTTTACTCATATCCGATCATGATTACCACCACAGCTTGCACACTGTATTGGCTTTGGGACAAATTCCCTCAAAATATATGTAATAAACCCAAAATAAAGTTCTTTTGGGATAACATTGGCATTAAAAGACACACTTTTTTTTTTTTTTAAACTAACTGCCTCATGTTGCCACCCTGTTATCACCCTCTTACCTCCACTGGGGCTCTGTTATCAGACCTTCACAGTCATGTGTAGCCTTCATATTTTTTTCTTTCTCAACTTGGTTAAAAAAAAATCCAATGATACTAATTAAGGTCCCGTTCAATTTAGTGCAGTTAGACTCAACATGCACCCTGACCCTGTTTGGACCTGAATGGAACTCAACCATAATTAGTATCATTGATAACACCTATGTTTACTCTACTATTTCAATCTCCACACACTCATACTCAACTTCTCCTACTTGTGGTCTGATTATTTTGGGGACTTTTAATGGATCCTTCCTTCCACTCATCCTCCTGTTTTTCCCAGACTATACTTATCCTCCCTTTGACCACCATCACACTCCTCCTCCTCCTTCCACACTGTTGTAACTGTCTCTGTCTACATTCCTTCTCTCCATATTGCAACAATCAACCACCACACCTATACAAGCCCACAGCCCATATCCTCATACTTCCTAAGGATGAGAAAATCCACAGTCCGTACTCTAATGCGAGGTAAAGTTATCCGTTTATCTCGCTCTTTCTCCCTCTCTGCAGTGTGTTTCAAAGCTCCCTCACACTCCTCCGACGCTCCCCTCCTCTCTCTGTCACAGCACAGCCCACTGTTCTCCTTTGTACTAATAATGCTGCCTTAAGGTGCTGTAGGAAATATTAAAGTTACGCCCGCTGAAAGGGATTCGTCAACATACTGACAAAATATATTAAATGGTACGCGGCTGCCTTGCCAAGAATGCTTTTTAAAAAGTAAAGTAATATTTGATTGTTTCATGTATCTCATAGTCTCCCCTTGGTATAACATATATAAATACCCATAAATCGCCATTTACAGGCAGAACATTACATTTCTTACCAAACCCGCGACCTCGGAAGTAGTAAAAAAGTTTCCGAGTGTTCATGAAAGCACCACAAACAGCTATCCCAACCTTGTTAGCGGCTAGCTAGCCCGTTAGCTAATGCGGATACTACTCGCTGTAGACGACGTTAAACTGCGCGGAAAGCGACACCCGGCCAAACAAAGCAAAATGATTGTTGCGTTTTTTCCACGTGATTCCGACGAACCCACTCAAGCCACGGTGGACTGCCCCGCTCGGGCGACTTTCTCGGCTAATGTCAATGTTAGCTGCGCAACGGGTAGCGGCAGCTAAGCTTATTTTAGCCGAGCCGAGTTAGCTGCGTGCTAGTTTTCCCCCCCACACACACACTGCCTCAAACGCTTCAATGAATGGGGGGTCGTCGGAGCGAAGACACCAGTCAACAATGTACGCCTGCTACTATTAGCCTCCTCTCTTGTTGTGGTCCAAGCTTGGCTGATACTTAGCCATCAGGTGCTCGAAGGAGTGGAGGCGAAGACTCGCGTTTATCCGAGGAAGCCGCGATTACGTTAGCTGGTGAACATTGCCAGCTTGCCACAGGACTTAAGCCAATAACTTTTGTTTGGGGGAAAAAAAAAAGCATCACAAGGAAGAAATCATGCACTACACAGGTACATAAGACGCAGCGATAGTAGTGTTAGCTTGCGTAACGTAATATCAGTGAGTACTGTGAGTACTTCTGTGTTTACAAACTTCTTTAAAAAAGAAAAATAGTGTGATCGACCCAAGTCTTCACTGCAGCCTTTATTATCGTGAAGTTGTCGTCTGAGGGAAGCGATGATGGCGTTTCGGACTGACCCTGCCCTCCGTCCCAGGTAGGGGAGTGGTGGTGGTGGAGACTCCCCGGCCCTGTGTCTGGCCTCGCTGTTTTGCGGATGATGGCAAAACATTGATCCGCTCGTTTGTTTTGTATGAATTCACTTTTTTAAAAAACCAGATTATGATACGACATCGCGACTGGGCTGTCCTGTCATTTAAGTGATTTATTATTTTTGTTGTTGTTGGTATTTTAAATTTGAAAAGAATCATGATGGACACGGAGGAAGTTCCCCAAGACGAACATTATTGGAAATAATCATGGACTGTTGAGCTTCAAGCTCGGTGTGGGTGTTTTTTTTTTTAAAATCAGACATTATTTTATTAAAAAGAAAAAAAAGACTGTTTGACTGGCACAACACCAAACATGTCTGCGTTTGCTGAGTTCGTCCCCCCTCCTGAATGTCCGGTTTTTGAGCCGAGTTGGGAGGATTTCTCGGATCCTTTAGGATTCATCAACAAGATCCGACCCATCGCTGAGAAAACGGGCATCTGCAAGATCCGGCCCCCCGAGGTAAAAAAAAAAACTCACATCATTTTTTCAAACATTGGATTAAAGTCTGGCAAAAGGATTTGCTTGTTATTCTCCTACGTAGGTAGAGCTGGTTCACCAAAAGGCCTGCGTGAATTTTGCGACATTACTAGTTGCCATTACTCTAATGGAGGTCAAATAAGCTTCGTTTCTTTGCACTTAACCGCACGCATTTAGCACTTTTGTGACATTCAGGTTTCACGTATCGCTCAGAAAAGTTTTAAAAAGGCGAAATAAATTCAACAGTTCCGGTTTGTGTTGTTTTTGTTTTGATTTCCTACCACGTTAGCCGCGAAGATGCGACATTAGGCTACATGCAGGCCCTGTCGCCCCTGTCATAACAAGTCATAACAACTGTGTTATATCACACGCAAGCAACCAATACGAGTATATTTAAATGTATTGGGACCTTTTTGTCCATACAGACTATTGGTGTGTCTATGTGGACAATAAAGCATTAAATAATAGCTTTAAATATGCAGTATTTATGCACAGGAATAGGCTCAACTGCACTTTTCTCCATGAGTATGTTCTTGTGTTTATTAATAGTCATAACCCCATGATGTCACTTAAATAAGCTCTGCCCCTGACACTCATTTGTTTGTTATCGTTGCTGTGATTTCCTCATTGTTGACGTTGCTCTGGGAATCTTTCTGACTTCTCGCCCCCAATCAGGACTGGCAGCCTCCGTTTGCTTGCGACGTACGCAATTTCCACTTCACTCCACGAGTACAAAGGCTGAACGAACTCGAGGTGAGTCTTACGGAGAAGATGCACCGTGCCATTGTATCGATAATGATGAGTGAAGACGTGTCTGAGGCGTTGCTTTATATGGAACACGGCTGTATTCAGTTTTGGTTTGACATCTGGGAGAAACGCATACACACGGCTTCAGTGTGTGCTGTTTTAATGAACTCAGCAGAAGAACGCAGACTTTGTTTCCACCTACAACGTCTTCTGTCTCGCGCCTGTGAATGCGTGTGTGAGATTTGAACGTGTGTTTTTAAACCTTCTCTTCCTTTTTAATGATAAAATGTAAGAGAGCAGCAGGACAGCTCCGCTGTTGGAGTTACATCACATAACCAGAGACGTATGGTCGCGCATGAGAGTGCAGCCATTCAAACATAATTTTGCCAGTGTGCGTACCAGCAGAACATTGGACTCCTGCATTCAGAGTCAGTCCTCTCTTCTCTCCTCTCTCTTCAGGCCCTCACTCGGGTTAAGCTCAACTTTTTGGATCAGATCGCAAAGTTCTGGGAGCTGCAGGGATCAAAGATCCGATTCCCTCATGTGGAGAGAAAAGTTTTGGACCTCTATCAGCTCAGCAAGGTAAAACTAGAGCAGCCGTACTAATCGTATAACGTGGATTTAAGGCAGAGATTTTTTTGTTGTATGCTGGGGGAAAAAAAACAAAACTTATTTGTGTTTCAGATTGTGTCGGCTGAGGGTGGCTTTGAGACCGTTTGTAAAGAGAAGAGGTGGTCCAAGGTGGCCAGCCGAATGGGCTTCCCGTCCGGGAAAGGCACCGGCTCGCTGCTGCGCTCCCACTATGAGAGGATCCTTTATCCCTATGAACTCTTCCAGTCTGGGGCCACACTCACTGTAAGTGGTGGACAAGACAACATATTCTGACGACGTTCTATAAAGCAGCACAGTAGCAATCTTGGGGTCGGTTTTGTCAGAAAAACCAACCCCAATTTGACCTGAATCTGTGCATTCTGTTCCTGTTTGCACCATCCACATGACATATACAAAATATATTATATTATTATTATATTATATAACTTTGAAAAGCTGCAGTAAGTGGACATTTTGTAAGTGGGTGTTGTTATTTGATTACTTTACTTCTAATTCCCCAATGAGCCAAATGTGTTTTGGATTTTTCCAGCATTTCCTTCTCGAATTTCAGTCTCAGATCAATTCATATCGTGGCACAGCGACTAAACTTGGCCTGACCAAATAAAACATGTTGCAGACAGTGTACAGCAGTAATAATAGCCTTGTTTCTTCAAAGCCTTGGAATGGATAGATCTTAAAAGCTTTTCCCAAAACCTGATTTCTTTTCACTCCTCACTCCTTTCAGGGCATCCAGCGGCTATACGAGGAAGGAGATGATGGGGAAGAACTGGATGAGGGAGTTGGGGAGGAGGCGGTGGAGGAAGACGAGCAAGATGAGGAGGACGATAAGGAGAAAGATGGGGAGGAAGATGGGATGCAAACCAAAGACCGGCTTCTGCCTGAGAGACGCTCCAGGCGCCTTAAGTCTGAGGTAAACTAGAAGGAAGTGTTGATATCTGAAAAAGTTTTATCATTTGGCCAAGCCTGATGTTAGAAGTGTGATAAACTCTTTATGTAATAACATATTTAATCAGAGCAGATATTTCCCCAAACAAAAGTTTATTCCTTTTGCATTCACTCCTTTTGCTTTAAGCATCCCTCTCCAGTTTCTCCAACTGTGGCAGGCATGTTCCCCCAGAGGCCATCTTAACATTTGGCCTTTTATCAGGATCGCTCTGTTTCACAGTCTGCTGCTGTTGTTGTTGCTGTGCTTGTCTAGAGGGAAAACAAGGAGCCAAAAGGCCTGAAGATCTTTGGTACAAGTCCCAAGATGGTAGGCTTGGAGATCGTATCAGCCGGTAAGGATCATTTTTGCTTAACCTGTAATTTTACAGCTGACGCAGGCACTAAGCAATACATCCGAAGTGTAACTGTGAGTTTCTCTTCTTTTTTTCCCCTTTCTCTCAGATGATGGATTCAACAAGAAACAGCGTCACCTCAAAGCCCAGGCCTTTGCCATCAAAATGCGACCGCGCAAGGAGACCCTGGAGGTCAACTTTGTGAGTGCCAGCTTTGATTGTGTTTGCCATGGTTCGGGTTGTATTTCTGGGAAACTCCGGGCGTGACCATCCGCTCTATGTTCTGTGGCACTGATCCCCCAGATTGATCTCTACCTCTGCCTGGTGTGCGGACGGGGCGATGAGGAGGACCGGCTCCTGCTGTGTGACGGCTGCGATGACAGCTACCATACCTTCTGCCTGATCCCGCCTCTACAGGATGTGCCCAAGGGGGACTGGCGATGCCCAAAGTGTGTTGCTGAGGTAAGGTTTATTTCCTGAATCCTTTCCATTAGAGATGTTCCCTTCTTTATGCATACTCCACATGATATAAATCCCTATTACACTGAATGTGATCTTCCCTCACAGGAGTGCAGTAAGCCCAGAGAGGCATTCGGCTTTGAGCAGGCAGTGAGGGAGTACAGTCTCCAGAGCTTTGGAGAAATGGCCGACCAATTCAAGTCTGACTACTTCAACATGCCTGTTCATGTATGTAAAATCCCCTCAGTGAGATAGAATATGTGAACTGTAAACATGACGCCAACTCCGTCACTCGCTTATGCTTTAACGATTGGAGGTTAAATGTGTCGCTCACTGACTTTTCACTGAGATAAGGCACAGGGATTTCATTATTTCCGCCCTGTGCTCCCAGATGGTCCCCACCGAGTTGGTGGAGAAAGAGTTCTGGCGCCTGGTCAGCAGCATCGAGGAGGATGTCATCGTAGAGTACGGAGCTGACATCAGCTCGAAGGAGGTGGGCAGCGGATTTCCTGTCCGTGACGGTAAAAGGAGGCTGCTGGGAGATGAGGAGGTGAGACGATTGTTGTGTCGTTTATATGTTCTACTTTTGTTGTCCGAGAGAAAGCTCTCCTTTTTCTGTTTTAACGCCCTGAAGTGAAAGAAAGCACTTTGTTCCCTCTGCTTTTAGGAGTATGCCAACTCAGGCTGGAACCTGAACAACATGCCAGTGCTGGAGCAGTCGGTGCTCACCCACATCAACGTCGACATCTCGGGCATGAAGGTGCCCTGGCTCTATGTTGGAATGTGTTTCTCCTCTTTCTGCTGGCACATCGAGGACCACTGGAGTTACTCCATCAACTTCCTGCACTGGTGAGAACGGAGGACGTGCGACACTTTAGTTACCACACTATTAAAAGCGCACAAAAAAAAATCGCTGACAACAGGAAAAGTCAAATTAATTGAATTATTCATGCATCAGAACTAACTGTTCTGTTCAACTTGCGTGTCGCTCTGAATAAGAGCATCAGCGAAGTGTATTTAATGTTAATTTATTCCTCTGTTCTCCAGGGGTGAACCCAAGACTTGGTACGGAGTGCCAGCCTCTGCAGCAGAGCAGCTGGAGGCCGTAATGAAAAAGTTGGCTCCGGAGCTGTTTGACTCGCAGCCTGACCTCCTCCATCAACTGGTCACCATCATGAATCCCAATGTCCTCATGGAACATGGTGTCCCTGTACGTAGTCTGAGCCTGGGGTGGATATTGGACCTGATTTTTAGATAATGCTCATGTGTTGATGTTTATTATTATTGTGAATTCCCCCCCTTCAGGTGTACAGGACCAATCAGTGTGCAGGGGAGTTTGTGGTCACCTTCCCCAGGGCGTACCACAGCGGCTTCAACCAGGGCTACAACTTTGCAGAGGCTGTGAACTTCTGCACCGCTGACTGGGTGAGGCAAAAGTTAATTTATCCTTCCACTTTAAAAACACTTATTTTCGTCGAACGTGGGTGTTCACCTCTCACACGTACCCTTCTTTAGTTACCCATGGGTCGTCAGTGCGTGGCCCATTACAGACGCCTCCACCGGTACTGCGTCTTCTCCCACGAGGAGCTCCTGTGTAAGATGGCTGCTGATCCAGAGAGTCTCGACGTGGAGCTGGCCGCTGCTGTCTTCAAGGAGATGGGAGAAATGATGGAGGAGGAGACGAAACTGAGACAGGCTGTCCAAGAAATCGTGAGTCTTTCTTGTTTGTTTTGTTTTTTGGCATGTAGTAAGTTGTTGGCCAGTGACATAATTGGACTCTGTGCGTTTCACAATATATTTAAGGATGGCATCATCGCTTTTCGTTTCCTCATCTACAGGGAGTGCTGTCCTCAGAGCAGGAGGTGTTTGAACTTTTACCCGACGACGAGCGTCAGTGTTACAAGTGTAAGACGACGTGTTTCCTGTCCGCGCTGACGTGTTCCTGCAGCCCTGAGCGACTGGTGTGTCTCCACCACGCAGCAGATCTCTGTGACTGTCCACACGGCAACAAGTGTCTGCGGTGAGAAATCTGTTTATTTATATAAGAAATCGAATTTATCGTGTCATAAGCTTGATATTTTGTCGGGTTTTAGGCTCGTGTTACACTACACTCTACGTTTACATGACCGTGTTTACTGTGTTCTCAAGTAGATATCTGCACAATATATTTAAGGTATCGCTACGATCTGGAGGAGTTTCCATCCATGCTGTACGGGGTCAAGACACGGGCTCAGTCTTACGACACGTGGTCAAAGAGGGTCACTGAAGCTTTGGCTGCTGACCAGAAAAACAAGAAAGGTTTTATACTTCTTACTAAACGTATACACGTTGCAAAACATATTGTGTTTTTTCTGGTGGACTCGCTTTACATGATTGTTTTTGTTCCACGTGTATTATAGATCTCATTGAGCTCAAGGTTTTGCTGGAAGATGCAGAGGACAGGAAGTATCCCGAGAAAGCTTTGTTCCGTCGCCTGAGGGAGATGGTCAAAGAGGCGGAGACGTGCTCCTCCGTAGCTCAGCTGCTGCTAAGCCGCAAACAGAGGCACAGGTTAGCAGACATCACACAAGCGATCTACTGACTGTCCAGCATGTCCACACACTTTGAACTAAACCATCACTCTTTTTTTTTTTTTCATGTGTGTCTCCAGCAGCCGTCTGCGCTCCGAAAGCAGTCGCAACCGCACCAAACTGACCGTGGACGAGCTCAAGGCATTTGTGGATCAGCTCTACAGACTGCCGTGCATCATCAGCCAGGCTCGACAAGTCAAAGTAAGTCACCTTAATGAAAGACAGTTGACACTTTAATTTCTCTTTTCTTTTATTGTTTTCCCTTCCTCTTATAATCCTCCCTCTTTCACCGTCACAAAACTCTCCTTTCTTTTCTTCCGTCGCCTCCCGTCTCCAGGAGTTACTCGAGAATGTGGAGGACTTCCACGAGCGAGCCCAGGTGGCGCTGTCAGACGAAATGCCCGATTCCTCCAAGCTGCAGGCACTGCTGGACCTCGGTAGCGGCCTGGATGTAGAGCTGCCAGAGCTGCCCCGACTGAAACAGGAGCTCCAGCAGGCCCGCTGGCTCGACGAGGTGGGCTCTCACACACAAACACACCTTCAGCCTGTTTGTGCTGCTGTCTGTCGGAGTTGTTGTTATTGTGTGGCCCTTGATGTAACATGTGCTGTCCTTGTCATGCCCCACAGGTGCGTGTCACCCTGGCCGAGCCTCACCGTGTCACCCTGGAGTTAATGAAGAGGCTGATAGATTCCGGCGTGGGCCTGGCTCCTCACCACGCCGTGGAGAAAGCCATGGCCGAACTGCAAGAGATCCTCACTGTCTCGGAGAGATGGGAGGATAAAGCCCGTGCCTGCCTGCAGGCCAGGTAACAATGCTCTTATACAGATACCCTAACCCAAACACACTTTCATACATTGCTGCTTATCGTTTGCCAAACACTATCAGAGTTAGAGACATGTAACTTTTATAAAAGTCTTATTTGTTCTTCTTCTATAACCCCAGACCTCGACACAGTATGGTGACCTTGGAGAGCATTGTGCTGGAAGCTAGGAACATCCCAGCTTACCTGCCTAATATTTTGGCCCTGCGAGAGGCCCTCCAGAAGGCCAAGGACTGGACATCTAAGGTGGAAGCCATTCAGGTACTGTCTATTTTTACACTGTGTTATTTAAAAGCCCTTTTAACCCATATCTGAAACCACGTGTCTTCTCGAGGACCTTTTGATTAACCTGTATCTCACTGCTCTGAAAAAAAGCATCGGCTAAACTCTCTCTCCCCCTGTGCATCCATCTCACACAGAGCGGCGGTAGCTATGCTTACCTGGAGCAGCTGGAGAGCCTGCTGGCCAGGGGTCGCTCCATCCCTGTCCGGCTTGATCCTTTGGCACAGGTGGAGTCTCAGGTGGCTGCGGCTCGAGCCTGGAGGGAGAGGACCGCTCGCACCTTCCTCAAGAAGAACTCCACGTACACACTGCTCCAGGTGACTCATTGTGAAAAAAGTTAATTTGATGCCTGCTCTTAAAAGTCTAGTCGAGACCGCAAAGGCAAATAAATGTTTTGGAGTTTCTAGATCACATATTTTTACCAAGGTTCAACAAGATCGGTGATGTCTTGCGATGAGAAAATTGATGAATAGATTCTGGAAGCGGAATAAAAACTCTTGTTGCCACCTCGTGCACCTCTTCTTTTAGGTCCTCAGCCCTCGTATGGACATCGGAGTCTACGGCAACAGCAAGAGCAAGAGAAAACGCGCCAAGGAGCTCATGGAAAAGGAAAGGGGAGGCTTCGACCCGGACGCCCTGAGCGACCTTGAGGAGAGTCTCGAAGAGGTGCGAGACCCTTCCAGTGTGGTATCAGCCTTCAAAGCCAAAGAGCAGAAAGAAGTAGAGTCCATCCACTCGCTCCGCGCTGCCAATTTAGCCAAGATGGCCATGGCCGACCGAATCGAGGAGGTCAAGTTCTGCCTGTGTCGAAAGACGGCCAGCGGCTTCATGTTGCAGTGCGAGCTTTGTAAGGACTGGTTCCACGGGGCGTGCGTGCCTCTGCCCAAGACGGGAACTCAGAAAAAGCTAGGCGTGGGTTGGCAGAGCAACAGCAAAGACTCCAAATTCCTGTGTCCGCTGTGTCAGCGGTCGAGGAGGCCGAGATTAGAGACCATCCTGTCGCTGTTGGTGTCGCTGCAGAAGCTGCCGGTGCGTCTGCCTGAAGGAGAAGCCCTCCAGTGTTTGACAGAGAGGGCAATGAGCTGGCAGGTACGCACAGGAAACACTCAGTATTTCTTCATTTTGACCACTTCCATTTCACTGGTTTGCTTTTGACATATACTAAACACTACTTACTGTCGTACTAGGACCAAGCTCGTCGAGCTTTGGCAACGGAGGAGCTGTCCTCAGCCCTGGCAAAGCTGTCTGTGCTGAGCCAGCGCATGGTGGAGCAGGCTGCGAGGGAGAAAACCGAGAAGATCATCAATGCCGAGCTGCAGAAAGCCGCTGCCAATCCTGACTTGCAGGTACTTTAGACTTAGAGTTTTAATTTCTGTTCTAACACAGTACAGAAGTAAGACTCCTGAGATCCTGGTGCATATTGTAGTTCTTGCGGCATCTACTGCAATTTTGACTGTAAACATAGAATACACCAGATGGGGGCACTAATGTGTAAACATGAAACAGAGTCTAAGGATCGGAGTCACAGGCAACAGATGGTCTACAGAATTTTCTGTATATATTTTGTTGATTGTCCAACAATGATGTATTATTTAATTTTGAGCGTATAAATATAGGAAACATTTGCGACATTAAATGTGTGTGTGTTGTTCCGTAGGGACACATCCAGACGTTTCAGCAGTCAGGTTTCAGCAGAGCCACGTCGCCTCGCCAGTCCGTGGACTACGACGATGAGGAGACAGACTCGGACGAGGACATCAGGGAGACCTACGGTTATGACATGAAGGTACGCGAGGCAGAAATTCAAGATCCGTTTAAGTCGATTTTTTTTTTTCTTAATCCCCCTTCCTCGTTTTGCAGGACCCTGGAGAGGTGAAGCCCTACCTGTTCTGCGACGAGGAGATTCCTGTCAAGTCCGAAGAAGTGGTCAGTCACATGTGGCCAGCTGTGACGCCCTCCTTCTGCGCAGAACATGCCTACTCCTCAGCCTCCAAATCCTGTGTGCAAAGTGAGGCCACATTCATTTTACTGATTACTGTTGCTTTGGGTCTACCTACCCGTCATCCCCTGTTGTTTTTGTGCATAAATGATTCAAGGACAGTTATTTATTTGAGCACTTGGAACACACTCTTTCGAGAGATTCCATTTTGCTGATTTCCTCGTCTCATACTGAAAACATTTGCATTTCAGACGTAAATACGCCCAGAAAGCAGCCCAGGAAGACCCCCCTGGTACCTCGTAGCCTGGAGCCACCAGTGCTCGAGCTGTCTCCGCAAGCTAAGGCCCAGCTGGAGGAGCTGATGATGCTGGGAGACCTGCTGGAGGTGTCCCTGGATGAGACCCAGCACATCTGGAGGATCCTGCAGGCCACGCACCCCCCCTCTGAGGAGAGATTCCTGCAGGTCATGGAGGTAGGGAGGTCATCCATTATGCAACCTGATTGCGCAGCTGGACCCCCATGGCAAATGGCTGGACAGTGACTACACATCGGGTTTGGGTTTGAATCAATCGTTCTGGTTGGTTCTGATGTTGTGAATAGACATAAACATAATAATAGTGATACTCATTTCATCTTTCCTTCTTCTCCTACAGCCCGACGACTCTCTGATGGAGAAGCCCTTGAAGATCAAACTTAAAGACTCAGAGAAGAAGAGGAAACGAAAGCTAGAAAGAGCCGAGCACCACCACATGCTGATGGCCGCTGCCGTCGGCGGGGTTTCAGGATTGGGCGATATGCGACCAGCCAAGTCCAAAGAACTGAAAAGGGTGGGTCTGGAACTGGGTCTCGGGGGCAAACCCAAGAAGAAGAAGCTCAAACTCAACCTGGACAAGAACCGGGAGATGAAGCAGCTGGCTAAGCGGCTAGCCAAGGAGGAGAAGGAGAGGAAGAGGAAGGAGAAGGCAGTGGCCAAGGCGGAGGCTATCAGAGAGGGTCTGGAGAAGAGGAAAGAGAAGAAGATTCTTGACATTCCCTCCAAGTATGACTGGTCCGGGGCCGAGGACTCCAACGACGAGAACGCTGTGTGTGCAGCCAAGAACTGCCAGAGACCCTGTAAAGACAAGGTGAGGACTCATCACGACATTGGCCAAAATATTTGTGTTTTGGTAATGAAATACATCTTTTCCCACAACATACAAGTTGAGCTCCGGCACTTTCAGATCAAGATTTGTGTTGACAAGAGGTTGAGTTACAGTAAAAGAGGAACAAGGGGTGAATCATAGATGATTGATAAACACAGCTACAGTTTAGCAATTAACAGAGGTCAAAGGCAGTCCATGTGATTGTGCACCTGTTTTAAACTCAAAGGTCTGTATCTTTTGAAAACATAATTTTATTTAAAGGCATGTATTGACGAGGAATACGGACAAAATTCACGTGATTATCTCAGCATTATCTACTATTGACATGTTGAAATTGCACTCCCTGATGTCGAGTCAAGAACAACCGCAACGAATCCTTATTTACATTTTCCAGTTGTCTGCATATTATCTTTATTCATCGATCTGCAAAGTGTGAAAAAATGCCCGAGGAGGCACATTCAGATGTGCTATAAACCAAAGACATTGACTTTACAGTGATATGAAGCAAATCCTTTCACTGGAGACACTAGAACTGGAGTGGTTTAGGCCACTAACTGTCAAAACAATTTCCAGTTTAATAATTGAAATAATTGATTAATTAATAAATCTCCTCAGCCACGTATGATGTCACACTGACAATTTAGTTAACTCGCTCTTGTAATCATTCACATTTATGCTTGTGAAGCACAGATCCTCGATGTAAGAAGCTTGTTCTAATACTATTATTTGAAGAGATGATAGAGAGACAGCCTTACACGGAGCTGGATTATGCATTGAAGGTATTAAAATCTGGATATCAGACGGCCTGTAGAGATGTCTCACAAAATGCAATGATTAGAGAGTTATGCACACAAGTTCACTCTGAGTAACACCTCCCTGCTGCAGTCACTGCAGGCTGTAAATAGTTGGGTTTTTTTGTATTGTATTTTCTTTCCTAAAATTATGTGTGAGCACTGTTTTACTAATATCATGGACTTTTATGTAGCGTGCAGGCTGACCTAATGAAATCAGACATGATGCTGTGTTAAGATGCAGCTGTTCTCGCTGTTAGAGGGCCCTGATGTTGGCCTTGACAATCGTTGATCTTCCTCACAGACACAGTCGAGATAGGCAATAAATTCTGGTTGATACTTTCATCTCAGGAAGTCGGCCTCGAAAACTCCAGACACCCAGGTGTCTCCAGGTGCATGACACAGGTTTTTTTGAGTTAATAACGAACACTTCTCGAAATGAACACTGTAGAACTTTATTGAATATCAACAGCTGATAACAGAACTGGAACACCTTAAAGAGAGTTACACATAACGTATTAACAGGACACAGGCGATCCTGTCGTCCTTTTCGGAAACGGCACGGCACACCATCCCACCGAGTTAACCAGTGGCCAGGCTGCTTCCCCTGTGTGTCAGCGAGGGCAGCCAATCAGAGCTGAGGGACTGGGAGGCATGCAGCTCTGTGGGTGGAGTAAAGGTGATGAAACCGTGAGGGTGCTGCTCTAAACTAGTGCAACGGCACCTGATGTACGGATGATGTTGTGTCTACTTATGATTGAATTTAATGGGCGGCTGCGGCTCAGGAGGTAGAGCGGATCGTCCACTAATCAGATGATCGGTGGTTCGATCCCCGTCTCCTCCAGTCTGCATGTCGAAGTGTCCTCCAAATTGCTCCCGAAGGCTGCGCCATTGGTGTGTGAATGCGTATGAATGGTTAGCCTCCTACAACTGATGAGCAGTTGGCACCTTGCATTGGCAGCCAGTGCCATCAGTGTATGAATGTGTATGAATGGATGATTGAGATATGTAGTGTAAAAGAGCTTCGAGTGGTCGGAGGACTAGAAAGTATCCAATCCAATCCAATTTATTTATATTTATATATATATTTATGATTTTAGCAAACACAGGGTTTCCAAAGTGCTGCACAATACGATAGAACACAATGAATAACAATATAGAAACACAACAAAACATCAAGTAGGTAATAGAAAGATAGAAAACAATACAAATAAAATGAATAAAAGGCACTAGATAAAAAAATAAATAAAAACAGACAAAAATAAACATGTAAATAACAAAATGCATGTATGCACATAAAATCAACCATCTACATGGTGTTAAAAGTACAGTCCATTTACCATTTAATCCAGGACTCAAGCTGTCTGTCTCTACATATTAGCCTTTTAGCACCCATACCTCTTGCCCAGTGCATGCTGGGATGATATTGAGGCCTTTTAACTTTGAACAGGATCACCTGAAATAGAAGAATATATAATAACATGACATGTGTTACTTACTTATACCTTATCCTGTCCTGGGGATACTTTAAAACTTTTCAGTATTTGAATGCTGTGTAGAAAATACGTGACACTTGTATATATTTAGATAGAAAGAGTTCAAGCAGTCCAGTGTGTTTCCAAGATCATCTACAGTCCATCGGTTGTTTTATTTTGGCTTTGTATTCAGTGTATTATATCAATCAAACAATGACCCACTTGAAGCTTGAACATTCTGTTAAAAATTACACACAGATGATGTTTTTTCTAGAATTTTGTGCCATGCTTGACAAACCACTGCCACGTTTTTTTTTTTGTTTTGTTTTTTTTTGTCCGTCCGTGTGTGTTCTCAGGTGGACTGGGTGCAGTGCGACGGCGGCTGCGACGAGTGGTTCCACCAGGTGTGCGTGGGCGTGTCCTGCGAGATGGCGGAGAACGAAGACTACATCTGCATGGACTGCTCCCGGAAGGCCATGGCGGCGAGCGGAGGAACGGTGACCGTGGAGGAGGTGGCGGAGGAGAGCGTCGTAGTGCTGGCGACATCGATGTGCGGCGGCATTCAGAGCCTGCCGTCGTCGTCCATCGTGGCCTCGTGGTCTCACGTGCCCACCTCCGCCTCGCATATAAACCCAGCTACTTTACACCATCAGCAGCAGCAGCAGCAAGAGCCTCAGCAGGGCAGTTAGCGCTAAGAAAAACAACAGCCTAGGACTGAGTTTGAATGCTGTACCTCACACAATGAGCATAACACAAAACCTAGTATCCAGGCTAGCGTTTCAACCTCTCAACCTAAAGGACTGCACAAGAATCCGAGGGACAGAATGTCCCTTTGTGAGTGAGCTGGGGAGAAGGAGGACAAAACCAGGTAACTGCCTGGAGTATGGAGGACAAGGAAAAAAAGCAAACTTTCGTCTGGATGGCAGAGAAGACTCTTACTGTCACTGTGTGGCTTCAGCAATGACAAACTCTCTCTCTCCCAGTGCTAAGATGTGTTGACAAGACGTCTACAACAGATTTAGATCTAGAAACATCCACCAGCTACTTCCTGGTCCTCCCCTTGAACAATAATAAGTCATGGGTGAACTTCTTCCAGTCCAACACCCAATTTACTCCAGCTGTTGTGTCCAGTGCAAACGAAGCAAATAAACACATAATGTCCCCCAGTCGTGTTTTACCGGACATCCTGAAACGCTCGCTCTACCCTCCGCCTGGCTCCTCAGACTCTTAACATCTCAATATGTAGGACTCCAGATTAGGAAACACAAATGGTTGTAATGTAGTGGAATTATTTATAATGTACATACTTTTAAGCAATTAAAAAAAAAAATGGATTGTGGCTTTTTTTTGTTTTGTTTTCTCACCTTTAATAAACTATTCCTAGTCAAATGATTGATAATTGTGATGATTTTTTTATTTTAATTTTTTTGTCTCTGAATAACAAAAGATTCTCACAAACGAAACGTAGCATTGGTCCTTTACTTAGCCCGAGTGTCAGAATTTGACCCACCAATCATGCTGAGGGCTCCGCGGTGACTTATGGCCGCGTCACTGAGAGGTTGATTGATTACAAGTGGCAAGTTAAGCTTCACATTTCCTGTGTTACTCATTAAGCTCAATTAGTGGGGAGATGTGGAAGCATGTTGTGGAGCTCCGTAATGAGGACTTACATGCTGTATTCCATGTCGCGTGTTCGACTCAATTATGCCCCGTGCTTCACACGACATGTATGAATTTGATAACGGCTTACCTTATCTCAAATGTCTTCCACTCATTTCTGATCCTTGACTTATTCGCTCAGTTGTAGTTGTGGAAAAAGAAAAAGAATATCTGTATTTGCAGAAATGCAACTGTGGGTGGGGGCTTTGGTGTGTGTGTGTGTGTGTGTGTGTGTGTGTATTTCTAACTCCGTTGAGTTAAATCCGGTGTGAACTGACCTCAGCTGCTTTTTTTGTGACTCACCTCTGTTACCCGTCTGACCAGGGGGAGTTGGAAATATGCACTCACAAGGGGCTGCGAGGCATCAACAAAACGAAATGTAACGGCACATAATACATTACATAACATTTGCTCTGTCATCTCATGCCATTATATCTCCATCGCCTGCTGCTTGTTGTGTCTCTGAGTTGAATTTATGACTCAAACTGTCTTAGTGTTCACAGAAACCTCCTCGTCATCACTTTATAGCGCTGCTTACAGTTTTGTTTCTGTGAATTTCTTTTTGATTTGACAATGCAAGACGCGCACGCACACACACACACTCTTCATGGCTGCCTTTATCACTCATACTGTTAAATCAGCAACACCTGATGCAGGTGTATTTCTTTGTCAGATTCACAGTTTATCCTTTCACAGGATGGAGAATTCCAGCATTTCCCTCTCATTTTTCCACACTTCCTTTCAGCATAACGTGCATCTGCCCCTTCCATCAAATTGCCTCAATTAACACTACCACTTCCCGATTGATCCCAACTATGAAATTGACATCAGACATGAAATTAGGATGTACTGCATTTTAAAAATGAAACACAAAATCTAATCCTTATTATCACAGTTCTTCTCTTTCATAAAAACCTCTATCTCCTTATGATTTCTGCAGGAATTCCCTAAAAGTGTACATTCAGAGATGTAATTACATCATTTCAATATTTTTTATGACACATTTTTTTGCCCTCTGCAGCAGAAATGGTAGTTGCCATCTTTCTGGATCCACCTTGTATTATCTGTGAAATCTTGGCAGGTCATGTGTGTTTGCTCTGAAACGGGCAGAAGAAAGGGAAAGAACACGGAGGCTGGCCCAAGTTTAGCATTACAAGCCCCCGCCCCTCACTCCGGTCATGTTAAATACTAAAACCTGAGCATCTACAGATAAACCTCCAGAGACTGCTTCAGCACTGAGCACGAGAGTTACGACAGAAGACCAATGAAAGGTAAGTTGTAAAGTATTTTTTGTCTTTGTCGAAGGTTAGGATAAGGATTGCATTTGCATTGAAATTGATGCAGTGCATAATACATGCAAACCTTTCGTGTGTTTGTGTTTTCAGGTAAATCATTCAGCATGCATGCTCCTTTTCTATCTATGCAGTTGCATAGCAAAACTACGTTTGGTGCCCACTGCAGCTGCAACTGTTTGTTCTGTGATGCCCTGCTTAAAGGGCATCTTGACTGTTATTGAGGGGACGGAACAACCAGCACCAACCAGACCTAACCGAAACTGCTGCAATCCTCCTCTCCTCCCTGTCTGTCTGTTCTGTAGGAGACGCTGCCAAAGCAGGCCTCCCCAATGGCGCCAGCCAAGCCAAGGGCCTGCTTCCCTCCTCGGAGGAGAAGATGGAGGAGAGGGGCCAGTGGAGCAACAAGATAGAGTTTATTCTGTCAGTCGCCGGCTCCATCATCGGCCTGGGCAACATGTGGCGCTTTCCTTATCTCTGCTACAAGAATGGAGGAGGTGAGTAGAAGATGAAGGGGTTAATGACCCTAAAACTTTAAACCCCAAGACTTGCATAGGGAGTATAAATTCACTAGTGCATGAGTTCAAAACTACTCTAGTCCACTTTTACAATCAACCATGCAGTATACACCTGAGTGCTCCTTTTATGACTCACTTGAGCTCAGGTGAAAGAAATAAAATCACTTATTGATACATCTATTTGCAGTCATACCCCCAGAGAATATTTGCGGACATGCTTGTGTAGCTGCTAAATTGGACGTGCCCCCCCCAACCACCTCTTGCTCCCTCCACGGGGCGGTAAGGTTAGGGTTCAGAGCTGATTGGGGTCAGGCAGCTGTTGTTGCTCCTTGCTCACAGCAGCTGTCCCTGCAGAGAGGCGGAAATCTGAACGCGCCAAACATCCTCGGCCAACCCGGCGGGACATCAAACACAAAAAGGCGAAAAAAGAGAGTGGAGTGTGGCTCAGGTCTACACGAGAGCATTAGAAGTTTTCATCGTGTCGTCTTAGAGCACTAAATACTTTTTAGTGTCTGTTCTTATCAAGAGGCTTCAGTTCAGTTCATGTTTCCCTCTTGTAGTCAAATTATTAATTCTTGTACATAAAATACTTCAACAGTTGCACTTGATCCTACAGGGATTACTTTTGTACTTTAGGTTCATTCAAACTGGCTTCATCTGGTTGACATCACTGTTGTTTAAAGGCAATCTCGTGCAAATGGAAGCTGCTTATTACACTAACATCCATCCATCCATTATATGTGACCACTTCCTCCTCACCAGGGTCATGATAGGGCTGGAGCCTAAACACAGCTAGAAAATAAACATGTAATAGGTAATACATAATAAGTAATAAGTAATCCAAGAAAGAGAGTGAGGGGAGGGATGGGTCAAAGAGAGCTTAAAATAATCTACTTTCTCCATGAAGTTTGCATCTTTCCTCAGAACAATCCACTTTCAGATGATTCAACATGGACCATTTGTCGACATTTAAGCAGATTGACTGTAACTATTGGAGCTGCACTCACATTTCTAGCAGTGTAAGAAGGCCCTGGGTTGTATTTAAGATTTTAGCACCGACCTTGTGTCCCCATTAGTTTCCTCTAGATGTGAGCTGTCGTGGAGATTAAGCGCATTTGCTCAAATATTATGTCACATTGTACTCAACACATTTGAGATACTTTCTTTTCATGGCACTTTCTACTTCTACTCCACCACATAGAGGGAAGAGTTGTGCTATTTACACAACTTCATTTATCTGATAACTTTACTCACTCTTCCATTAAAAATGATTTTTGTACAAAATCTATCTCTAGATCTAATAAAATATGTTTTATTATAACTGTAATTACCCCAAACAGCCAATATATAAATGAATAATTGCAACTATTTGGATTATTGTTACGTTACGTTATTAAGTAATGTTACCTGTGTTGTGAACATTTCTCTGCTGCTGGTGAAGAATGAAATAGAGACTTCTGCCGGCTGACGAGGTTTTTATTTTCTTTGCGAAGAAAAGGTCAATCAACACGCGAGCGGTCAAAGATGAAGAAAGAAAGAGCCCGAGCATGGGGAGACCTAAACATTTATACCTGAGGGACACCCCCCAGCATATGTTTCACATCATTTGTCTGTTGCAGCTATCAGCGCCGTCCCCCGTGGTTGTGCCTTACACCTGGGATGTCCTGCAGGATCTTGTTTTTAGGTGCAAAGTTGAATCTAGACATCACAATTTGCAAACACAGGGTGTCTCTAGTGACTGAAATAAATTGAATTTACCATTAAACCTGCAAAAATGTTTCATGGTTTCAGCTTTATTATTATTATTATTATTATTATTATATTTAAACATACAGTACAAAAAAACCATATTAATAACCCTTTTCTTCTTAATTTCTTCTCAGGTGCATTCCTCATCCCCTACTTGATCTTCTTAATTTCTTCTCAGGTGCATTCCTCATCCCCTACTTGATCTTCCTTTTCGCCTGTGGTGTTCCTGTCTTCTTCCTGGAGATTGCCCTGGGCCAGTACACCAGCGAAGGAGGCATTACTTGCTGGAGAAAAATCAGTCCTTTGTTTGAAGGTAGGTCGGACAGGTGGATGACCTGCGGGCACTATGGGATCCTGGCAAAGCGTATGACAGTTTGGCAAATGTTACGAAGCCGTGATAGAAAAACTGCTCACTGAGGCACTAAAGATGGAGTTTTGTTGTGCTGAAAAATGCCTCCACTGGTTTTGCTGATGTGTTTTTTTTTTACTAAAATGTCATTTCTGCAGGTCTTGGCTATGGAACCCAGGTGATCGTGACTCTCTTGAACTTTTACTACATCATCGTTCTGGCCTGGGGGATTTTCTACCTGTCTTTCTCCTTCTCCTGGGACCTGGCCTGGTCGTCCTGCAACAACACATGGAACACAGGTAACAAACGTTCTTCAAAATGCACCAGAAGTTCCTCCAGTGTTTTTGGTACGTTTAAGAATTTTGACATTTTGCCCTTTTTTTCCCCCTCAGAAAACTGTGTGGAGATTCAGAGGAGAAACAACCAAACAATCGATCTAAACGCCACCTCTCCTGTCATCGAGTTCTGGGAGTGAGTCTTTAGACCGCCTAACCTCTTCTTGGTGATACATCACTGTTCTGAAAATGACAATGATGCATCATCTTTGTGTTTCTTTTCTTGTCTCTGCAGGAGAAGAGCGCTGAGGATTTCCCCAGGCATTGACCACATGGGCTCCCTGAACTGGGACCTGGCCTTGTGCCTGTTTATCGCCTGGGTCATGTGCTACTTCTGCATCTGGAAGGGGGTGAAATCCACAGGAAAGGTTGGTAAGAGGGACCCGAAGTGAAAATACCAGGTGGTAGCTATTTATTTTTGCATTTGCATCAAGGATGACGTCTGGTTATTTATTTTTTCTTTATGGCTTGTTGCTGTGTTGCATATTCAACATCACTGCATGTGTGTGTCTGTATAGGTGGTCTACTTCACTGCGACCTTCCCCTATCTGATGCTGATTGTGCTGTTGATCAGAGGGCTCACCCTGCCTGGTGCTGGGATTGGCATCAAGTTCTACCTTTATCCAGACCTGGGACGTCTGGCGGACCCGCAGGTATCATGATGTCAAACAAACTCCTTCAAAATAAAGCCAAGAATGTATTGATTGATGTGTCTACTTTATAAATCTATCATGGCGGTGTGATTACCTTCAAACAGTCCCTCAACAAAATTCCAAAATGAGGTCCTTTAGAAGATTTAGTGATGTGACACCCCAGGTGCAGGTATCCCATGGTTCTCGGCTGGGGAGCCTAGTTTCTGCTGGGTCCATCTGCTCTCCATGAAAGAGGTGGGGGCTGCAGGGATCAAACACAGGGCCAGGACACCACAGGAACTGTAAACACAAGCTCTACCAGGGCCGAAACGCAGACAGTCGGCTAACCAGCCTTTCCCCCTCTGGGAGGATGAGAAAGTTTTTAACTGGCTCTGCTTGACTCGGACTAGCAACGGTCCAATCAGAAGAGATGCGTCAGAGCCCCTTGGTTAACTTCTCATGTATCTCTAGAATTTTAATCGTCTCATTCTGCTTTAGTAACTCAATGAAGAAAAGTATCTGCACACTCAAATCTAACCATAGTTATTCTTTGTTATTCCCTCCTGCTCTCACTGTATTTATAGAAGGTCGGCTTCTTAATCAGTGTAGAGAAAAATAACCCATGACAGACTTTTAACACTTTACTGTTGTGCAACTACAGTAGTCAATGATTATGCACGCTGGAAGTCAGCACGTGAATTCCTCTGGATTATCTAAACACTGCATGACACGTTTGTGTATAATTTAGCATTGCTTCAGTTTCAGTGGCTTATTTATTTGTTTCTTTTTCCTTTTGTGTGTAAGGTGTGGATGGATGCTGGCACCCAGATCTTCTTTTCATACGCCATCTGTATAGGGTCCCTAACTGCTCTGGGAAGCTACAACAAATACAACAATAACTGCTACAGGTAGATTAAGCAATCTCGTTTTACATGCTCATCTCGTGATTGCCTGCGTGAATCTGAAACTTGAAACAATGTCACTCTGTGTTGCAGAGATTGCTTGTCGCTGTGCTTCCTGAACAGTGGCACCAGTTTTGTGGCAGGCTTCGCGATCTTCTCCATCCTGGGTTTCATGTCTTATGAACAGAATGTTCCCATCTCAGAAGTGGCTGAATCCGGTGAGACAGCTGTATTTCAAGTTTTAGAGAAAGGGGAATAAAATGGTAATATACCCTTTTGGCTAATATTTTATTTGAACATTTGTTTAATTTATCTTTAATAGGTCCTGGATTGGCTTTCATAGCTTACCCTCGTGCCGTGTCCATGATGCCTTTTTCTCCTGTGTGGGCCGCTCTCTTCTTCATCATGATTGTTTTTCTGGGGCTTGACAGTCAGGTAGAGACTTAGTGTAACACACACTGTTTTTCACAATGATACTAATTACTGAACAAATGCAGCGTGATTTGATATTAAATTGAGGAAAAAAAAGACATTTTAGAATGATTTAAAACTTTTTTTTTGCTCTCGTTCTACATTTGCAGTGTTTGCCGGTTTAAATTCCTCTAAATTGAGGTTAACGGAGCGGCTCTTTTCTTCATTCTAGCTGAAAAAAAAAAGATTTCATTCATTTTTCTGTGCTTCCTTCTCTCGCCTTTCTCTTTTCTTCACATCTCACATCAGTTTGTGTGTGTGGAGAGCCTTGTGACGGCGCTGGTTGACATGTACCCCGCTGTGTTCAGACGTAAAAACCGCAGGGAGCTCTTCCTGCTAGCTGTCAGCCTCTTCTCTTTCTTCATGGGCCTCATCATGCTGATGGAGGTAGGGGTCATACTGTGGGACCACACACACACACACACACACACATACAGATGCAAGCTGTACATACACAGATGCATGCACAGAGACAAAGATCTGGAAGCATAAACTCGGGTTTCAGTGCAGTTTTTTAAAAAGATCATATTTGTACAGTTAGTGTCTTTTAATCTTATTACTGAAGGTGTTTTCCCCTCATTGCATGTTCCCTAACAGAGTCTATATTCACTGAATCTTAATACACTCAAATCAGGCTGTTGCTGTTGGGTGGGAGGGGGTTGCACCTGGTAGTTTTGATGCTTTTTTTTTTCTGCTGAAATAAACTTTTTACGGAGTCCAACATAGTTGACATGGTTTCACCTCTGCACAGCTGGAAACATGAATGCTCTGCAGAGGTGTCAACAAGTCATCATTTTGTAAGTACAAGCCAGTCAAAGGTTTTATGCAGCATGTCTCAGGTGAGTCTCAAGTGTTGTTATCGCAACGCTAAAGTCACACCTTCAGTTTTTCGGACGTCAAGCATTCAAGCATTTCAAGTTTCTTTTATAAGCTGTGTGTAATAACCATGGTAATAACCAATACTATGTTTAATGAAATCTACATTGCATTGCAAAAGAAGTAGTAGTAGCTGCAAACAAATAATGTCAAGCTGTTTGATGCTTCACCTCGTCAACATACAGTACCTGTTCTTGCCACATGAAATAATCCCCTGACATGTACTTAAAATTCTCCACAACAATACACGATTATAGACACGTCAGATATTTAAACCCAGACAAGTCAAAATCCTAGGAGAGGAAGATTTTCTGATTTTTGTTTTTTATTACTGTACATGCAAAGTCAGAAAAGTTGGGATAAGGAAAAGATAAGTGAGTTTATTTCTTCTGTCTTTCGTTTGGTTTGTGTGTGGCTAGAGGTCAATTTCTAACACAGGGAGCACAAATTCAAATTTAAACTGTCGTTTAATTAGGTTATTTAATGAACTGTCACTGTGTAACAGGGACTCAGTTCTTTATATCTCTCTCTTTGCAGGGGGGCATGTACGTCTTCCAGCTGTTTGATTACTATGCAGCCAGTGGCATGTGTCTTCTCTTCATGGCCATCTTTGAGACTGTCTGCATCGCATGGGTCTATGGTAAGACAGTCCTTAAACATAAAAGACTTGAATTCATTGGTAATTATGGAGCATATAATTGTTTTAATCAAGCATAGAGTATTGTATGCTAATTATAATGGCAGACATCCCTATTCAGCTATAATTTTTTTAGGATGCAGCATGGAGAAAAATGTCTTCTCTGTGTTTTTTCAGGTGCAGACCGCTTTTATGACAACATTGAGGACATGATTGGCTACCGCCCAGGACCTTACATCAAGTACTGTTGGTTGTTCTTCACCCCAGCCACGTGCATTGTGAGTAACAACAAACTAATCGAGTAGCTTTCCAGGCTTTCCAAAAATCACAAAGGCTGACAGCGGCTGAGGCCTCTGTTAAACTCTTCTTGCAGAAATGTATTTTTGCCGAACAATATTTGTCTACTTGTCTCTCCAGGGTACCTTTGCCTTCTCCCTCATCAAATACACTCCTCTAAAATACAACAATGAGTATGTGTACCCGTGGTGGGGCTATGTCATTGGCTGGCTGCTTGCTCTGTCCTCCATGGTCTGCATCCCGCTTTGGATGGTGTACAAGATCAGCACCACCCAGGGGACACTCAAAGAGGTAAGAGTTAATCCTTGTGATTTAAATGATTTGTTAAATCAGACTTCCTGTGGACTCCAACCCTTCTGGTCTTGTAGAATTTGTTCAGTAACACAGATGTATCTTTCGACAGCGCATCCAGCTGCTCATCACACCATCCGACAAGCTACCCAAAACCAAGAGGGAGCAGGAGAGGTTACTGGCCATCTTTGCTCCTGGAGGCGATGCCAACTTGACTACAAATGGCTACTATCCTGTCTCAGAGAGAGACTCCAACTTATGAGGCCCCCGGTGGTGATGTGTATGGGAAAAGACACGGAGTGGGTTTTGGTTCCATCCTTCACTTGCTGCACCCTCACCTCCATCCCAAAGATCACAGCAGGGAGAAATACAATAACGTGTCGAATCATCTACTTTAATACACAACAGATATGGAGGACTCAGGAGATAAAATAGGCCTACAGTGTGTTGGGTTTGGCAGTTCCTGTACATTTCAGGGACGGCAGTAACGTGACGAAAGAAGGATAAAGAGAAAGAAATATAAATGTCATTTATTGTTTTGTCGTTTTAATGGATTACTTAGAAGTTTTAGAGGGGACAGGGGCATTTTTTTCAGGGACAAAAGTCATTTACTCTCTCCAACTGAAATCTATTAATAAATATTGTTCAGCTCTACATTTCACAGGTGATGAAATGAATGAACTAATTCAAGGTCAGCTGAGTCGGCTTTGTTCTGAAAAAAAAAAATGTTACAGTTTTATAATTGAAGTTAATGGCATTTTCATCACATTCAAAGGTGGAACACACACAGAGGCTCCACCGGGAGTTTGAAAATAAAGTTTGCACAGTGAGGATGTATTTTGTGCAAATATAATGCTAAGACAGCAAAATCAGTAATGGAACAGGTTAAACATTTGTTTCCACTGAGCTACATGTAAGTTACTTTTTGAAGTTTCCTTGTGTATCTGACATCTCTACATGGCTCCTTAGCCATATTTGTATCATATATTGTATTATCATAACTGATTGAGGACATTTTCCTTATTGTATTTACAAGAATTGAAATAAACTGTTTTGCATGAATGGATTGTGTAATGGAAAAATATAATACTGTAGCACTGTAGGACTAACATGACATGTAGTTTCATCTTCTGCGCTGTAACATAATATCACTGTACAAAGAAATGTGAATCTTGTAAGTATGTTTTTAAATAAACATGCAAAATTTCGATGTTGTCTTGACCCATTTTACACGACTGAAGCAATGTTGTCTGAGTACAGTTTGATCTCTCTGGAGAGAGGAAAAAAGGCTCCAATGAAAAGACAATAATGAGATACATCCACTGACAGTATAAAAAAATGGACAGCATATGTGTTATCACCCAGATGTTTCTGAAGAGCTCTTTTGAAAAAATCAAAATCTGTGGCTCAAGCTGCCATCACTTGGCAGTCCCGCTTTTCTAATCTAAAAGCCGTCAAAGATGTGGATCATTGCTGGACCTGAGGCAGGCTGAATGACACCTGGGTGATCATTGCTGGACCTGAGGCAGGCTGAATGACACCTGGGTGCTCAAACAAAGCATCTGTAAAGGACCTAACTGGCTATGCTGTTAATTACATATCATTTCTTAATACACTTTAAACAGACAAGTTAAATGAAAAAAAACTGACTTAGTACAGTTGTCATGAACAGTAAATTATCTACAGAGACCAAAACTGTTTTTTGTACCAGGCTGTAAACATGTTTATTTCTGCTGTGTTGTAAGTTGGATATTTTAAAATGGTTGACTTGTTCTGTAGGCAGGCTCAAGTGGATGTTTGAGGAACTGCAAGTTTTAGCACTTCCATATTGGCTTCACTTCACAGTCACAGAGGTTGCTGCTTGGTTACACCAAGAAAAGTATGTTTAGGATTAAAAGTCTAGATAAAATGTTGTACCATTGTCTTTTTAAATCTATATCCCCCAAGTCCCTCAAACCTCATGAAATCACTGGAGTACACCTTTAACTTTCTGATCATGACTATGCTTGCTCATAATCATATTTTGCTTTATTGGTGACTGTGCTGTGAGCAAAGCAGGGATTGACCGTAGGGATCAGACATCTGAGGGTGCGGCAGTAGCTCAGTCCATAGAGACTTGGGGAACCGGAGGGTGGCTGGTTCAAATCTAGCATGGACCCAAAATATGAAAGGTGGACTGGTAGCTGGAGAGGAGCCAGCTCACCTCCTGAGCAAGGCGCTGAATCCCCCCAACTGCTTGCACCACTCCACCATCTCTCTTCCCACATTTGCATGTCTATGAGCCTTGTACTTGTACTGTACTGTATGTGTGTTTGGGGTTAAAAATGCATGTGAATAAAAAATTTAGTGAAAAAAGTATTTAATAAAGTATATCTTCTTCTTCTAAATGTTGAAAATGTGCACGTTAAAGCATGGGCTAAATCAGAAAAATCTGTCATAGGACAGCTATGGTAAAAACAACAACAAAACAAAATCTAGTGACAAATTCTTTATGAAATGATAAATATGTCACATGTCCTTGTTGTGCACTTGGAGAAGTCTGTTTTTTTTAAAAGGGGTCGCAGTGACTTTAGACATCCACAAAGCTGTGCAGCCACAATGATGGAGCAGTTTTTTGAACCATGTTTTTTTCTAGAATAATTTTTTACCACAGGGTGTCACGCTGGCTCCCGTTCTGCCGGCGAGGCTCCGTGATTGGCTGAAAAAGCGGCTGCGTCACTTTCAACGTGACCCCGGTGACGCCCCGCGCTTTCCCACCATGCAGCGGGTGATGTCCGAGGAAAGATGGCGGAAGGAGGAGCGGCTGATCTGGATACCCAGAGAGGAGAGGTCGCGGCACTGCTGAAAACACAGCTGAGAAAGGGAGACACCTGGTAAGACTTGAGCCGGAAACCCTTTTCGAAGAGGCCCGGTGGCCGTCGGCTCTCTCCGCCGAGGCTGTCAGCGCCGCGGCGGAGGAGAAAGCCGAGGTGACGGGGCCGTGTTGACAGTTAGCTCCGAGCTAGCTGTCAGCTTCATGTGTGTCAGGCTAACGCCGCTATTAAAACAGCCAGTGAACAACAATATTAACGCTAAACACCGTATTCTAGCGGCTATACTCGCTGCCTTTAAATGACCATTTCGCTTTTTTTAGTTTTATCCGCTGACACGAACTCAAACGAGGCTGCTCTAGTTAGCGGGCTAGCAGGCTAATTAGCGAGTCCACCGGAGCCTCCGGAGCGGCTCTTCAGCGGCTTCATCCGTCCGCTTCGGCTAACAAGGGCGGAGTCGAGTTAAAAAGAAGCACCTGTCAGAAATCACAGAGCCAGCTGGCCACACCAGGCGTGCCGGCAACCTGAACTCAAAAGCCTGGCGTCGTCGTAACAGTGCTACAGTTACAAACTATCAATCCGTGTCACGTTAGCCTGGCTCCAAAAGTCAGATTCGTAGCTTTCACCTGCACAACACAAGATTAAAACCACATACATAAAGCTTAAAGTGTCGCATGACCCCTTTGCTTCATCACTCCTTACAGGTACCTTGTGGACAGTCATTGGTTCAAACAGTGGAAGAAATATGTGGGATTTGATAGTTGGGACAAATACCAGATGGGTGACCAGAACGTCTACCCAGGACCGGTCGATAACTCTGGTCTTCTCAGAGGTAAGAGCGATGATTCGTCACTTTCTCAGACCCTTAAATACAGCGTGACCTTTACACAACACCTGGTCATTCTGGAAGTAGCAACAAAGAGTGCATTGTTGACAGGAGCCTTTTTTTAGGCGGGGTGGGGGGGCGTTCATAGAAAGCTCTCCACCGTGTGTTTTGTGTCGTGTGAGACAGTGTACCCAACCCTATGTCTGCCTTGTTTGTTTCTCACCCTTTCTCTCCCTGCCTCTAGATGGGGACGTGCTCGCCATCAAGGAGCACCTCATCGACGAGCTGGACTACATCTTGGTCCCGACCGAGGGCTGGAACAAGCTCGTCAGCTGGTATGGATTGACGGACGGTCAGGAGCCAATCGCGCGCAAGGTAAGGGGGTTTAAGTCACGAGCATGACTTATCTATGAGTCCATGAATGGATTTGATGGTTGATGTCATTCCAGCACTGGTGGTTTTATTTGATTCGATGTAATGTTGGATGTGGTTTGTTGCTGTTGCGTGTCGTGCGACCTGTTGTTGGCTTCAGAAGGAGAACTGTGTGCTGATATGGCCATTTGAAATGTGTGATATCAGGCGTGCAGCACAGTTGTAATAGAAACTTGAGTTCAGGAACATAAAATAGTAAAAAAAAAACTCAGCCAAATGATATCAGAGAACTGTAATAATACTGATATGGCTCCTCTGCTGCTTGTTATACTTTTTTAACAAATCGATTAGCAGCAGACCGTTAGGCACAACTCTTAGTTTGCTATTAAAGTACCGTGGGCTGGTGTGTAACTGCAGAAATGCTGTAGTATGTATTGATTGGTAGACAAAGATACACAGTGTTCAGGAGCTGGAAACAAATAAAGATGATACTGATGTTTGCCTTGCTTGAAAAGGCAGCAACAGTCTTTGTGTTGTTCATTCATTTCTTTCAGCTTCTCATTCATTTCTGTCATGAACTGCAGGTATTAATTTAGTTAATAAGTACTTTCACACACGTTTTGGTTCAAGTGAAACAAACCACTGAACGTCTGTGTGTGTGTGTGTGTGTGTGTGTGTGTGTGTGTGTGTGTGTGTGTGTGCTTATAGTTGATTAGTCAGTGGAATACTCCATGTTGGCAGCCGCAGTTTAACAGGACCTACAGTATCAAATCCCCGCTTCAAATCTCACTAGTCATGGCATCATGGCTGCTAAAAGAGGTTCCTCTATCATTCTCTCTCTCGTTCCTTCTCCCCCCTTACCATTGACCCTCCCATTTTGCCATGTATGTCGTGGGACGTATCGGGTGGCCGCAGGGTTTCTATTTTCAGGCAACGTTCTGGATGACTGAAAAGCTACATGGAGCGATCTGCAAGACACAACATGCAGGAGGTTCATTATCACTTTTGCTTTTTCCTTTTTTTTTTTTAAGTCTTCGTTTCTTCTGTGGGGTTGTCATCCTGAGGTGCGGGGGGGAACACAAGCGTTTAAAAGGATTAAGGAGGATTGTGGTGGCGGGTTTGTCCTCTTCTGGTCTGATTGCCACCACACTGCGGAGTGCTCCTGCCTGTCCTTGTTTTTTGAAGTGGAGGAATGCCGGGCTGAGGTCACACTGGGAGAAGCAGCGTGAAAGCTCCCGAGTGTAGCGCGAGAGGCATAACCAGTATGGGAGGGGTGGTGTGGGGTGGGGTAGTAAATGGTTTTGGCTCGGCTCTGATTTGAGAAATTCTGTCAGAGTTTGGCGTGGAGTTGTGCTTTTGCGCCGAGTTTACAAACACATGGGTGTTGTGCTGAGGGGGGTGGGGTGGTCCCACTGGGGTATCAGGGTATGGGTCCGGGAGGGGGGTGTGTGTGTGTGTGTGTGTTGGGGGCAAGAATCTGAGCCGTGTGCATGACTATTGCAGTTCTTGGGGAGGTTTATGAAGTTGGTACTGTGTGTGTGTGTGTGTGTGTGTGTGTGTGTGTGTGTGTGTGTGTGTGTGTCGGAGGGGCTCAGCGGTGAAATAAATAGGCTGGGACCCCTCAGCTGTTTCCACGAGGTGTTGCTAATTTAAGCTTCACTCTGACTCTGCTCCTATCAGGACACCAGATGAGTGGCAACCAGGCCAGCACACTGTACTTTGTTCTCTATGAGACAGAGAAGCTAGTACAACCTCCAATTTACAACTCTTTTCATTGTTATATGTTTGGTTGACTGGCTGTAAAAGCTCAGTGTTTGTGTCATGAGAAGCAGAAGGCTGTTCTTTCCTCTGACATAGTGACAGCAGAGATTTGTCGTTGGTTTTGACCACATTCAGGTCTGTTGGTATATAATGTTTTCAGGTTCCATGATTTTCCCTGGCACCGTTAATGTAATCTATCAGAACAGTTGGCAATATTTGTTGGTACTTGGACATCATACCTGTTTTTCACATTAGAACCACTGTAGCATAGTAATGTTATCCACAGTTACTACTAATACTTTGTCAGTACATATAGTGTTTTAATATTTATGTCTGCAGTACATTTGCATTTTATTACTGATTAATTGTTAAGTATATGGACAGTTAATCATTTCCCTGTGTTGTTTTCCAGGTGGTGGAACAGGGTATGTTTGTGAAGCACTGCAAGGTGGAGGTGTACCTGACGGAGCTGAAGCTCTGCGAAGATAGCAACATGGACAATGTGATCACCAGACGCTTCAGTAAAGCTGACACAATAGGTATGCCTGAGTCACTCTGAGGTAGCTGTCTTATTTACAGCTGCTGGTAACACTAAGTCACCTCCAAGGATTTCCAAGTTGATTTGAGTTCGGTTAGATTTCAGATTTTCATTACTTGGGTTTCATTACTTTGCCTTTTTTTGTTTTGATTAAGGTAACTTTTTATTTCCAAACTGTACAGAAATGTGGTAACACTTTATTTTGATAGTCCACCTACAGAAGGTTTATTAGAGTATCATTTCAACAGCTTTTTAGATTGAACAATAAAGCTGTTTCATGACATTAACACTTCTGTGGTTAAGGTTTGGTTAGATTTAGGCACAAAAACATCTTAAGCCACATTTAGACAGAATCCGGCGTGGCGGTGACAGTGCAGGGTTTTCTAGTGTGGGGCCAATGTCACGCTGCGGACACTCAGATGCTCAAACCTCCACAGTCTGTCTGAAATGTCACGGAAACTGAGACTATGCCGGTGGATTTATGGACTAAACTCTGACATGCTACCTGTTGTGTTCTGGCTTTTTTTAGTTCATGTATCCAGCTTCTAAATGTGAGTCTAGCTCGCAATATACGCTGCGAAATACTCACACAAAGAAGTTTAATTTAGTTTGTGTCCGATGGTTTAAAAGAGAGCCAGGGAGACGGAGATCAAGCATTGGTTGAGCGACATAGACAGTGAATGAGAGTGAAGGAGCGCCAGCATTGATAAAGCCGGTTAATCAGCGAAATAAAAAGTTATTTCAGGATTGTTTCACAGTGGTTACGTTCAGCACAAATAGACACACCGCCACCCAGCAGTCCCTGACTGTAAGTGAACTATCTAAATAACTGACCACAAATGTTTTGCTTTTAAAACATTAATTAGCAACATCTATCATGATCTTGTCGTGAAGTTGGGTGTCGACTTGCTCAGACACGCTCACGCTGTCACACCAGCTGCATCACATGCACCAAATTATATTACATGTTATTCTTAAGTAATTGCATAATTTCCAAACAAACATGGTGTGGTAATGACACAATCTTACCTGCCATTACTTGTTCCTTTAATCCTCACCAAAAACGAACCCTCCCACACTGATTAGACGTTCTTTTATAATCATAAATCCAAACATTGGCTTCATTGCCTCCCTGTTGAATAAATGAAACCACATTTCATTTCATGTCATTTCTCTTTCCATTCTGGCTATTTCCGTTTTTTAACCATATAACGTGACACAGACTTTCTTCTTTTTCTTTAATCTTGGCTGCAGACATGATAGAGAAGGAGATGAGGAAGCTGTTCAGCATCGCCGACGAGAAGGAGACCAGGCTGTGGAACAGGTACATGAGCAACACCTTCGAGCCTCTCAACAAACCCGACAGCACCATTCAAGACGCCGGCCTATACCAAGGACAGGTAGGGATCTCTCTAGTTTTATTACCAGAAACAGTTTGAATACCTCTGCCGGTTTTTCCTCCAGGAGTCAGCCAAAAAAAAAAAAAAAGAGAGAAGAGAGAGAAAAGTATTTGACAAAATTGACACAGAGCTGTCCAAATATGGCTTGCTATGTAGACAGTTATTATTCCTGAGCTCAGCGAAATATGCTCTAGTTTCAATGACACCTATCAGATAGCCTCTCCTTATGTGTGCTCTCTGCCAGTCAGCCCTTTGAGGCCACAGCAGAATGAAGCTTCAGAAAACTGCTTTTCTGCTTTGTTTGAATGTGTATTGGACAGGTCATCACGACCTGCAGAGGGCAGTCTAACAAGCAGCAACTGGATTCTTTTTTTGAGCTCAATTCTTTATAACGTACTATGAAATTATTTAAACGGTGTAGGTGGTGCTGCGATGGCTTTGGCTATGTTGTTCTGTTGAAGTTTGGCTCTCTTTAGGTGGTGCTCTTCTTTATCACTGCTCCTACTTTGTACTTTTCTCTCCTGGGTAAACAAGAAACATAATTTTTAGGTACGGAAAAACAAACACAATCTGATTAGAGCAACAAATAAAAGCAGTACACACAGATATAAACATAGTGAAGATGGAGGGCTGAGAGTTTTCCTGAGGCAAGAACTGTTGCCTTTAAATAGGATCTGTACATTCAGTGATATTACCTTAATAATATACAGTAGATTATTTAAATCATTGTTTGGCTCTGTGGACTTAAGTGAACACAATGCGTCCACACAGTCACAGCGTCAGAACCCACAAACATCTGTCTGTCAGCTGCCACGCGAAGCACTTTTCACCTTGTAAGCTGCTTAAAACCGCACACGCGTGTCCTGGCATCCACCTGGCCCGTCGACTTATGCACACACGGCCTCTGTATGAGCCCAGATTAATGTAGACACCTGGCCGCAGCAGGCTTCACATCGCGGGGACAGTCCAGCTTACTAGCAGCTGTCCAGAGGATTGTTGAGCCTCACAGAATGAAACAGAGGATATGACCCGTCCGGCTCCCGGTCTTTTCCTATTAGAAATAGGAAACAACTACGGTATGTGAAGAAAATTAAATAATTAATCCGTAGATAAATGCAGCTAAATGTGGCTCTTTTAGCTCAGATGACGTCTTCAGTGTCAGTAGATGACAGTGTAGGAAGGGGACACTTAATGTTTTAAACTGGAAGCAGACGGAGACCTCTCTTCTTTCTGCCGTCTCCTACAGGTTCTCGTAATAGAGCAGAAGAATGAGGATGGCACATGGCCCCGAGGCTCCTCGGCACCCAAGTGAGTGAACGGCGCATCGCCTGGCTTATATTGCTTTGTTGACTGAAGGAAACAAAAGTTACCAGAGAAATAAGAGTTTCCACCCTTTATCCAAACACAACTTTAGATTTACCAAAGGATTACACACAGGCAGTGTGACCTCACATGTAACATGTCACATGTAACTTTTTTTTTTTTTTAAAGTGTCCCTGCTCACTGCAACACCTCATCATCTTCCAAAAAAAATCCCTCTCTCTACGACTTTTCCTCAGACTACCTCCTTTGCTTGACCTTTTGTTGCTGACACATCCCCCTCTCCGTTTATTTTAAATTCATCTCAGTTTTTATTTAATTGACTCTCGCGCACCTTTTCTGGAACAGCTCCCTTATTTCCTCTACTTCTAACTCATGATCTATTCTTTTATCTTTTTGAAGGTCATCTGGTGCTTCCAATCTCTCTGCTTTGCCAAAGATCTCGCCTTCATCTCTCACAAACAATCATAACAGCAGCTTCAACAGCAGGAAGTAAGGCTTAGTAGTGGGTTGAAGAGCTTGAGGGGTGGGGGGTTTGCCAACAGCCAGAGATGGAGTCTGGAGTGTTGCTCAGCACTAGTCTTCACATTAAACCTAGGTGGGCTCGAATTGGCTTATAGTGAGCTAACGAAAGTCTGCAGAAATAAACACTCCAGTATCCCAGTATCAAGTTAGTTAAACTTTGTTGTCTATCTCTGGCTGTGGTTTGGGGCTTCAATCTTGTGATGGTGTAGTTTCAGCTGTACAAGCTGATAGCAGGGAGGGGCGGGAGGGTCTTGGGAAGGGATTGATCTCTTTGGAATTTTCTCCAGCGACAGCAGTGCTCTCTACAGACGGCCCACCGGTGCCTCTGGGTGCCTTACTCAGCATTAGTTATTAAATAAAGCACATTCCTCGTAGATTGCTACGGAACATTAGCAACGTGTTTCTACTGTTTACATCACAACCACTGAGATGTAAGATAAAATCATTGTTGCTGTCGTAACTTTTCGTGCAATGTTGAGTTTTCTGACACTCATGGATCTGTCATCCTGGATATTAATCCATGGTTCACTGGTACCCGAAGCCTCATGCCCACACCGACACCAGCGTTGTTCGGTGCAGTTGTTCTTATTTTGTATCAAATTACAATGTTAAAATGATAAAGTATCAGCCCTGTACGGTACTAAGAGAACCTGCGATGACACTAAATCTTTACAACTATTTAAAACTGAAGTACTTCATTTCAAAGATGGCATCTGTAAAATTTGATTGCCCGTATCTCCATCTTTACCGTCATATTCACAGTGAACGGTTGTTAAAGCCGCCTCTCCGGCTTCATTCAGTCATTAGTGCCCCTGCGTGTTAACAGACCACATCAGGAGGCTTTGCTAAGCAAACACAGTATGTCATCGTTAATCATTCAAAAATCTCAGCAGCTCGAGCTTTAGTGCTAACACAAATGTGGAACTTGCGGTCGAATCACAGAACCGTCTCAAATATCGTGTTAATCCGCCTAGATTTTCTTGCTATGACTCACAGCTCACTTTCTCCCCAACTTTCAGTTTCTGTTTTCTGAAAAACGACACACGAAGCCTGAATGAGTGTTTTATCACTGAACTGGGACGTAGCGGCCCTCTGCCAGAGAGCACTGCTCGACTGTGGGCGGAGCTTTTTCTTTTTTTTTTTTTGCCTCTGCTGTCCAATAGACTTTACTGTCCCCTCCTTCCACCTTCTACGTGTGATTTACTGCATGCTGGAATGTGTGTCTGTGTGTGTGTCTGTGTCTGTAGATAAAGACACTCTGCGTTGCATTTTTTTTTTCAAGTTTTAGATATTGTAGGAATGCAGAAATAATAACCACAAGCTTTGGCCAGCCTGAAAAATCAATATTGACAAAGAAGGAAGGTGTTGAAGTCTGTTCCTACACTTCTCAGCTTTTTTTTTTTTTTTTTTTTAACTACTGCCTTTTTACTGTACTTATTGTACAGTTGGGAACGTAGTCACACGTTGTCTTTTGCAGCTCTTGTTTGATAGCAGTGGCATCTTTTTTCTTTTTTCTTTTTTTTTTTTCTGGTGGATCGTGAAATTCACAGAGTGGGTGACTTGGGGAAATTGGATCTTCACACCCAGCAGCTCTCCTGTCCCTGATTCACTGTAGTGCCACAGAGCTGTCGTTTGCTCTGAATTATTCATGGGGTCTTTTTTTTTTTTCTTCTTCTTCATATGAAGTGTTCCCGTATTACATAACACTTGTCTTTTTGATTTTGCGGTTTTTGGCCTGGTCGCTTCAGCCTCGGTAGCGATGCTCTGTAGCAGCAATAAGTGTCATGTCTTGCTAGGCGGTGTCCCCTGAATTTGGCAGGCCTCTCTCTCTCTCTCTGTCTCTCTCTCTCTCTCTCTCTCTCTCTGTCTCTCTCTGTCTCTCTCTCTCTCTCTCCCTGCCTCTTCCCCCCCTTACCTCTCCTCTCTCCTGAGCTCATTGCGATGCACACGTTCTGCAGTCTAAGTGACCTTCAAAATACATTTCATCTGCTCCTCCTCACACATACCGGCCCTCTGTGATGAAACCAGCCCGTTTGCTTGGGTTTTACTTTATTTATTTATTGCGACCCATCCCCCCCCCCCTCTTTATTTTAAAAGCACGCATACTGACAGCCATGGCATATTAAAGAGGACGAAGGAGCGAGTGTCAAAGTGTACGCTTGACTCGCGAGGAGCGCTAACGGTGTCGTGGCGAGAGTGTGAATTTTGTGTGTTAGTGTGTCGAGGTGAGGGAGGATGCCGCGTAATGTGTGCACAAGTGTAAGAAAAAGGGGGATAAATGATGTGCCGCTGTGAGAGAATGTGTTAATTTGTGTGTATATATGTGTTAGAGAGGGAGAGAGAGTGGGGGGGAGGTAGAGAGATACTAAGAGAGAGTCAGGCCTGTGAATACTGCAGCCTCAGCTGGATGCAGTGGATCAGCTGCTCCCTCCATCCCCATCTCATTTCTCCCCTGTCAGAGCCCCCCCTCCTCCCCCCTTGTACTGTCCGCCCCTCCCCCCTCTTCTCTCTGCCTCTCCCTCCCTCCCTCCCTCCCTCTCTCTCTCTCTCTGTGCACCTCTAGCTTCGGTAGCAGTAGTCTTGAGCATCCTTTGCTGCTGCTGATGCTGCTATAAATATCTGCCGGTAGCCGTAGAGCAGCAGAGAGCAGCAGGCAGGCCAGAGGGAGGAGCAGAAGACCAGAGGACAGGACGGGGACAGCACAGGACAGGACAGTACAGGGGGAAGGGATCCAAGGCAGAGTGGATAACAAGATGACAGGCGGTCGAGCTCGAAAAAGAAGAAGGGGGGAGAAGAGAGGAGGGGAGCTGCTTAGTTAGCTCTAAGGAAGAGGAAGAGTGTGTGTTTGTGCACCCTGTGGTTTGGTCATTGGCCTGTGCTGGACTTGGAAGTCAAATTTAGGCCTAAACTTGGTTTCGGACGATACCCAAACTGCTACTGGAGCAGCGTTGGGTTGAGCTGAGCAGACTCAACAGTGGAGACTGGAGCTGGACTTTCCTTCCCGGCCTCTTTAAAAACTAAAAAAAAAAAACAGGCTTCGCATGCGCCTGCCACTCCGAACTGAACCCCACCTGATCCCCGTCCAGGCTGCCGGTCGATCATTTACGCGCGGACATGAGGGCCGGCACGGGCCGGGGCGGGGCTGAGATGTCATGCTCCTGTGTTGCTGGTGGTGCCTGAGGCCGGAGGCGGTGGAGCTGGACAGCAGAAGGGTGGACCACCACCGCGTGCTGAACTGCGAGGCCACTGCCTCCACCGCCATCACAGCTGTTTCCCTTGACCAGTGGGAGCCAGAAACGACCAACACTGCCTTGCAGCCTTCCCAGAGGTCTGCTGATTGCTGCAGTTGGCCTAGCTTTAAGCTCTTCTCTGATTTGTCTAAGAAGCTTGAGTCTTTTTTTCTTTAGGGGAGTTTGGATTGTAGTTTGTCTGAAGGTGTCTGCTTTCAGTGTATTAACAAATAGTGTTGGTTCATTTAACATAGATGTAGCAGTGTTAGATTTATTCATACCTTTCTTGCTTGTTGGCAAACCGTATTCGACCTTATATAACCTGCCTGTTTGTGCTTTTGTTTGTTTATCGCACAGTGTGAAGAATTCAAGCTATAGTTTGCCGTCCTACCACCCCTACAGCAACAGCTATGACTACTCAGACCAGAGCAGGCAGAGCGAGCGCTCGGGCCTCTGTGGACTCTCCAACCTAGGCAACACCTGCTTCATGAACTCTGCAGTGCAGGTAACAGCATGCCTTCAGGGAGCTCGACACAGAAAGTTATTCTGATTCTTTACGAGTCTTCAAAAGGTTTGTTCACAGAGTCAAGAAGAATTTGGAAGAGTGCTGCAGCAGACATGAATATGACTGTGGAAGTGTAGATGTGTTTGAGCTACATTTCTGTATATATGCTGATTATGACCAGTATTTTTTTAAAAAGAAGACTGACAGCTTGGACCTTTGAAATGCCGATCTTGTGAAGAGCCTAAATCTATCCTCTGCTGATTATTGCCCTCTCTTGCTTTTTTTTTTTTTAACACCCTCCCCTCCCCCTTTAGTGTTTAAGCAATATCCCTCCACTGACGGAGTACTTCCTTAAAGACAAGTACACGGATGAGCTGAATGAGGACAACCCACTAGGCATGAAGGGGGAGATCGCCAGAGCCTATGCCGAGCTTATCAAGCAGCTGTGGTCAGGAAAATACAGCTACGTCACCCCAAGGCCTTTCAAGGTGACTACCAAAAAAAGATTGTAAAATTCTTTGTTGGATTCACTACCAAAACAGTGTGCTTGAAAAAAAAAAGGTCTATAAAAGCGTTATCAGCAGTAGTTATCTTTCAAGGGAACTATTTTTAAAAAAATTAATTTCTAACACTGGGCAGAAAGCATCTTCGTTTTTTCTTTTTTTCTTCCCTCTTTTTTTTTTCTCACGTGTTTTTTTTTCATCCTCCAGACCCAGGTGGGCCGCTTCGCCCCCCAGTTCTCGGGATACCAACAGCAGGACTCTCACGAGCTGCTGGCCTTTCTCCTGGACGGCCTTCACGAGGACTTAAACCGCATCAGGAAGAAGCCCTACATCCAGCTGAAGGATGCTAACGGCAGGCCTGATAAGGTGAGATCAGGATAAAAAATGTGTATGTAGCTGGTCAAACATATTAAAAATGATAAAAGAAAAGTTCTGCCATTATAAAATATGTCTAAAAACAAGCCTTTTCATTTTATGAGTCATGTATATACGTGTTTATAAATAGATTGTTCAGACAATCACTTCCTCTCCCACTTTGTTCTTTGCTGTTAATCTCAGGTGGTGGCGGAGGAGGCGTGGGAGAACCACATCAAGAGAAACGACTCCATCATCGTGGACATCTTCCACGGCCTTTTCAAGTCCACCCTCGTGTGTCCTGTGTGCTCCAAGGTCTCTGTGACCTTTGATCCTTTCTGCTACTTGACCCTGCCCCTGCCCATGAAGAAGGAGCGCACACTGGAGGTCTATCTGGTCAGACTGGACCCTCTGGCCAAACCCACGCAGGTAAGCATGCGATGCTCAGGCGAGATGAAGCGTAAGCACCCTGACACGACTTCATGCGAAGGCAGAAGCTTACCAAGCGTGTTTCTGTTTCAGTACAAGCTGACCGTGCCAAAGGTGGGCTACATCTCTGACCTGTGTACCTCCCTCTCCAACCTGTCCGGGGTGCCTGCTGAGAAGGTAGAAACATACGTCAGCTCTGTTGTGGGCACTAACCCTGCTCTCTTATTAGCCATTACAGGATAGTGCTGACATCTCCTCACACAGCACAGACCAAAATTGCCAATTCCCTTTTTTAAACTGTCCCTGCTTGCCCAACTTCAGCACTTAGTGGGGTAAAAGTTTTTCTCCTGCCTATTGAATTATACTGTCCAAATTCTTTACTCTGCCATACCTGTGTATTAAACAGCCTCAAGAATATGTTGTATATCAGTTTAATCAGCCTTCGTCACCAAGAGTCTTCTTCTTTTATCCCGCAGATGATTGTAACTGACATCTACAACCACCGCTTCCACCGGATCTTCGCCACCAACGAGAACCTCAGCAGCATCATGGAGAGAGATGATATCTATGTGTGAGTGTCGAGCTTGGCTGACAAGCAGACTATTATCTAAAGCCTGAGAAGGCATTATCTCAATTCTGGCTTCATTTGTTTAAAGTTTTCCAGTAATTGATTTTACACCTACACTGATTGCTTCGAAGACTTTCTTGATGAATGAGTGTTTTGACTTTGCGACTTGAGAGATTTACAGTACAGAACAGTCGGCCCTGCCGCAATTAAAATCGCTCTGTTTGCCAAAGACATAAATATGCAGGAAATGGTTTGCTGCTACCGTCTGAACCGACCCCGTTTCTCTCTCTCTGCAGATTTGAGCTGGCGGTAAACAGGGTGGAAGATACAGACCACGTAGTGATCCCAGTGCACCTGAGGGAGAAGTACAAACAGTCGGGCTACAACCACACCAGCACGCCACTCTTCGGACAGCCCTTCCTCATCGCCGTCCCTAGAACCCTCAGCGAAGACAAACTCTACAACATGCTGCTCCTGCGCCTCTGGTACGTCTCCATATTGGATCATAGAATAATTGTGGAGGCCTAATGCTTGTCAACTTTAATGGCAGCTGATAAGTTCGTCTTGTCTTACAGGCAACTTCGCAATTAGAGCTATAGAAAAAGTTATTTTGTTTAAAAAAAAGAAAAGGAAGTTGAAAATGTTTGTGTTTGCAGCCGGTTCGTTAGATCCTCAGTACAGGAGGATGAAGAGGATTGTGAAGAAACGCAGCCATCCAAACAACACACTGTCAATGGTAACGCCACTAATGGACTGCTGGAGGAGGGGTCGCCTAGTGAGTGCACAAACACCCACACACACAGATGTATTAGGATCAAACACTTCACTTACAGACCTTTTTTTTAAAATAGCTTTATTTGCGGCACACAGCATTTGTGCCATTAAACCACTTCAAAAATCATCTGTCTGTCCTCCCTCAGGCGAGATGGAGACCGACGAGCAGGACGACGAGTCCAGTCAGGATCAGGAGCTGCCCTCCGAGAACGACAACAGCCAGTCGGAGGACTCCGTGGGCGGTGACAACGAGCTGGAGAACGGCGTGGTCGGTCCTCAGAACTCCACCAAAGGCCAACAGACGGCTGGGCACAACAGAAAGAGACTTTTTACATTCCAGTTCAATAACATGGGAAAAACGGACTTCACCCTCATAAAGGAGGACACCAGGCAGATCCGCTTCGATGAGGGACACCTCAGACTCAGCGGTACGAACGCAGACGCATAATTTCCGAAATATGTTCAAACTCATGATTTAGTTTCCAAGTATTTGAATTGTTCTGTATGTACCTTATTGGAGCTTATTTTGCATAAATAATGAATTCATTCATAATTTAATCAGAGCACAGAAAAGTAGATGAATCATTTTGTTTGCACCGGAATAAATGAACTCTGCAGTCGCATGGATAAAATCACTGAATGACGGAAGACGATGAGTAAAATTAGAGATGACTCACGTAAAATTTGTGCATCTACATTCTGTCCACCTTTTTCACAGACCGCTCTTATCTCTCCTTGGACTGGGAACCAGAAATCAAGAAGAAGTACTTCGATGAGACCGTTGTCGAGGTAAAAGCCAGTGTCAAGAACTGAACTCTGACGCAAATATCCAACTTCATACTGTCAACGCAGCAGAGCAGCTGGTTTGCTTTGCACTGCAGTCTGCCTTCATGTTATGAAATCTGGCCGTGTGACCCAGATGGGTGCGGTCCTGGTTAACAAGCGTCAGTGTCTTGTAATCAGGAGGTCACAGACTTGAGGCCTGCAGCAGCCACTGCGTCCTCAAGAAAGGTGTTCAAACGCCACCTCGCTCACTGCAAGATGCCACGAATAAGCACATTTATTTGTGGCTAAAATGAACAAGTTGCACTTCTTTGTGTTCCGTGCCTGTTAGATTTGAATAATTCTGCAATAACCCAATAAGATGCAATTCCACGTGTAAGCAAACTGTGAATTTGATCTGAATTTACAGGACTTTGATAAGCATGAGAGCATGGAGTACAAGCCCCAGAAGAAGGCTTTCTTCAAGCTGAAGGACTGCATCGAGCTGTTCACCACAAAGGAAAAACTCGGAGCGGAGGACCCCTGGTGAGAAACAAACAAAGTTACGAGCAGGTGGCGACACCAGCCGGCTGCGTCTGCTAAAATGACATGTGGTCTCGCAGGTACTGTCCAAACTGTAAGCAACACCAACAAGCCACTAAGAAGCTGGACCTGTGGTCTCTGCCGCCGGTGCTGGTGGTCCATCTGAAACGCTTCTCCTACAGTCGTTACATGAGGGATAAACTGGACTCCCTTGTTGATTTCCCACTCAGGTACACACACACACAAATGCACACAGAAAGAAAAGGCAATAAATCACTGCAGCAGAACTGCGTCTTCAGCAGCTTTTATCCTTTTGTTCTTTGTTTCTGCTTTGCCATGCCCGTTTTTACTTCATCCACATACAGTACATGCAGACCCACAGTGTGTCATGCACATAAAGAGTGTAATTACAAACACATAATTGTGATTGGCCTTCAGTATAACAAACTAAAGGCGTCTTAATAAAATAAGAATTTGCTGCAAAGTGCAATGTAAACAGACCTGGCAAATAAATATGCCACGTTTTGAAATTTGCACATTATGATAAAGATGTTAATTGTTAGAGATCCTTGCCAGATTAATTAAAAGTTATCATTATTAAAACCACCAAACATCAGCTTTCTAAACAGAAAAGGCAACAATGTAACTGCTAACACTGCTGTGTCGTGCTGTTAGTCAGTTACCAAGTGCTTTTAATACCCTGAAATAATTCTCAGAAAAAAATGATATCTGTATTGAAATAAAGGTGAATGCTCATGCATACACGACACATGATGACTTACAGCGTACTGTATGACGTGTTTCCTGCAGAGACCTGGACATGTCCGAGTTCCTGATCAACCCCAACGCTGGCCCCTGTCTCTACGACCTCATCGCGGTGTCCAACCACTACGGCGGGATGGGTGGAGGCCACTGTAAGATTCTCCATCACTGAGCTGCCGTTCTGTGTCATTCATGTTGACATAATATCGTTTTTGCCTTGTTAAATGTGAAACAAGACCGCTTTTTATTAAATCTGCAAATTTGTTTATGCACAGTCACGTAATAATAATCGAGAAATTTGCTTCGTGAGTACGATATAACAAGATGTCAGCGTCAGTCACGACCGGTGTCTGTGTGTCGTTTCACTCTTAAGCTCACCACAGACATTAGAGCGAGGGTTCACTGCGTTTTGCATTGTCATTCTGTTTGAATGTGCTTTTCACTGTAGTCACCTGGGAAAGGAGTGTGTACGCAATAGGTCGATCTATTACTCTCAGTAACAACAACAGACTTTGAATCTAGTTTTTCTGCACAGAAACCGTGACCCTACTGCACCGAATTGAATTAGTTAACACACCTGTGAAGAAAGGAAAGCTGCATAAAACATCCATGTCTTCTCATCCATGCTCAGATACCGCTTACGCCAAGAACAAAGACGACGGAAAGTGGTACAACTTTGATGACAGCAGCGTGTCTCCTGCCAACGAAGATCAAATAGTGGTGAGTGTCCTCATTTAGCAAAAAGCCAGGAAACAGTCCTACTGTAAGGCAGTTTTGCTGGACACGACCCGGGATGATTTTATTTCACTAAAGTAATTTGAATTGATTTCTCAAAGACGTTTAACGCTGTGCTGATACTCCCAAAAAAAAGCACCGATAAGGTAGCGAGAACTTGTTTCTATGATATTTTGTTGCTGTTACTCTTGTTGGAAGGTTCTTGGTATCCGGTAATTGGCTCAACTGAAGCTGGCAATCGAAGCCAGAGAGCTCACACTCACTCAGTGTGGAGTCTCATTAAGATGTGCTGACGGTCGGGGGTACTGAGAAAGTTTTGTAAAGGCTGTTTTACACCTCTCTTTGCACTCGATTCCACTAGATGTACAGCTAAATGAATTAATTTGGCATTTAGCTCAGTTGAAGCGAATACTTTTAATGACGTGCATGTAGGTAACGGACACATTCAGCTGTTTGGAAAATGTGTTAAGAGTCCATATAATCACTGAGGAGTTGCTTGTTAGTTGTTGGTTTTGATCTTTTTATGGTTATTGTTTAAAAATATAGAATATAACCAGACTATCCTTTAACTTTTCCTGGACTGACCCGTTAACCTTCCTACAGTAGGTTTGTCTTGGGAAAATGTTTGCAAATACTAAGTCCTTGGGTTAGGCTGTAATTAATGCAGTCTACAGCATCCTGCTGACTCATTATCAAAGGATTACAAAACTGCATGGTCATGTTATTAGAAGTTATAGTGTTTCCCAGGTTAAAAAGGAAACTGAAGCCACAGCAGCGAGTTATTTTTGTAGCTGAGTCACTTTGTTCATTCTTGTGTTTCCTTCAGTCCAAAGCAGGCTATGTGCTGTTCTACCAGCGCCAGGACACAGTGAAGGGCACCGGTTACTTCGCCCTCGACCGGGAAGAAGAGGAGGAGGACGAGGAGGAGGAGGAGGAGGAGGAAGGAGAGGAGAAGGAGAACGACGGCGAGGCGAGGCAGGAGAGAAAGGCCGCCTCCTCCGCTAAGGGCGCCTCGTCCGCCGCCGCCGCCGCTGCCGCCGCCTCTGCTCAGAGCGACGAGGAGGACCTGAATGAGAACCGGCGCAGGAAGAACGATAACGAGCAGGAAGATGAGGAGGAGGAGGAGGAGGAGGAGGAAGAAGAGGAGGAGGAAGAGGAGGAGGAGCAGGCGCCCAATCGAGACGTCACCATGAAAACCAACTGAGGACGAACGAGGACAAGAATAAATGGAGAGAGAGACTAGCATCTTTCCATCCAAAGCCATATGGACACACAGCGTGGCAGCGGGCACCACCAGTCCCACCCAGCGGCTCGGACTCGGCCGCTCGACAGGCGGAGCCACTGCGGGGATGACGGCTGTTAAGTCGGGGGAGCTGCCGGGGTGCGCAACTCTTAAAGAAATCAGGGCCCTCCTCTGTGGTTGGATCACTGTGTGCGTGCGTGTGTGTGAAGTGTGTGAGTGTGTCGCCACGTCCATTCGTTTAGGATTTGCTCACCCGCTCTCTGAAAAGACTCACTCAGCGGCATCTGGGATCGATTTTTCAAGGCTTCACAGTACTTTGGTGTCGCGCTCTGAATCGCCCCCCTTGCTTTTTGTGTTCCTTTTTTGTTTAGTTTTTTTTATATATATATTTTTGAGAGCATTGTTGGAATATCATTTTATCATCATTTAGACCGTGTAAATATTTTAAACACTGAATTATATCGGGTTTTCATGATGCGCTGAAACATTTTGAACTTGCACAATCACCAACCATCCACTTCTTTTTTTTTTTTTTTTATGTATTATTGCCAGACATACTGCAACTGTTTAACAACAACTTTCTCAGAGGGTTTTTCTCACATAAAAAGCTTAGGAAGCTGCCTTTAGTAAGCCAGTGGTGAGACGTGTCTACAGTCAGCGTAGACAAAAGCGACACTCGTAGTTGCGTGGTTTTATAAAGTGTCGGAACAGCCAAACAATCCCAGCTTTGTGCTGCTGCTGCTACTGTGATCATGCTGTTTTTTGTTTTTTTAGATTATTGGTGTATTGGCATGAACCTTTAGAGATTTAAAAGTCCTGCTCTCGTTGTCTGTCTTTATCTCCTCGGTGGATCGTGTCTATTTCTTGCAGGACTGAGAAGTTATCCAGCTAACTTTGCAAAAAAAATAACCTAACTGCGTATTTTATCTGCAAAAACGAATTAGCAAAAGGTGTTTCGGGAGTTCCTGGTGTTCAATTAGAGAAGCACTTTGTCTTAATCAATTCAGCATAGTGCGCGGGGATGGCAACCATTCTGTTTAAAAGTTAGCTGGCAGACTCACTGATCCTACGCCGCAAAACTCCTCTTCAACTCTCCCTCTTAAGTTATTCATAGGTGTTTTTTTTTTTCTTTTAAAGCTTTACCGCGGCCCTGCGCTCTTTCTTTCTTTCTTTCTCCTCGTCATACTGGAGGGCACTGTGAGATTAGAAAACATCGGTGATTTCGCTGACATCAGATGGGTCGTCTCTTGTTTGCATCACCTCGGCCTTAACTCTCAATCTCGCGAGCAGTCGCCTTTTTCTTTGCACATCACACGTCGACACCGTCTTTCTTGGACGGTCTAAACCCCCCCCCCTCCCCTCCCTTCACACACCAACACTCGTGTATGAATGTCCACATTTGTCTGCTTGTTATATATCGGAAGCCACGACATCTCAAACTGCTTATTTTTAAGCCACAAGAGGGCCAGAATGTATGCTGAATGGAATGAACACTGACCAGATGTATGTGGTTGATGCCTTTTTTTGATTCTTCTTACAGATTAACACCCCCCCCCCCCCCCCTCTTTTTTTTTCGCTGGTTTGGTTGAATGTGATGGTAATGGATTCTTCGCCTTTGATATTAGCTGTATGAAATCATGGGTACTGCTGAATGCGTCCCCTTCCAGAGGGGGGGGGGAATAATATGCGTCTTTGTGGTCCTGAGCGTTGAGGATGGGGATGGGAAGGGATGGATTGAGGGGAGGGGACAAATCAACAAACTAAGGGGTGAGTCTGCCTAAAAGGCCTTTCAGCTTTTGGGATCATGATACAGTGAAAATATTGTGTGGCAGATTGTTGCAGGATATTCCTCCATCGATGTAACTCATGATGAAACTATTCTCCATGGTGGAGTGTTATGTTTTCTTTTTCTACCTGTTCTTTCCATTGTAAAACAGCATTAGCGTACCTGTTGTCGCCTCAGAATATTAGATGTGTACCATGCCTTGATGAGCGTCTCTGTGCTTTCGGCTTCAGTGGGCTCCATTGCCTCGCCGCTGCCTTGCTTTTTGGGGCGACTCACCCCATCCTGACTGAGTGAGATGTGATTGCTACTATAGGCTTATACAATAATGTACATAAGAGTTCACTCTGTGAGTGCACATTTGATAAAGTTTATTTATTTATATGTAAGCATTTAATAATAAACAGACAATATATTTAAAATCTTGGCAAGACCTGAAATGTCGAGCTGGGTTGTGGGGGGGGGGGGGGGGGGGGGGGGGTGCGGCGGGTTTTTGGGGGGATTGTGGCTCGAGTCCACACGTACACACTAGTTTGCAAAGTCTTGCCTGTGCTCTTGTCAGGGAGGGAATATTTTTTAGGGAAAAAAAAAAAAAAAAAAGGATGGTTCTGTTGTTTTGGGACTTTTTTTTGTAAAAATAATCCAGACATCCTTGCATGACAACGTAAACGGGGGGTTTCCAGGTTTGGCCGCACTTGAGTTCACTTGGGTTTACATTTGAAATGTGCATGTGTATTTATACACAATCTTCAATAAAGTTGTGTAAAGCTTCCTGTGGGTCCTGCTCTGGTTTTCTTCACTGTGCACTGCACTGCACTGCGTCTTGCCTGTGTGTGTGTGTGTGTGTGTGTGTGTGTGTGTGTGTGTGTGTGTGTGTGTGTGTGTGTATATAATTTCCTTGCCAGACTCCCAACACAGTCCCTGATGTGGTGTACTGTGGATTTTTCATAAATAATCAGTGATACAATAGTTAGTTTTTGTCTTAACTGCTGAATAAAATAAGCTGCTTTTAATTAGAATCAAAATAATAGAGAAATACCTAAAGATGTTTTTTTTTTAAATCAAGTCTTTGCTGAAGAATCTTTTATTTTTAGTCTAAACATAATGATGCTCTTCAAGCTGGCGTCCAGTCGTGCAGCTCCTTCATCAAAAGCATGTGCAGATCTCGATCTTCCGTTTGTCTCTGAGTCACGTCTTCTTGGTTTTGCTGAAACGAGACTTCATCAGTTTGCCTTCCATTTTTATTTTACCACACTATATAAGAGTGCAGCGTCTACAGGCTGGTCCGTGAGGAGGAACACGGTGTTCTCTCCGGGTTCTGACGGATTCTCTGGCCGCTCACAGCTGGGAGGTTGTCCGCTGCCCTCCTCCTCTCTCCCGTGCAGAGGCTCATCCTTCTGACCAATAGGAGTGAGGAGGAGAAGTACCGACCGTGTGCAGAACAGTGCATCACTCGGCTGGAGAAAATGGAAACCGAGTGTACTGTCAGTCAGTCAAAGTGATTGATGAACAATACAGTTGATTAAAAAATATATAGTGTGTAAAATTTAAAGGGCTCTATTTAAAGCTTATGACAGAAATGATAACTCTGTTTTCATTAGTGCATCATCACCTAACAATAAGAATGACTGAGCCCTTTATATCTACAGTGGTGGGTCCTTGTGCATGTAGTCAGCCATGTTGAACCCACTGACCGTATAAAGAATGTCATCGCATGCATGACGTTGCCCACAAGTTCCTGAAGAACCTCAAAATCTGAGGCACTGGTCGCCATGCTTGTAGTCCTACCTCTTTCACCTCTCGGATGATTTAAGAATCTGCAAAGACCTGGGTCAGTGGTGGACCCGAGGCAGACTGAATTACACCTGGGTGCTCGAACAAGCTACCTGTAACTGCACCTACCTGTCTAATCGAAGCGGCCACGCTGTTAATTGCGCACAACTTTAAGCCTTAATATAATTTGAAGAGGTGAATTCTATAAAAATTCACCCTCAGTACAGTTGTTGCATGTGTTAACCACCAAACCTGTTGTTTGTACCAGGCTGTAAACATGTTTATTTCTGCTGTGTAGTTGGACATTTTAACATGGGGCCTATTGGAGATTGACTCATTCTGTAGCCAGCCTCAAGTGGACGTTTGAGGAACTGCAGTTATTGGCACTTCAGCACTGGCTTCACTACACATCCAGGGAGGTTGCTGCTTATTTGAACTGCCATGTTTCTACAGTAGCCCAGAATGGACAAACTAATTACTGGCGTTAAAGAGGGACTTTGAACACTGTAGTTTCCCCCACTTGCTAGGAAGGAGAGGGTGGGGTGAGGTGGTTGCAATTTCACTGATAGACGCCAACTAAATCCCAAACACTGGACCTTTTAATGTGTGATTTGTGATATGTTCCACACCTCACGGAGACGTGTGTCTATAATGAAATATAGATAATATCCGATTCACATACAACTATTTCAGAGTGATTATCAATTAATTACTCATAGTTTTATTTTGTAATAATAATTATTTCCAGGATAAAATGACACATTTTGACCATTTATCATCAGTAAATACAAGCTCATTATTATTGTTGACATTACAGATCATATGTAGTAATGTGGCAAGGTCTGACATATCTCTATAATATTTGATTTAGTTTTTAATCAGGAGAATTTCCATCATATAAATATTTTGTGTAATTTCAAAGTGTCAGCTGTAGGATCTGGCACGACTTTATGAAAACTCCCTTTAAAGTAATGAAGGTGCTCTTTTGAGTGCCACCAGCTGATGGCGCACTCTGACAGTTCCTCGTCTCCTGCTGTCGTTTGGGAAAAACCCTTCAGAGTGGGACCTCTGCGCTTTTCTCTGATCTCCGGTCGTGCCTACGCCCCGTTCCTGACGTTCCCCGCGAATTTTATCCACGCCGCTCCGCCAATTCCACTCATTTTCCACACCTACCTGACATGCGGCATTTGCGGGGAGAAAAGGGGGCACAGAAAGCCGCGCATCAGTCCGCTGTGGATCTGTACACATTTTTGTGTTTTGAATGGAGTGGGTCTGATAACTTTTTCTCCCCATCACGACGCAGAGACAGAAACAGACAACAATAGATTATAAAACAGTCTGCTGCAGTTCAGCTGCAAGGTGAAGGAGTCGATGTGGGATTTTTTTTTTTTTTTTTTTTTTGCATTTTGTTTTTCTCAGATCCAACAGAATTCTGGTAATATCTCTACAGAAATGCAGCTGTGAGTTTATTGTGACTTTTTGTTTGTGTCGTGGTTCATTAAGCAAACAAATGTCTATAATAATTACAGTTTTTCATACAGTACTTCAAAAATAATCACATTTGATGTTGTGTTTGTTCAAACCGGTGAATATTGTGGTGTGTTTGTGGTGATTTTTACACGCGTAATTTCGTGTTTTGATGTGTGGAGACTACAGCATTGCACAGATCATAATTTATTTTTTTTCGTTTATTCATTCATGTTATGCGGACTAAATTTTAAATCTCATTATTTCCAAACAGAAATCATATTTTTTGTGCTCTGGCATGGTGATGAATGTCGGCTGTATCACTCACAAGAGCCACGCCGTCCTTACCTGCCATATGTCATTTTCACTGAGGTCATCTGAGGAGACCAGCGGGTGCAGGAAATATGGGAACTGTACAGGAGGTGTGTTTTTTTTTTTTTTTTCCTCTCTTTTTTTTTTGGGTGGGGTTTTTGTCTCGCTTTATTGCGGCCACGTTTTTGCGCGCACGCCATGTTTTTCTCGTGCGCTTTTACGCACAGCGACACAAGACTGAACGAGACATTTGGATCGAAGAGAAGCTAAAGAGGACAAACGGAAAAGGGAAAGAGCACCAGGGGGCCAAGCTCTGGTTGAGGTAGTAGTTTGTGCTGTTGGTCGGGTTGTCATATTACCCCTTGTGGAGATGACTGCGCAATCTACTGCCTTGCCGGCGCTGGTGACTTGCGACGGATGAATCAAACAGGATCAACGTGAATGACTGAGCTCACTGTATTGTTTGTAAACAGAATGGACTGAATGGTGGCGAACATGCCTTCATAATAATCACGACTGCTTTGAAACTGTTGTGCGTAAATGAACAGAAGGTGTCAACTGTCACAGATATGTTAACATGACCCAAAGCTCAAATATCTCTGCTTTCACAGTTGAAAATAAACATATTTTAATGGTCTTCATCAAGTGGGTTTGTGTTTCTTCTCTGCAACTCTTTATCCCGTTTCTCAGGCAAGTCTGAACAAGATTACCCAACAAAAGGCAGGATGTGTTTTCAGATGTCAAAAGAACTGACAAGTTTATATCCAGATAGTCTTCTTTTGGAATTAAGACAATTAACTTCATGTGTAAATGTTACTCAATGCACTGGATCTCACATTAGTACCTATAACATTGGTGGAACAAGTTTAGGGTGTGTACGGAAATTATAGTATTTTTCTCTGAATTAAAGGAAGGCATTTTAATTGAAAGGTCTCTCTTTAGACAGCTCATGATGTTACTATCCTACCACAGCTCTCGCCTTCACGTACATATAGCTATAATTGCGTCCAATAAGGTGACAGCTGTTGGTGCAAAAATGAAAAGCAACTGGAAATATTCTGTCAAAAAGTAATGTGTAATGTGTGTCATCATTTTGGCACTTGCTAATCCCAGCGCTTTTGTGTCACTGTGAGGAAAATGATTATTTCCTGAACATATTGAGGTCTGACCTGGAGTACAGCATCTTAAATTCTTCGTGCACTTTAAGTTGCTAATGGAAAACTGAATTGCGTTTTATTACTATAATATAATGTGGGGAGGGTAATTAATACAATTTTAAAGTGTAAAATTTACCCTGCCTCTCGCTCTAAGTCAGCTGGGATAGGCTTCAGCCCCACCATGACCCTGATGAGGATAAGTGGTTAAAGATAATGGATGGATGGATGGATAGATATTCAGCCCTCTTCCTCACATCAATCATTTGCATATGATCCCCTAAAGGGACTTTTAGCTGGCCTTACTAGTAAACATAATCCTAATGATTTAAGTTGTACCAGTTAATACTTGTAGCACACAAAGTAATGAGGACATTCATCTGTTTCTCTTTGCATTTCCTCCGTGATTAATGTAGACATCCTACAGTGCAGGAAGTCAATTTGGGATAATGGCTTTTACCCGGCTTAACCTTATCATCATTAAGAACTGTGTCTGTATCATAGTGCACATTCAGTGAGTCCACCGTATACTGTATTAATCGACCCTGTTCTGTCAGTGTGTTTCCAAATGTTTGAGATTCAGTGAGCACTCTGTAGTTCTACTAATGAATCCCTCTGCTGTCTGCTCTCAAAGTCTAACCAGTCTGTTAGAGGCCAGTTGACCCTGTTTGTTAGTTTTTGCTTTCCCACAAGGAGAACTGGGGGAACAGAAACAGCAACAATATTGATTAGTGCTTCTGCACTTCTCTTTTGTTTCTCACTCCTTCAGATTGATTCGGTCTGGTAACTTATTTGGACTGGAAGCAGAAAGATTTGGGGAACTATTTTGGTGCGTGCATATATTCTTCCCTTTTTCTCAATGACACAACCTACTTTTTGTTTTTACACTGATCTTTGACATTTATTTTCTTTGTTGTCATTTCTGGAAAAGAAACACTGAAGGTAAACAGCCTTTTTTTTCCCATAAGTCAAGAGTTGCACAAGGAAACATTAAAAATATTTCTTTTTGACTTCATAAGTAATCTTTTTTGTTATACAAAACGTATATATATTTCACATTCACAAATGAAGAGGTTCAGGGTAGTACAATGATTACTTAAAATTAAATGGTTCCCCACTGGGCTTCCTCTTTGCTACAGAAAAAAAAAACTCCCAGCCTTCCCCATAACTAACCTTATAGCCTAAAGGTAGAAAAAACAACAGTAGTGCCTACTTTCACAATACAGCAACTTCAAAAAAGGGAAACTTACAGTTGGGATGAAGGGACAAAGTATGTTTTCAAGTCTAAGAGCTTCCCAAACACAACAGTACATGTGTACACACATGTAATTACAAATGTAGTGGAACCAATAAACCACCTTGGGGGACTCCTTGCCTTTAGAAAATTCCTATTAACAGCTTGTCCACTTTAACCACACATGATAATTGAACCTGAGTTGATGTGCAGCAGCTGGGTGGCACAGTAGGATGACAAAAATAAATCATAGATTCATTCTTTCACATTCATCTAAGCGTAAAAGGCTTAATAACAGGTATAAGGATCAACATTCAACACATCATGATGCCCCCATTCAGACGTTGTCTTGACATGTTCACAGTTCAAAAACATTCACTTCTCCATGTCGGATGAAGTCTGATTGCTCTGTTGAAGTGGGACACATGCTAAGACAATGGTTAGGTGGTGGCAGCATATTTTTGAGTCAATAAAGTAAAAAAACAAAAAAAAAACACATTCAATAAATTAACAGAAGTTTTAGCTTATTTGATGGAAGAACAAATGCGACAACAGCAAATACAAATGTATTACAATACATGAATTCTTTTTAAATTAAATATTTCTTTCATGGAATGTACAGGAGGAAAAAAATGCACTGTATGAACTTTAGGCAAATGTAAATGACTGCTGCTTGGAGGAATGTAAATAACCGTCAACTGCAAAAAAAAAGTCCAAGCTAAGATGTCAAATAGCCTATGGCACATATCATGTGACGTCAAGTAAACTTTTGACATCTAGGGGAATACACGTATTTGCATTCTGTTCAGTGAGTTAGAGTTACTGATACTACTCTCATGTTTCTAAAATAAATATGGAGCCCAGGCGACGGTTAGTTAAGCATAACATAAAGACAGGAAAAACAGGGATACAGCTAGCCAAGCGTAAAATCCGCCCAACACCTTTAAAGCGCACTAACAACAACGTTAACAACAGTTTACTGTTCTGAGGGATTCTTATGTGTCACTTATGTTTCCTGTAAAACAGTAAATTCTCGTTTACTTCTGTTTTTGTACAGCTTAAACAAGGTGTAACGTATAACCGAGCCGTGCTAACTGTTTCCCCTTGTCTCCAGTCTTTATGCTAAGCTAAGCTAATATAAATGTGGTATAAATTGGTTTAATGTAACTCTGACAGAATGCAAATAAATGTATGTCCCCATAATGTCAAACTATTCCTCTTACAATGGCTTCCTCATTCTGGCACTGCACCATTTCCAAATGAACTTCTTTGGATTCAATCATCTGTACGCCCTGTTTTATAAAATAAGGAGACATATTCTCACTTTACTTTAAAGCCTAAAGTAGTGCTACTCCAAAAAATCTACATATCCACTATTAAGGATGAATATCATAAAAGCTACGCTATCACTCTTCATTTAGTCTGTCAAAGACTCAACCATTAAAACATGCAGTTTGTTTTAATTTTATGCCGTCAATTAAAAAAAAAAAAAAACATTCTCAGCTTGGAATCAAACTTTTCAAAAATGATTATTGATCCTCTGAAGTTTTTCTTCCCCCAGACAACTTCTCATCTTCTGCATCTTAACCCAAGGTGGCTGGCTGGCTGAGAAGTGCAGCCTGTATGAATGCAGAATAATAATGTGGGGAATACACATGAACATCAGCTTCTGAGGCTGTGACACTATTTTCAGACATACTGAATTCTTCATGGTTGCTTTTCTTTCTGAAATTCAACAGAATGGAAAAAGTGCAAATAAACATATGATTTAATTCGTGTCTCTTAATTAGCATCTCGTGCCCTTCCTTCCTAATGAACTGCACCCTAAGCTCTAATAACGCTAAAGGAAAAACCACCATATCAATATATGCATGGTCTTTGCACATGTACAAACAAATGACATTATCGCTAACTCTGATACATTACAGAAATACAAATTCAGTCCATATAAAAACAAACAGCAGTGTAAACCATTGCACCGTCACTCATATTCCCGGGCCTATAATATGCCACTGCATGCACTGACACACAGTAAATCTCTACATCCGAACAAAGCACATCGTTACCCCCAAACCTGTCCCTCTCAAGACAAATGTGCGTCAAGCACCTAAAGCTTATGAAACATGCAAAACATGTAATATTAATATCTAACATTTCTCACCTTCATTTTGATTGTATTTCATGATTTTTATGAATTTAATTCAATCCTCCCTGCTGCAGGGAATATACCTCTTCATCATTTCTTATATCATGGCTTCTTGGTTGATGATGTGGGTCAGCCTAATTAAAGTGCGAGTACACACACGTACAAGTCATCAAATCTAGTGTAGTGAAATTCCCAAATTCACCGTCTCCCAGTCTACAGTTTATCTTGTATAAAATATTTATTTAGAAGGAACGGCTTGCCAGTTTGTAAAAGTTAAATGAGAAGATTGATACCACTCTCATATCTGTAGGAAGCTACAGACTGGATGTAGGAAACAGCTAGTCTGTGAAGTTAAATGTGAATTTAGAAGTTTTAGAGACTTTTTAAAACTTTGGACAGATCTAAACAAGCCATTTCCCTTCTTGTCGTATCTAACTCCCAGCAAAAAAGCAAATAAATGTGTTTACCTAAATGTCAAAGGATGGATGTTTCATGAACTGGCACTGATTATTAAAAACAGATGCCGCTTCACAAAATATCTAGCCAACTTAACTGCAACTAAACACAAGCTGATGACCAACAGATTGATTTTTTGGAAATTGATTGTAGTTGAGCAATTTTTATATCAAACTTTGTTCATAAGCCATATCAAGCCATCCCTGCTGTTGATCCTTACAGGCTCACGAGTCCTCACTGATTCCTGCCTTGCTACTGTGAGGTGGCTAACTTCATGTCCTAGTCTCTTTCTTTCTGCGCCCACATTGGTCAGTCATGCACTTTCTCAAAAAAAATGGAAACTGACTGTAAAACCCACCCCCCATCCTCCCCTAACTCTGTGTGACAAAAGATTTCAGGCGTTCGGGGCTCTTACCAGCCAAAATCTCTTCGCTGCAAACGGTCTGTAATCTGAAAAGCAATCTGGAAGCAGTTCTTCGGTAAGTGAATCCTTCAATGCCACACTGTGGCAAAACAGAAAACGCAGCTGACCTGTCAGCTCGGTCACAAGACGAAGGTCTTTTTTTTTTTTTAAACAAAGAGTTGACTGTACAGTAAAGGAGAAGAGGGGAAGACTAAAAGAGAAGGAGGAGGATGAGCCAAGAATTGTACAGAACTGCGAGAGAGGTAAGAAGGACAGAAAGAGTCTTTTCTTCACTTTGGAAGAGCATTCGCCTATTTTCAGCTTTTACATCTCTGTAGAAGTTCAGGGGCATCCTATGGGACTGTCTATCAACAGGCCAAATTCATGACAAATTATCATGTGATCATGTTTTTCTGACTTTTGAGGCTTTTAAAAAATAAAATAGTGCTGACTTTAGTTCCCCTGAGCAGCCAAATCTGGTGGCTGACCAATTCTGAACTCCTATAGAGATGTGAAACACTGCCAAGTATATCCTTGGTCTAAGGAAGAAAAGAAATGTGCAAACAGCACTGAGGAAACTGAAAGGGGATTCTCAGTCCAGGATTAATCAATCGTGTTCAAAGAGCCTAGACGCCCTGCAGGTTCTCGAACCATGCCATCTCTGTCGGGGCTCCTCAGGGCTGGCGGTTGCCGTACATCAGCGGTATAATGAAGACCGAGATGTCATCCCCTGAGCCCAGGCGCTCATTGGTGATCCTCCAGCCTCGGTCCCTCAACACGCCACGAGCTCGCATCACCAGGTCTTGTGCTGCCATTGTATACCTGGACAAGAGAAAACAATAATACTTAATTTAATTCACACATGTAAGACCCTTCCACTGTTATTTTTAGACCCTTTGAAACATGAGGCCACCTCTTTATTGGGATGAATTGAATATTTTGTCATCAAACTATGCCACTATATTGTTTTGTCTCAAGGTGTCATCCTACTTTACGAGATGAAAAGATATTGGACCTACTCTGCACTGGTGAGACAACATTTCTATTTGATTACATTATTTGCAGATATTGGTTCATGGCCGAGGTTGTAATTTAAGCGCTTTAATATTCAGATGTAATAATGCAGACATCGACACTGGAAAACAGGAAGCACCAGGGTTCAGGTGTAGTCAAAGAGAAAAAGGTGGCTGACCTGTGCAGGTCGTCAGGATCACAGTTGCCTAGGAATGTGGTGACAGCTTCAGCTACCTCCTGGTTGGAGAGGACGTCCCACAGCCCGTCGGTTCCCATTACTAGAACATCATCAGCCCCGTGCTCATACTGCGTCAGGTTATATACCTTAACCTGCACGCCAAAAACACAAAATATGAAAGTACATTTTTTATCATTTAATTAACCGCTTTGTTGTGAATTCAGGCATCGGTATCAGAAAAACAAGACTAAGAGTCTGCAGCCATGCTGACGTTTAGCAGGTGTAATGTATGCTTGTTCGCTGTCTTGGTTTAGCATACAAGGATGCTAAATTGGAAATATAAAAAACAATGTCAAAACATTTAACAACCAAAAAAGGAGCTAAGGCGGGCTGAATGAAGCCTGGGTGCTCAAACAAACCATCACCAAAGCTTCTTTTTTTTGTACCAGGCTGTAAACATGTTTATTTCTGCTGTGAAGTTAGACATTTTATCATGGGGACTTATGGACATTTTGTCCTGTAGCCAGCCTCAAGTGGACGTTCAAGGAACTATATTTTTTTGGCTTCACTTCACAGCCACAGAGGTGGCCAGTAGCTAAAAAATACTGGTATACAATGTACAGTGG